>NW_008238966.1:89393-114941 GCF_000691975.1 Corvus brachyrhynchos
CTGGGGGAGCTGACAACTGCATTCACTTGTGGACCTGCTGCTGCAGCGCTAAAGTACGTCCGCTTGAGAGGGTTAAATCAGCGCAGAGCTCCGAACAAAATGGGCTTCCAGCCAGGTCTGGTGCCGTTTGTGTGTTGCTGCAGTGGGTTTGACGACCTCTTTCTTGGAGACCTGCCCCTGTGCTCCTTCGGAGATTCATTCTTGCTGCAGCACTATCCCCCTGCCCAACCTCTGTGGGCACCTCTGCGCTGCTTCCACCCACCTCCGCTCGGCTGAGACAATTCTGCAAGTCACACCCATGAGTTATGAGCATTTAAGGTGAGCCTCAGTTTCTCATCCAATGCAACACACAGGCTCAAGGTGATCAGGTGCAGCTGCAGAGAAGATGGAACATGATCTGTTTTCCAGTTACAGTTTTTTCCTCCTCTACCCTTGTGACAGAGAACTGACAAAAAAACAGTCGTGAAATTGAACAAACTCAGCAGTGGGGTTGAGGATGCTGCACCTGCAATGAGTTTTACCCCAATGTCACAAGTCCCAGCAAAGATAATAAACTTAAGCTCTCATTCGTACACCACCTAAGTCACAAAGCTGAGAGATTTAACAAGACAAACCATAGGCTGTAGTCCTCCAGCTGTGCAACTATGTTGTACCTACTACCCAATGCAGAAACTATTTCTCTACAAGTGTTTCTTTCCCTGTTGGTTTTTCCCCTTTCATTCCTCACAAAGTCTTTTTGAACATCCAAAAAAATCCTCTCTGGATCGGGCTGGTCTATCAAGGGGAGGGGGTGACCCCAACATTCAGCTAAAACCTCTTTCATTGCACCCCTCACCATGTTGGTAGATTTTTGAGAACACTATAAATATCTGAAGTTTTTGCTCTAATGTATCTGATGCAAAAACCCTGGAGCACAACTGCCCTCATTCTGACTCAGCACCACTAAGAATTACTACCATCTATCAGCTTTTATCTGTGGCCACCTCTACCAAAAGAGACAGTATCACCCCATTGTGGCTGATGGTTCCTTTATTCTCCACCCATTTTTGTGGCCCAAGTATTTATTCTCATATTTATTCTAATATGCCCAATATCCCAGTGTCTGCAATTACTGCTGTCCAATCACCCAACCCTGTTTAATATTTTTAAGTAGGATAAATGTAGGTCTGTGCAGACCAACACGGGAAGATAGAGATGCCAAGTGCCTAGAACACCTGGAAAATTGCCTATTTCAACCAGTTGCCAGGAGCCAAACACTTAGAAAAAAATTAACTTCAATTTTTTGGCTAGGTACCCACCTTCAAGATCACAATAGTCACAGAACAAAATAGTTTTTGACAGTCTCACAAACAAACAAAAAAACCCCAACCAAACAAAAGAAGTCCAACATCAAAAAACCCCATGAAAACCTAACCAACAAAACAAAGAATGAAAAAAACACCCATCAAAGAACCCAATACCCTGCTGAATGCAATAAAAATAAAAGTTACAGCAGCACTAACATACGTGGACTGTACAGCCATGTGTCAAAGCAACTTGCAGCCAACATGTAAGACAGAAACCTGAAGAGAGACACCCTCAGTTTTCCAAATAATCACACAGTGATTTCATCCAGACAGTCCACAGATCACCTCTGCCCCACAACTTCATGTGTACACCCACAAAGTTCTCTAACAAACCTACAAAACAACAGTAAAAGGCCAAAAGCCCCAGCAACACTGGCAACATCTAAGGCCCTGCCTTAAAGATGTTAATGAAGACTCTCCAGGAATGGACAATGCCCATGGGTAGGAGGTGGTGGGAAGATAAAACACGTCTCTGTAGGCAAGAGCTTTCTAGCCACAAGTTGACTTTACCCAGTGTTTGAATGAAACACACTGATCACACATCCAGGGGGTTTAATACAAGCAAGGAAGATTTCACAGTTTCTGGACCTCAGCGAGTTACTAGTGATGGACATTCAGGCTCTGCTCTAGTGTATTTCAACAAGGAAGGGCTGACGAACCTTCAAACCCTCACCCACCCCACTATTTACACATTACCTCAGTTCATCTTTCCTCACACCCCGTGTCTCAGTGGTCAGCTAAGACTCTGCACAGCCAAAGTTTTGTAAAACACCACAGAACATAAACCCCAATAGAGACGATACACACATGTTCCATAATATTTTCATTCCCATCAAAGATGTCACTAAACCTCAGGTTCCTAAGAAAATTTTTCTCCTGTTTCCAGAATTTTAAGATCTAGGATTTTCTGGTTTCTTGCCTTTTTTGTAAGTTTTATAAACTTAAATAATTATTACTCTGATAATCACTGTATAAATTGATACTATAACTTGGCTTATTTACAGTAACATTGCACAAATGTCACAGTCTTCCTCAAAAATGCTTGCTTTATGAAGTTAATGCTGACTACAGAGTGGATAAGTGATATACCAAAATGTGTTCTGTTCTGATTAAAAGTTCCTCAAGTCCTTTAAAATCTATATAAAATTCATCAATGGTCATAATAATTTTAGTTATTTCTATCAGCTTCAGTGTTAATGCTGAGTCAGTCCTGCAGACCATGATTTTTAATTCAGGAAAATCTTCAATTGAGAAAACACTTCAGGATCTGGTCTGTAGTAATATTGATTTTTCTAGTAATAGACAAAAGTTGAAACACAGAAAAATGTAATTTCAGTTGCAATTGAATCAAGGCTTAGGGGCTTCCTAGTTTTCTTTTTTCCAGAGTTTTCCTTCTCAGTAATTTCTTGAAATTTCACCTAAGCATTAAAATTTTGAAACACCTTCAAATCTCACCAAAGAAAAATGTGCCCATTGAGTTCAGAACAATGCACACAAGCAAGAGAATCAGAATTCATCCCTGCAGCAAAAACAGCTGATAAACCTGATAACCCCTGGAGTGATTGGATACTGCCTGTATGCAGTGTCTATATACACAGGCCTCTGGTATTTGCTGACATACAAAAACTGCACTGCTTTAATTAGCTTGGCTAAATTAAATGGTACAAGTACAAACATACAGGTGGAGCAAAGAATACTGATTTTATCAAGTCCTGCACAAGAAAAGCAAGTATGTTTCAAGATAGTCATACATTGATATGTATCTACCCCAACAACCATAGTAATAGAACTATTTTAGTATGGAAAATCCTCACATTTCTCTGCAAGTCTTCCTTGAAACAGTTCTACATATAGATATGTCTGAATTAGCAGCAGCCTGATGCAGTGCCACAGAAACATGTCTGTGCAGATTTTTCTCTTGGTAATGATACAATTATATACAGATACAGTTCTGTACGTATTTAGGCCCTTGAAAAGTTCATCCACTTCAAATCACACTTATACAAGCAATTTTTTTCTATAAAGTTGTGACAGGGATCTCATAAACTTGCTTGGGCAGCAATAAATTTATGTTCAATTTGCTTCATTGCAGAACACTACGCAAAGTCCCTCCTCTGGCTATTTCTGAGTCTCATACAGCAAAAGGGAGAGAAAGACGTACCAGAAACAAGAAAGATGTGAAAGTACAACATGTAAACTGAAGAACTCCAAGGTGTTTTGACATCTGAAAAGACATTTCACTTCTTTGTAAATAATTTCACGTTCAGTAACTCATATCCCTCAAACATTAGAGTCAATGACTCAGTGTCATGATGTAACTCCTTTCTAAACTGGTGGGAAGACACCAGCTCCAAGCACTGGACTTCAAATTTCTGCACAGGATTTTAGTAGCAATGAGTTTGCTTGAATCCTGTATAAAAAAAAGACATTGTTTCAGCCTACTGATAAAACTGTGTGCAAAAAATATGGAGACAAGTCCACAAAATCCATAGTTTAGCCATTAACAAACAGGTAAGTGCTGTCATTCTCTAGAAAAAACTAGATTTCCTCTATGTGCCTGCTTGTATTTGGTGCCTGCAATTTGTCTGCCTTACTTAGAATTAAATCAAGTCCAGAGAAAGGAACATCCATCAGTCCTAGGCCAGATTACATCAACCAAAGTGGAAAACAATACCAATAAATTGTAAGGGAATGATGAGTTCGTGCAGTTTCTTATACACAGTTTTTTCCTGTGATGTGGGCGACTAGCACCATCTTCTAGTCCATGGGTATTTATGAGGTCTATGGAAAAATAATATTTTGGTATTTAAAGGGGGGGCCTCACACTACTTCTTCAGTTTAATCCCATCTTTCACTTCATGTTCTCAGGATTCCTGCAATCTTCTGCAACCCTACTTACTTCAGTGAGGTCCCCCCTCCACCATTCTCTGAAGGAGACTGTACAGGGTGTTTCCTGGTGAATTCCCATGCCTCAAGGACTATCTGAGCAGGAAGATACTGCCTAGAGATATGGCAACATAAAGGCAGGTTATGGTCTGCCTTCTGTATGGAATTTCTTGGGGATTTGGGATTCCCACTTTTCCTAAAAATGCTGCAAAACGCCTCCCTGAGGGAATGTGAACTACGTATTTCTATGCCCAACTTCTTTGCTCCTATGTCCCAGTCATCTTCCACACTTGAATTACTTCTTGAACAGTCATCTTTTCATTTGGAACCTGCCTCTCCCATGTTTGAAATAGACAGGTTCTGTGCCAAATTGCTCAGTTGGATTGGCTCTGTTCTTTCGTGTCTTTCCTTAAATCCATTTTCCCATTGGTAGGAATTTAGTGAGAACTTCTTTTCGTATCACAAGCATCTGAAGCCAGGCTATTTAAAACGTTGCTGTTATGGGAACCAAGGCTGCTAAACAGCCAGGAAAAATCCTGTTTGTATTTAGGTCACAATTTCTTTGCAGTAATGTACTTGCTTGTTCTAGAAAATGGCATGTAAAGAAATTGGAGATGGGTATGGAGAGAGATTGGTGTTATAAATTTCAATTGAGATAAACCACAAAGATACACAGAAAAAAAATTATTTTCTTCTCCTGATCGCCAGAGTACATTCAATTATTTCTCACTTCTAGTCTAAATTTTAAGGATGGATATGTCTGACTCATTCTGTCTTCTGCTATATTTTTCTGATGACTTAAAAATGCTTTTGTAATTTATTGCACATAATGTCACATTCTGAATGGAAGGACATTAACAACTTGGACACCAACAAAATAACTTTCACCTTTCTAAAGTCACCACCAAGCCTGTAACTGTTATTTTACTGCCAAGTACTTTCTTGAAGGTTTTTGTTGGTGTGTTTTCCTTCATCACCATTGTCTCTCTTCAGAGACACAGTCTTTACCACTCTTCCATGCAGGCTGTGATTCTCCAGCTCAAGCAATCACCACTAAATTTCAGCTCAGTGAACTGGTCATGAGACACACTGGAGGCAAACAAGTCTCTTCCAGGTGATTATAATCTAATTTGTTTCTCAGCTCTGGCTACTGCCTTACTCCATACTTATATTCACATGTGTTTCACACCCCTCTTTAGAGTTTGAGAACTGGGATAAGGTTACAAGGTAACTCTGACCCTCCTGAAATTATCTGAATGTTTAACTGAATATGTACATATGAAATCATAAACGAGTAGACAACTGCCTGGAAACTGAAGACTCAATTTAGTTTTCTGCTTTAAGGAGTTCTAACTGCTGTGCTCAATTCCCTAAGATGTGCCTTCATCATAAGCCACAGGATGTCCACTCACCTTCTCCCTTTCTGTTGCTTTTCCACATTTTTCTCCCCTCAGCCTCCTAGGAGCTTTGCATTTGTCCTTGTGGCTGTACAAGAAATACACTGTGTTCCAAAATGATGCTGATAAGGTATGCTGATATCTCCTTTTCCCTTCATTTTTGTCTACACAATTCAGATAAAGTAGGAAGCTAAGCACCAAGCAGTGGCACAGAACCAATGGAAATGGAGACCTAGGTATAAAAATAGAGGGCAAGAATCAAAAGTACAGGCAAGGAGTAATATGAGGAACAGTCACCTTCTTCACTGCTGAGAAAGACCAAAGGCATTTTCTTTAGAGCCTGCTCATGCCTCTCTTTAATAGAGAAAAGAGATCAGGTTTGTATTATTAAAGTATACAAGTACCCAAGTACTGTGGATTCCCTCTCTTGAAAACACATGCTGAGTTACACCTCTTAGCTTTGTTTATCCTCCCTGCTTACTCCTAAGTGTCTCTTAGAAGTTAACAACCTCAACCTCAATCTGCCTGGTTTGGATCTAACAAGGAACTGGCAATCCTGTAGGTTTGAAATCACAATTTTACTGATGACCTGAGTTTGTCTTTGAGGCCGTTAGAAGTATTGACTGTCAAAGCCCTAACTGTAACCTGCACGCCTTGTGCTGGATCAGATTTTGCTTTTTGGGAGGTTGGTGTTCTCTCCTCCTTCATTTGCACTTTTCTTTCTCGCTCTTCTGCTCACTAATGACTTTTCCAGGTTTGTTGCATTTCCTGAAAGCATCCCATGAATTCTCCTAATCCATGAAAGTACATCAAGCTACAGAATGATAAACTTAAGTCATAGAAGCATATTTTATGTTTTGATTTCAATGCTTAATTTATTGAGCCCTGTATTTGGGCAATCATATTCGGTTCAGAGACACAAAACAACAATGTGAAAACCCCCTTTCCTCAGCAGCTGCCCTGCTAAGGTACTAACAGGATTACCCCTTGTACCTAATGGTTAACTCACGCTTTTGTTATTCACAGATACTTTCACTGCAACTTCCTTTTACAAGCCTGCCTAATCCATCCTCAACACTTCTAAAATGTTGCAGACCTTTCACTGAGAGAGGGAGGGAGCACCCAGCCCAGACTCACTAGACTTACACCTGCTACCACTCTGCTTCCTGGTATTTTCAAAACACCAGCTGAAGCAGGCATTAACCTATTAACCGATAACTGGGTTGTAATATCAGGTGCATTCTCTCACCAAAGCAGACCTACCTGCAACTTCAGTCCCGTGTGACAATTTAAATGTCACTTAAGAGTTTTGTGAGCCACTCCAGGCAGCCCAAGACACAGGTAGAAATCTAAGATGCACAACTGGAAGATGGCTGGATCATGCAGTGGATACACCTAAGCTATGTTCTTGTTGCTCAAAATTTTTTCCAGCAGCTGAGTCACAGTTCTGTCCTTTCTTTCTCTGTGACTCTTAGAATGGTTTGGGTTGGAAGTGGCTTTAAAGCGCATCTCATGCCAGCCCCTGCCGTAGGCAGGGACACCTTCCACTAGCCCAGGTTGCTCCAAGCCCTGTCCAACCTGGCCTTGGACACTTCCAGGGATGAGGCAGTCACAGCTTCTCTGGGCAACCTGTGCCAGAGCCTCACCACCCTCACAGGGAAGAATTTCTTCCTACTCTTTCCACATCTCTACTCCAAAGCTGTATGGGAGGTTAGCTCTGAACTACAAGGCTCTGTTTCAAACCACCAAGATATTCTTACACAGCACCAAGCTACAACTTGCTCCTGAAGTTAAATATGTAAAGCAGCACAGAAGTGATGGACAGATTTTCTCAATCTAAAATCAGACCCAAAATGCTCTTATACTGAATAGTACAGAGCTGCCCTAAATTTCTCAAATTAATAGAACAAGTTCTACTTAATCAGACTTAAAAGTGTAGTGATGACTTTCCCTTTCAAGGTTATATTTTAGAATTAACTGCTTGATTGCTCTTTTCTTGATGTTGGACAAAGTCAATGTCAACTTTGCCAGGAAATTAAATCATTACAGCTATGCTTTTTAAAACATAGAAGTGAAGCAAATCATGACCTCTACCCCTGGCTGGTGCAGTCAGACAAAAGTCCCAAGCTTTCTGCAGCCAGAGGCTCAGCCACCACCAAGCCAGAAAAGGAAGATCTGCCTATGTATCATGGAAATTCCTTGCTGTAGAATGGATGAGCAACCAAAAGAACAATGAAGGTGGTGCTCTGGACTTCTGGAGTTCACCAGCAGAAACACAGGTTGGGTATAGGGTGTACCCACCACAGCTGCCATGACAGACAAGCCAGATACGGTGTGGAGTGAACCTCTGCACGTCTGGTTCCAGCCCTTTACGGGAGGCTCAGCATCAGTCACCGTTTAGATTTGCAATTCTCTATATGGGGGGAAGGAAGAAACTTGACCCCAAGGACAAATAGAATCATGGAATATCCTGAGCTAGAAGGGACCCATAAGGATCACTGAAGTCTAACTCCTGGCCCTGAACAGGACACCCCAATAATCCCACCCTGTGCCTAAGAGCCCTGTCCAAACACTTCTTGAATTCTGGCAGGTTTGGTGCCATGACCATTCCCTGGGGAGCCTGTTCAGTGCCCAACCACTCCCTCTGTGAAGAACCTTTTCCTAAACCTCCCCTCCTGTCACTGGTCACCAGAGAGCAGAGAGCAGTGCCTGTCCCCCATGAGGAAATTGTAGGCTGCCATGAGGTTTGCCCTCAGTCTCCTCTTCCCCTGTTTTCTCCTCTTGAGGAAAATCTCCATCACAGAATCCAGGCAGATTTTAGCACAAATGGGAAAGGCTTTGCTGAGCAACATGGGCAAATACCCAAGAACCTTCTACTCTTACCCCCCTTGCAGTTCCACTTCCAGTTGCAGGTCTTTGCCTACAGTTCTGATACACGTGCCAAATCTCATGCAGCCACACAGAAAATTAAACTACTTCAACTATTTTAAAGAGCAGCTGAGAGCCATAAAGGAGGCAGGAGGGGATTGGAGCACAGACCCCATAAAACATACTGAATATGTGAGGATTTTTTAATAAGACCAGTATTCTGCTCCACAGCTCTCTGTATTTCATGTGTCTGCACAGGAATGGCTAAGCAAGGAAAGTAGGGCAGGAAAATATTTCATTTTGTTTGTTAATTCTCAGCAGGCATTTCTGAGCTTAGAAGATCTTTACTTCAAATCCTATTACAAAAATCCTTCTGCCCAAACTGTGCTGTTCTTGGACTATTTATAACCTATAGTCACGTATATGATGGGCAAAATGTTAATACTGCAGATTCTGCTGATATTATCTGACCTCAGGACACGTCCCATTGATTTCCTTACTCAGCAGAACCAGGAGCAGCATTTGACCCTGACTTACACTCTCTGCTAAATGATTTTGGTTTATATTTGTGTTTCTCTGCAGGGTGCTGGCACACAGTGGGATTCCACACCCTCCTTGCTCCCAACCCTAACAGACACACAAAACTTTGGGGTTTTCTCTCTGTTGACTTAGAATCTACATTCCAGCCACTTTATGCCCTTTACTGTACTTTACAATCTCAGTCATATTTAACAAGGTTATCAGAACAGCACAGAGAATTGGATTCCAACTGTATGCTTCCAAGTAGTACCTGATAATGTACCAAAATAATCTGATAATAATTCTATGCAAAAGAAGCCCCAGCAACAATTTATCTTCCTCATTTCTTGTGAACACTTTATCAATAGTTTGAGTTCATTACATGTAACTAACCTGATTTTTTCCTGTCTGTAATCCATGGTATTTGACTTGCACCCATTTACTTTCTTTCCTTTTGCATGCAGAGATTTGCAAAAAAATATATATTTAGGATTAGTATAAAGGCAGTATGACTCTAAGTGTGTGCATATGTGCAAACACACAAAGAAAGTACAAATAAAGAATAACAGGAAAATAATGCATTAATTGCTACAGAGGACCCTATATGAGGTTTTAATCCATATGAATGAAGAGAAGGGAAATGACCTAAAATAAAGTGTCAAGAAGATGGAGAAGAAAACTGGAGCCTTAAGATGCACAGTGGGGAATACAAGGGAACCGTGAAATTAAAGAATTTTACTGAAGACTATAAAAGGTGAAACAAAACAATGATACAAAAGATCCCAAACAGCACCCATGGCTAATGGGGATCAAAGTCCCAGACCAGTCTCTTGTCACAACAGAATGGGCCTGTGAGCCATGACAGCCAATGTCCCTTGTCCCAAAGCACTGGACACAAGTGATTCTGGTCACCAGTGACCATCAGGCACTGATGCTTGGGAGTTTGTGCATGTGAGTGTACAAAATCTAGCAAGAAAATAAGTGAGAGTGGGAAACTTCAGAGATTTTGCAGAAGAATATCATTTTCCCTGCCACAAGATCTTGCACACTCTTCTGTAATCCTGATTTCCTACATAGTAATTCCAGATCCTTCTTCGCAAAACTGAATTTGCACACAGGGTCAGACCCTGAGAGGAATAAGAGTTCAGTCTGAAAGGTTGAGATTGCAATAGCCATAAGATGCTGTGAGCAACCAAGTTAAAACAAAAACACAGACAACACTGCGTGGAGGGGTCCAGAGAAGGAAAAGCAATAATGGTTTTTACAACCCAGAGAGACTTTAAGAAAGGGATGAGGCACTGCTGTATGAGGTCTCTGCTCCAAGTCCACCTCCCTATCTACATACAGACACCAGCAGCAGCTCCTGCATCCTTCTTCATGGCTCCTCAGGCTCTAGCACTCACTGCTGTTATTGCTGCTGGAGAACAGGACTAGCTCCAGGCAGCTGGAGGGGTTGCAAGGAGCAGAGCAGGAGGGAGATGAGATGGGAGCAGTCAGCAACATCTCTCAACTCATTCCCTGGATGGGTACAGCAGCAGAGAATGAGGCAGTGCTGAACAGACTTTAGGAAATACAAGAACTGTCATGTCACACACAGTATTAAAAAGGATTTGGCAGCATGGCATGAAAAATGTCCTGTGTTGTACAGGCTGACAGGCACACCTCGGGGTGAAACAGTGGCCAAGGTATTAAGATGATGATGGAAAGCCACTGATCGCAGCTGTCCAGTTCAGGACCTGTATGCCCAGCTTCAACACTGCTGTAGTAGCTCTGTCAGATTCACCAGTGCAACAAGTTCACCTCTGATTTACGGCATCTGAGAGTACTTGGAAGGGGAAGCAAAGAAAAAGTGAAATGCAATGTATGAGGTGGGGCAGATTATGATCAGAAGCCCAGAGGAAGGCCTGAGAAGCAGTGGCACTCATGCAGTATCAAGAAGGGGAAAAAAGTACCCTGGAGCTAAACTGGGGCTTTAGAAATCAGGACAAGACAAAAGCAAGACGGAGGCAGAAGCAGTTGATCTCATGCCATAAAAGCAGGAAGTCAGTGGAGCTGGGTTCTGTTCACTGTTACATCAGGGACTTCATGATTTTTGGCAAGTATCTTAATTGGTTCATACAATGTCAGCAATATCTGGGCTCAAATGGCCACGGCAGGGTTTAAAGCACTACTGGAAAGGATACTTGGGTAGTCTCAAGCAATAAGGTACATATGCTCGTGTATAATTTATTACTTGCACTAGGTGCTGAAGGGAGAGAAGTGTTTGGGGATTTTTAAGTAAATATTAAGCAAATCTGTTTTCAAACTTCCCTTTGGAATTCTTAAAACCTCAGTGACACAAAATATTTATGGTTTGAATTTAGTAAGAGTTCAATATTTGTTTCCTTGAGCATGGGAGTTCTTACTGAATAGATCATCATGATGGACCTAATAAGATATTCCTTTAAAAGCTGGACTATACCCGGTGTTTAGCATGAGTTAGTGCTGTAGTATTAATGCAGAACTACCTTATGCATTTTGCATGGATCATACACGTGGCAAAACCAAACATTTTTGTGTGCTGAGGGAAACCCACACTGTTTGTACCTCTTCCTGCAACAGCAGGCAGTGGCTGTGGGATGCAGAGGACAGGGTATCCTGCCTGGTCCTCAGCTGCTCCTTCCAGAAAGGCACAGATCTCCCAGCCTTAGAGAATGTATCTGCTAGCCCTGGTACACCTCAAATGACACCAGGCTTCCAGCTTTTAACAACTCAGCTGAGCTCAGCCTATTTCTTCCGTCGTTGAACAGAGAAACCACAGCAGGACATGGGAGACTCTGAGTGATAAGCAGGGAGGATGATATCAAATGCACCCACTGAAATCAATCCCCTCTCCTTGTACTAATCAAAACATTGTCCTCCACAACCAGATAAACCTGCAGTGTCTCAGCATGATTCTTTGCATTTGAAATTCCTAGCAAAGTGAGCTCTTTGGGGACAGATTTTAGGATTGCACATTTGGAGTACAAGCTATTACTGGCCACATGGTAAGGAAAGAAAACTAAAGTAATGTCCAGCAACACCAGTGTACCTCCTGGGCTTCTTTATCACACTGAACAGTGGTTAAAGACAAAGTTTAGAGGCCTTCAAATCCAGTTCACTGAGAAGGACATATCCCCCCAAGCCACTACCACAGTGGTCAGGGGAGGCATTTCTATGGAAACAGAGCCAGTCTTCAGCCAGCAAAGTCAAGGTTTATAAGAGCACAAAAAGCAGTGAGTTTCTGCATGCTGGTTCAGTAAAAACAGGAGACTGGGTCTGGTCCCTCTCTCAGGGGTTTATGTATTTTAAATCAGAGTGAAATCTGAAAACATTTCTGAGAATGGGAACTGGACCTCAAGAGAAGGTAAGGAAAAAGGGACAAGCATTGGTGAGGACAAAATAAAAACAGAGGGAAAAAGAGGTTTTGAAAGACAGGGAGGTGCAAATCAATCCATATTGCTTTCATTTGGGCACCTGATCCTTCAACCATGAACACCATAGTTGTCTTTCTGCTGTACAAACACTGGGAGCAATCTTGACATAATATTTTCACCAAAGACTTTCAGTTCTCCTTTAGTCCTTCATTCAAGAATCCTGGCACTTAAATTTACCCACAGTGGGAACACTGCCAAATTTTAACACTGATGAGTTATTTCCTGGGCTTTTTTAATACTGCTGCAATACAAAAGCCTGTACAATCTTCAGCATTGCTAGAGTCTCTCTGAAACAAAGCATCTTTACTCCAGGTAAAAGTAGGAGAAGAAAGAAGCTATTAGATTGCTGAGGTATCAGATGTTTTATCTATTATCTTCCATTGTGTTACTTCTGTTTAATTGCTGTATTGTTGCATCATGCAATTAGTTAAGCTGTCTATTTATGCTCATCTTTGATACTTATTTGTTCACTTCTCTTAGTTCCTTACACTCCTTGAATATGTTTTTAGTGGCACTGTGAAACAAGCTGCCACAGACAAGGTGCTGCCTTCAATGTCACCCACGTACAGGACTCACATTTCTAAACCATCTGTGCTGAAATTAGGGACCCTCCTCTTCCTTACACCCTGGTCCAGGACTGGGCACTGTGTTCATTTGTTGCTTTTTTTTCCTCCCTATCCTCTGTCCTCAGTTCCAGCCCCAGCCTCAATTTTGGTCTGGGCCCCAATCATACAACTGCAATTACCAGAAGGTCCTGCCAGCTCTTGGCTGGATCAGGGCTCTCTGCTGGCAGGACTCAGAGGGAACTGAGCTCTCCAGCTCTTGTGATTATCTACCAAGTAGAGTGAACAATAATTTCTCAAAAGCTTGTAACTCAGCCAAGCTTAGCAGCTCTTAATGGCTATCAAGCATGATATAAAGACCACTCTGCAACAAATACCAAGCCCTTTTTCCAAAACTTCAGCAAGATATTTAAAGGAAAGATCAGACACATTCCACATCAAAAGTAGCGTGGGCAGCAGGTCAGAGGAGGGGATTCTGCCTCTCTTCTCAGCTCTGGTGAGACCCCACCTGCAGAGCTGCCTCCAGCCCTTGGGTCTCCAGCAGAGAAAGGTCAAGGACTTGTTGGAGTGAGTCCAGAGGAGGCCACCAAGTTGCTCAGAGGGATGGAGCACCTCTCCTATGAGGAAAGTCTGAGAGAATTGGAATTGTTCAACCTGGAGAAGAGAAGCTTCACGGTGACCTAATTGTGGCCTTCCAGTACCTGAAGGGAGTCTAAAAGGAAGATGAAGAGCCTATTTGCAAGAGTATGGAGTTACAGAACAAGGGGGAATGGCTTCCCAATGCCAGAGGGCAGGGCTAGATGGAATATTAGGAAGAAATTCTTCCCTGTGAGGGTGATGTGGCCCTGACACAGGTTGCCCAGAGAAGCTGTGGCTGGCCCATCCCTGGGAGTGTTGTAGTCCAGGCTGGATGGGGTTTGAAGCAGGCGTGGGCTGCCCCATCCCTGGGAGTGTCCAAGGCCAGGTTGGAGCAACCTGGGGTAGTGGAAGGTGCCCCTGCCAAGGGCAGAAGGGTTCAAACTGGATGATCTTTTAAGGTCCCTCCCAATCCAGGCCATTCTACAATACAATTCTGTGATACTTTCATTATAGACAAAAAGACTGTTTTCCACTACCCTCAGTCTGAGAAATGACCAAAATGTTCGGTCAAACTTGTCTAGGAGGTAATCCCCACCTATCACAGGTAATTCACACCTACCATCACCCTGAGGGACTTGAGGGTTTCTGTGATGACAGGGTTTCTATGCATCAGACCATTTTTGTAGCAGGTAACAGTATGAACACAGCCTAAGATGCTGGAAAGGTTTTGTTCATTCAGTAGTGGACAAAGCTGAAAATACAGAAGTCTATGGCTCCAAGGCCACCAATTGCAATTGCTTTCATTCAATAAAATAGAACAATTTTAAAGTTGCTCATACTGTTGAATTTCCTTTCATCTGTTACTGAGGTGTGAGTTCTCTTCAGATGACACATTAACCTATCCTTTGGTATAAGCAAAATAGCCCCCTATAAACAATATAGAGTTGCAATATAGGAAGCAAATTTAGATTGGATCTTTGGATACGAGATGCTACTGTTGACAGTAACTGCTGCTGGTCCATTTCTCCTCTGTTAAAGTATTTTGAAAACCAATTCTTTTGGAAGAATTATTGCTACATTAAAAATGCATGATATTAAGTGACTCAACACAATTTATAATAGTAACTAAAAAGTGTTTTTCAGGCAGAACACTTTTATATATAAAATTCTAGCAGCTTTATTGGAAGCAAACCAGGCTTGAGCATTAGCAATAGCCAAATATAGACCAGGAACATTCTAAATATACAGCATTATAGCTGATAAAGAGAATAATTCTGCTACCTTTGAGGTGACTGGAAACCCTGGGTACAGAGATGTAATAACTTATGAGATAATGCAACCTACATTTGTTTGAGATTGTTAATGTGTTTGAAATGGCCACAAATTACGGAGATTTTCCAGACTGCACACTTTTGCATAGAATAAAACACTTATGCCAAGACTATGATTAATTTAGAGCCAATATATTTTTTTACAAAGGAGAAAAAATGTGTCGGTGTTTTCAGGGGGGAAAAACCTACAACAAAATCATAGCTATTGTAACTCCATCCTTCTGCTACTTCTGTTCTAACATGATCTCTGTTCTGCAGACACAGTTAGGAGGGAGTAGGAACATTTAAAGTCATCTTTGGCTTTTTAAATGTTTTGGGCAGCCACTATGTTTCTTTTTTTTTCCCACCCAATCCAGTTTAATCCAATACTGTCATTTTTACAAGTTTTCCAGGAGCCTCAATTACCTACATTACCCACATTTGCCCCATATCCTAGATGAGAATACAAGCAAAACAGAAGAGAAACACTTGGTGATGAACTATTAATTCATAGAATGGTGGCAGCTTGATGGTTTGGGATTTTATTCAAAAACATCTGGATGCTCTTTGAGCAGGCTGAGTGAAGAAAACCTTTTTTCATAAAACACAGCATGACAGTGGTAAAGGGCCCCACCACACTAAGAGCTCCAAACTGATCATATTTTTGAGTGCACATTTGTATTCTGCAGCTCTGTTCTGACCACGATCAAACTGGCATCTTTCCATGTTCTATATTAGCTCAGGTTAATTTTTCCTGTAGTTTTTTAATAAGGTGACAGGCATTAAAGAGGTGGAATGCCTTGTAGAGCAGCACAGTGCTGTAAAAGTGAAGACAGGAACTTGCTTATTCTAATCCCTCGACAAATATATAATAAGATTAAAACAAATGAAAGTGCAAATAGCAGTCCTAAACCAACAACCCCAGATCCTTTGAAGCTATTCCAGCTGGCAACTTTGACCACACAAGTTATTTGCTAGGGTGATTTTACTTCATCAGCCCCAAAAAGGTGAAATAAGGCAGCAGTTCTATCTCCTCTGACTGGAGGGAAGAAATCACTTCCTTTTTCCACTAAATCTCCTTCCTACCAATATGATATTAAAAACAAATAGCTTTAGAGTTTGATTATCTTTAAGGTACTCATGACTGTTCAATAAAAAACAAAACCAAACACACACACAGAGTAAAGCAAAACCAAACAAGTGAAGGATTCACTTGGAGGACTATATATAGACAATAGAATTGACATAGGCCATATTCCACAAGATTAGTATTCTACAAAGAAGAAGACTGAGTCAACTTCTCCATTAAGGACAACACAGAGTCACAGAGTGGTTGAGGTTGGAAGGGATCTCTGGAGACTGTCCTGTCCAACCCTACTACCTCAGCAAGGTCAAGTAAAGCAGGTTGTCTGAGACCATGGCCAGATGGCTTTTGAACCTCTGCAAGGATGGAGACTTCACAATCTCCCTGGGCAACCTGTGCCAGGGTTCAGCATCCTCATAGTGGAAAAAACCCCAAGCAACAAAACAAATAAATTACTTAAGCTTTGACAGAGCCTCCTCCTCTTTTCCTCTCACTGGACACCCCTGAAAAGGGCCTGGCTCTGTTTTCCTACATTAATAAGAACCCCCCAACCCCACAGCCTTCTCTTTTATGGGCTAAAAAGTCCTGGCTCTCTGTCTTTCCACATATGAGAGATGCTTCAATCCCTTGGTTATCTTAAGGGCCCATGATTGGCCTGTCTCCAGTAGCTCCACATATGTCTTTTATTGAAATCACAAAGTTGGAAGACTGAATTCAGGCTTACATTGAAATGTCTTCATACTACAGGTATGAATACAATCCTGAGGATTTAAAATCATGTAAGGAAAGCTGCTTTAACCATAAGGATATTGCACTGATCTCCATATAACTATTGGCTACAAAGCAGAACCTAAAAGCTGTCTAAAATACATTCCCAAGACACAGAGCAAAGAGCTGTGTAGTTCAAAAGATGAAGGGCCCACTCAGCTGTAAGACTTCCCTGCTCCCTTGCTTCTGACCCCAACAAAGGAATTGGAAAAGGTTGAGAAGTAACACCACAGAACCTTTTGGAATCAATACCCTCAGGTTTTGTGAGAGAACATGTTACACTTTGATTTTGCAGACTGGTGGTGCAAAGATGCTTGACTTTTGCAGAGTAAGAAAGAAATAAAAAGCCACAGTGCCAAGACCCATCAGACTGGGCCCAGCCATGGGGGAGATGGAAGAACTAACAGATCAAAACATAAAAATCATTCCTTTGGAGAAGAAAGAATCCAAAGTACAAAAATGTGTTCATTTTCCTTAGAGAAACTGCTTAAAGACTAGAGGCTACAAACCTCTTTTTTTTAATGTACCGTCCTTCTCTGATATTTAACTTCCACTTGCCTTATTGGTCAAATTTGCTTTTATTCTCCAAATGCCTCTGATAGCACCAAATCCTTGAGCTATTGCCCTCCCTGTTTCTTTGCCTTACAAATCCTCAACTAAATGCCTTCATTCCCATGTGCCTGCTTGCCCCCCTTTTCAGTTCAGATGCTGGATTTTGTTACCGTTCTTTTGATTAATTGCAATTTTAAACAGTCCTCAGCAAGTCACAACTCCTTATTTTGAAACAAGCTAGCTGTAATCCCAGAAATCCACAGCATTAACACAGTTATACTGAGCCACACTAAAATCCAGCAGCTTCTCTGCAGTGGAAAGCAGAGGATGCACAGGCCATTGGTACAAACACACAGCACACATGGACCAATGATCCCCTAGAGCCACCATCCCATTTTATGACAATTAATCTGTATTTTCCTCTGTTTTCAGTATCTTGAGTGTGACATTGAATATGTGACAAGTTACTCAGGGGAACAGAAATTGCTGTCACCAAGGAAGAACCAAAATGCTGAGAATTAAACATCCTCGATTCCCCACTACCTGATTTTCATCACAGATTTCTAAAAGAACTGATAAATAAAAGCATAGGACTGAAGAGAATTTGTTTTGGCTTAGTTTTTTTGGTTTTTTAATATGAACCTGTCAAGTCTGAAGTAGAATAATCTCTTTGGAGAAAAACAACTGCAGACAGTGAATCAAAATGGTGAAATTCAGCCTGTGTGACCACAGGCCCATTACCCTGTCAGTTTGGATACAAATTTGGATGAAAGACTAAAAGAGAAATGAAGGTACACTGAAAAGAAAGGAAAATAGTCATAGATTTATCAAAGATAACAATTTGCTAGACTGGTTTTCAATTCTCCTCAATAGAAACAAACGGAAATTCATCTCATCTATTCTGATTTTAGTAAAACATTGAATACAGTGCAGCATTGAAAAGTTTAAGACACAAGAAGTTGGGCTATTCTAACAACAATTGCAGAAGATGATCATATGGAATCATTCACTTCAAAATCTTGCTATCTGTCAAGATAAAAGTCATTCATTTACTCTCAGTGCTCTCTGTAGACTTTGTCTAAACTCATATAACAAAGATGAACAGCATGATTTGCTCTGAGCAGGTGACTAAGACTTTTTAACATCTAAGACTCAGACATAGAGCATTTAGAGGGATGAATTTGGGTGGAAGAACCATCTTGGGAATTAACCTTTACCCATCCACCTCTACCCCCAAAGAAGTTCTGCAACAATACTTCTGTGACTGATTAATCAACTTATTAAAACTATGGAGAAGGTAATTGGCTTCCCAAGAAGAATCAGGTGATGTATTCCCTATGACCTGGGCAAGGAAGTATTCCTAGCTACATAGGAAGTCCTTTCTCTGAAATATATATGTCTGGTCTGGTCACACATTTGCAAGAAATGCAAAAAATATATATCCAAAAATTAAAAACTGATGCTGAGAAGGGTTATCAGCATAATCAGATAAGTGCAGAGGTGAGCATAGGAAAAAAAGACTGAAAAGGATCAACTTGTTTAGCTTGGTAAAACAAAGGCTGAGAAAGGATGTGGTTGCTTTCTAAGCTGTGGGTAAAGCAAGATGCAAAGAGGGAAAGAACTACTCACACTAAAAGGGAATTGCTGGCACAAAATCAAAAGTCTACAAATTCATTGCAAAGAACAGCTGGCAGGATGTCAGAACAGCATTTCAAAGCCTTACAGGAATAACTTTCCAATAGGAATAATGGGCACAGCCTAGTGAATTTTGTAATTAAAATGATTATTTTTACAATTAGAATTTAAATCTTTGAATTTCAATATTTAAGATTAAATGGTGACTGGTACAGGAAAGGACTAGTCTTGATCTAAATTATGTTTTCTTGTTTTATGATTTCATACAAGGATTACCCTTCCTCAGCCCACGTCACCATTCAACCTCATCCTCCCCTTCACCTTATCCATCTCCAAATACAATCCTATTACTCTCCACATCCCCTCAAGCCCTTTGTGTCAACCAACTCCTCCTGTCACTCTCCCTTCCCCTACTTCTAAAAATAACTCTCCAGGACAGGCATCAGACAAGCAAAGTTTCAGCCCAGGTATTTGTAGCCTTTACAGGGCTCAGAGCTCTTTTGCTGAACACATCCTTCTTTGTGAAAGGGAATTGGAGTGGTCAGAAGGATGCACTTCCCCTTGCTGAATTTTCTTTGGTCATCACTCCTTCCAGGATTTTCTTGGCTGGACCTCAAGAGTAACCTTTGCAGCCAAGAAATCTTCCTAAGAACTTAATTCTTGTAACGTGGACATAAGACTGCTGGTTCGAGACAGGTTGTTATTAGCACTGACAGAAAGAATTGGGAAGGTGCTTCACTCTTACATTTGACTGTTATTCCCATCAGAATGAGACACAGGGAGGGTTTGCACACACATCTGGTCTTCACTTGTGTGAGGAAGCCACTGATGCTTAGCCCGCAGCAGTTCAGCCTCAATTGGCAGCCTGTCTCAATGTAAGTGGATCCATTTTTGTCACTGGAAATGCATGCCATGTTGTGCAAAATTATTCCACTCCCATTACAGTTTAGAGAGAAATATTCTCCATTGCAAGGTTTGCATCTATTTTTTTGGGTGTAACCTAAATACTGAATGCCAAGTCACAGAGAGGTCAGTATGCTCTGAATGTAGAAATATCTCACAGGCCTTTTGTGTAGCACAATGGCCAACACAAGCAAACAAAAGAACTGTAGCAATCCATGGCTACATCACAATCCCAGAAATCAGTCAGTGAACCACTGCTTACTTTAGTAACCACTCGTGCCTTTGTCTCTCTCACAGCACAGCAGCCTACCATGCTTTTCACTCAGCTGCCATTTATGCCATGCTGCAGAAAGACACAACAAAATACTGAAAAAGATACAATTACAGTTTACTCTACTGCTCTTATGGCCATACATAGAGCTATTTATAGCTCCAACCCAAACAGAAAATATAGAAGCACAAATGGGGTTCATGCGTCTGCATATGTAAACACATCCAAGCCTATCGTTTCATTCAGTAGCAAAAGCAGAACAAGGATAAAGAAATCAACCTAAATTTTGAAATACATCTAAATTTCTGGGAATTCAATTAACTTTTCATATTTGCCAGCCTTTTTCTATCCCACATGTACTGAAAATTAGAATCACCTCCTCAATTTAAAAAAACCCAACAAAATAAAAATCAGGTTATTTAAGTCCTGCTAAAATTGTAATTTTTAAATACTTTTCAGTGCTTTGAAGGATAACTATGAAGTTGCTCCTACTGCCTTTTAAATATTTGTTACTTTCTTTTTGGTACATTCGTATTCTTAGGAAGCAATAACATCACCCCTCCTCAAAAGCTCAAAGGGTCATGTAGGTTTGTTTCTAAGTCCAAATGAATCAGTGCGAAAGCACTTTTGGACTACATTTAGTCAACATCCAAAATTAAACTGTAAATTTTCAACCCAAAATTTCTAATGGTAAATATATATATATGTGTAGTTAATTCTCCAGCTCGAATGCCACTGGAATGATCAGCACCAAATTAATAATAACCAGCATGATTTTGGTTTCAAGGGTAGATGGATTTTTACAGTCCCTGCCTCTGCTCCCCTACTCAGCTCAATTAAATTAAAGCCTTTGGACTTTCCACATAAGCCATATCTATGGTTACACCTCTGAGTATTAGAAGCCAAGGAAATAAAATTGCCAAAGATGACATCTGGGATTTCTTTTTCCCCACTATCAAAAGCTCCTAAAAAGGTGTCTTATGTTACAAGTTTAAAAATTCACCTGAATGACTGAAATACAGTGAGATGTAATGAGACACATTTTAGTTGTTCTGATTATGGAGATAAGGGATACTTCTTCATTTTTCTTATTACTTGGTTCTTTAATGTGTTGGTAACCTGAGTTTCCAGATCTTGCTCAACTGAAACAAAGAAATGAGTTGTGACAGTTTTTTGAGGTTTTTTATTTGGTTTTGTTGTTATATATATATGTCATCATTATTATTAGTTTTGCAATTATGAACTACTCTCCAGCCAAAGTTACACTCCCCAGACACTGTCAGAGTTCTTGCAGACACCTTCTGAGTTAAGATATTGCCAAAAAGTTTTTTAACTTCCCATTACAAAAGTTCTAGCTCAACTTTTTTGTTTTTCAGATCCTCAAATAATCAACAACATTCCCAAAGTATCCAGTGCATTAGGTACAGATTCTTCTTTACATACTGCCAACTGCCTTTTTCCTAGACTCTACACTTTCTTATGGAAGGACACCAACCCTTTTCCTTTTGCAAGGTCTAGGTATTCCACATACCCCTCTCTGAACAGTGAGAAACCCACAACACCTGCAACCCTCTGCTGCTACAGAATTTAAAACTGATTGTGACTTTGATTAAATACTAGGAAAACCATCATGTGTAAATCAAACCTGGTCAACACATAAATAAGGGAAGGTGTGATGAACTAATTGCATAGTGAAGAGCAAATTGGGACCTTTTTAGAAGGGAATATTTACAAAAACTCACTACTTGGAAATTCAAGAGTTATAAACCAAAGTGTTACGTAGTTGAATGTATATTTGATTATCCAAAGAAGTTATTGAAGCTACCCTTACATCAAGGTTCAAAAAGGAGCTGGGCTTTTGCATATATTTAAAGATACAATAAAGATTTCAAAGGTGAAAATAAACATAATGGCTCCAGATTTAAGACAGCCTCTAATAATTGTAAACTAGAATAAAAAACAACAGCAGGAAGCAGATTACACCATGTCTGTCTAACCTGAGTTCTTACATTTCCCTTGGAAACATCTGGAGCAGCTCTTACCAGACACAGAGCACTGGCCTGGACAGAACCAACAGTGGTTAGTTACTGTTATGCACACCAAGGAATTTGACAGTCTGCAGGCAAAACATCTCAAAACATCATAAAAATATAAAGATGACTCCCAGGACCTATTAAAAATACATATAGGATCTTAGACAAGTAATGCAGCAACACCCAGGAGATCAGGCCTGCAGCCCACCTTGTAGCCCTACATTGTGATCACAAAAAGATTTTTTTCCTGCAAAATCACTCATCACACTACTGAGAAGAACCCAGCTTGGTGAGAGGCTCAGAAGAGAATTATTTAAGGTTCACAAAACCTATGGATTGCTTGGAAAGTGAGAGGAACACTACAAATCACATTTCTTAAAGAGGTGCTGGATATTGAATTATTGCTATTCCACCGCAGACTTACCTTGGGCATTGCAAACCAGCACCTTGGCTCCACAAACTATTCCCCCTCAATGAAAAAAAGCTCAGGAATGTCAGGGTGGGGATAAAGAAAAATATTTAAAAAAATAAAATCATAGACTCTACACAGTGTATCTTAGAACTACCATTGATTAGAAACTCGCATGGACTCTTATCATGCCCCTGCTTAGCTCTCTGAAGACAATGGCTTGGCTTGCAAGAAATTTAGTTTTCACTTACACCCTTACCATCAGTTGTGTCTGAAAGCCCTTAATGTTTGCAGCAGAAAAAAAAAAAATCTCTTCTGCCACCCCATGACAATATTTCAGCCAAAGAGATTCTTGGCTTTAGGAAACATATAAAAGAAACTGAAATTTCCTCCAGGTGCCATGAATCGAAACCTGTTTTCCTGCAAATGCCCACAGTATGTTCTGCACTGAACAACCTAGAGCAGACACAAGGCCATGTGTCTGGGAGAAAAAAAGTGAAAGGAAGAAGTACTTACCACGAGGACAGCACTCAAACGGTCACTTTGGACCTGCTGCACTTGGATGCAGGGCCCTGGCACCTGTAACCTTGAGCCGCTAGGAACATTCCCAGCATCACCATTTGGGATGCTGCTGCTACTAGGCCCAAGACCTACAGATGCCCTGTACAAGTAGGTGTGAGTCAGTTTACCCACACCAGTGACCTCCAGCATGTCCGGTGGGAGGTGGGAGCTGGGCAGCATGTGCACACTGTAGCAATACTTTTTATAGTCATCAGCTGGGCAGCAGCAGCCATTGCAGCAGCAAGTCCGGCAGCGGCACAGCCGGATAATGGCAAGGAAGAAGATGAATGCTGCAAAGATGAATGAGACACAGGAAAGGGAAACGATCAAGTAGATGTTTGTAGCGTTGAGTAGGGGTGGTGGTTCCCCGCTGTCATCAAAGTCTGGCAGCGCCTGGGGCAGGGTGTCAGCCAGCAGGATGCCCACAGTCACGGTGGAGGAGAGCGGTGGATCCCCGTGGTCCCGCACCACCACAACCACCTTGTGCTTGAGGAAGTCAGTGGAGCGCATGGAGCGCGTGGTGCGCAGCTCACCGGTGTGCGGTGACAACTGGAACAGGGTAGAGTCGGAGGAATGGGCAAGGTGATAGGAAAGCCAGGCATTCTGTGCATTGTCCTCATCATCTGCCACCACTTTGGTCACCAGGTAGTCCTCATCAGCCAGGCGGGGCACAACTTCCACAGCTACAGAGCCATTCTGGCTGGTGGGGTACAGGATGGCTGGGGCATTGTCATTCTGGTCTGAGATGTAAACATTCACTGTTATGGAAGCACTCAAGGCTGGTGACCCGTTGTCCTTGGCTTCCACTTGGAAATAGAAGCTCCTAAGCTGCTCAAAATCAAAGGCACGTTTTGCATAGATGCTCCCATTGGCCAAGTTCATAGACAAAAAGCTGGTCAGGGCACTGCCTGCAACTGTGGAATTCCTGAGTGTGTAAGAGACCCGTCCGTTCTCCCCTATATCAGGGTCAGATGCCGAGACCTGGTAGAGAAAAGCACCAAGTGGATTGTTCTCTTCCACAAACACATCGAATGTGTCAGCACTGAAGACAGGGGGGTTATCATTCACGTCAGAAATCTGCACCCAAACAGTCTTCTGAGTGGTGATAGGAGGAGAACCCAAGTCTGTGGCAGTAATGGTGATGTTGTACTCACTGATCAGCTCTCGGTCCAGAAGCTCACTGGTGACAAGGCTGTAGTAGTTTTGAAGGGAAGGCTTTAACTGGAAGGGAAGGTTTTCAGAGATCTGGCAGGTTACTTTCCCATTCTCCCCAGGGTCTTTATCCAAAATACTCAGCAGAGCTATCACCGTGCCAGGAACAGCATCCTCAGGAATGGGACTGGAAAGGGATGTAATTGTAATCTCTGGGCCATGATTGTTCACGTCAGTGATTTCCACCAGCAGCTTAGCTGTGCTGGACATGCCAAATGCCCCATTATCCCTTGCCTCAATAAGCATCTCGAGAAGGGGTCTCTGAACAGCTAAAACGCCACTGACTGTCACCTCCCCAGTGTGCGGGTGAATTGAGAACATTCGCTGTAAGTCAGCAGAAGTTGTATTGCTAAAGGAATACCTGACCTCTCCATTTGGACCTTCATCCAAGTCCGTGGCGTGCACTTGCACTACCAAAGTGCCACTGGGGGAGTTTTCCAAGATACTCGCCCTGTAGACCGAGTGCTCAAATTCTGGTGCATTGTCATTGGTATCCAGCACAGTCACAATTACCGGGACATCACCAGACTTTGGAGGATTCCCACCATCTTTGGCTGTAAGCACAAGTCTGTGAGTGGCTTGCTGCTCCCTGTCTAAGGCTTTCTTCAGCACCAGTTCGGGATATTTACTCCCATCCCCGCGTATCTGCATTTCCAAATAGAAATGTTCATCGGGGCTCAGAGTATAATTCTGGACACTGTTAGCACCTTCATCAAGATCTTGGGCGTTGGGGAGTGTAAACCGTGCCCCAGGTGACAGGAACTCAGGCATGTTTATATGATATTCACTTAAGGGAAAGCTGGGGGAGTTGTCATTTATGTCCAAGACTTTGAATTCCATCCTATAAAGCTCTAGAGGGTTTTCTAACACGAGTTCATAATTCAGAACACAGACAGACTTTAATTCACAAAGCTGTTCTCTGTCTATGGGCTCATTAACAGACAAAGCCCCCGTGCTGGCATTTATATTAAAATATTGCTTACTTGAACCGGTGATCATGCGAAATTTCCGAGCTGAAAGTGTAGCTGCATCTGTTCCTAAATCCTTTGCTATGTTCCCAACAGACGCTCCACGCTCTGTTTCCTCGGCGATGGAATACACTATTTGCCCGTCCGCGGTGCAGCAAATAAGGCAGAAGACCATTAAGTAGCCCCGCATGCTTCCTCCCCTGGCTCAGCTCCCCGCAGACCGGCTCAG
>NW_008238966.1:115286-122446 GCF_000691975.1 Corvus brachyrhynchos
CTTCCCCCCTCTTCTTTAACGCCCCGACGGAGATGGAGCGGGGGATTGCGCGCAGCCGAGTCCGCGTCATGGATGTGTTTCCGTGAAAAAGAGATGCGGAGCAGACCCCCCTCCGCGCCTTGCGGGAGAGTCAGCGAGAGGATGTGCTGCCGCACGCTGTCAGAGTACCGCGGTGGAAGGGAAAGGTGGATGAGAAGTGACAGGCATCGGCTAAACATGGGTCAGCACAGCCCAGGCACGCTCCGGCTGAGCACAACATTTCCCAGAGGGGTTTTAAGAGCACAATTAAAGGAGGCAGTCGACTCTATCCCTGTGAAACTTTACAGGGGGAAAAAAAAAAAAAAAGGCCATGAGAAAAAGAGAATATGCAAAAGGAAAAAGAAAAAGGCTCTTTGCTGCTTCACCTTTTGAACAAGGTAAATTAACAGAGATTATTGGAGAGAAGGGTCTCTGCACTGACAGTCAGATCACCCCCAGCCACAGATAAGCTCCCATCCAGCCTGCCAAAGCAGGATCGGGATGGCTCGGGTGGCAGGAGAATATGGGAGGCTGCAGCAGTTCAATTACTCGTAGAGAAATAAATATCAGCACCAAAGAGGTTTTGCATTTAGGACATGCCCAGGAATTGTGGGGAGAGACGAACTGATACCACACAGAGACTGCAGATCATGAGTGGAAAAAGATAACATCAAAGCTCTCTGCTCCCCCAGCTTTCCACACGGAGGGAACTGCTACCAACTGCACCCCAAAGCGGGTACGAGAGGGGAGAAAATCATTTCAAAATACCCTCCTGGAAAACCTTCCTGGAATGATCTTCAGTAGCAGTTTATACAGATGGGCCCTGGCAGCACCTCCATCTCCTCTGCTTCCAGCTTCTTTCTGTGAGAGCTTGTTATGGTGAGATCCTGATCAATCAAAAGCAAGAGGCTATAAATGTGGGACAAGGACAGATCTTAACCCTTCTCATACTCATTGCATTTCTTTCTACAGCTGAGAATTTCCAGGCAAGTGAAACAGAATGTTTCAATTATACATAGTATATATAGGGCCTTTCAAAAAGGGAGAAAATATGGAGCACAGCCAAAAATTGTACATTAAATTAAAAAAAAAAAAAAAGTCAATACATCTGTTTGCATCTTCACAACTCAGCAAAGCCTCACAGTGAGGTTCTCATCCTGGCACACTGGAACAGATCTTGGTCTGCTCCAGCACAACTGTCTGCAGATATGATTTTTTAACTCCAGGAGGTCCTGGCAGTACCTGAATGTTGCATTTTATGTCTGCTGCACTGATGCTACAGAATCTCTTACAGCTTGGGGGGAAGCAGGGGTGGTGGCAGAAGGCTGAGAGAAAGCTACAGAGCTGCTGCTGGGCACCCACCTTAATTCACACAGGACATAAATCTGTTCAGTAACCCACTGCACGCAGTATACAATACAATTACTCATGGTATGCTGCTTACCCCTTTTTCTTTTCTTGATTGCTAAGTGCAGAAATACCCAATTCCTACCCAATCACCACAGAATTGTCATCCAGACTCCCCCCGCTCCCAATCTGTCCTAGATTCCTATTCTGCGACGATGTCATCTACAATACCTGAGAAGTTGCTGGGTTTACTGCTCTGTAGTGATGCACAGTCATTATAAACACCCTGAACCAGTGCAATAACACCTATTAAAGTCACAGGAAAGAATTATATATTTTCTTAACACTGCCCTGGATAAATCCATCTGTCCGGGAAGAGCTGGAAAGCCACATGTTGATGCCTCAGGTGCACACACAAGTAAAACACACAGCCTCTATCCACCCATCTGTGACTCAGTTTACAATGAAGAAACCCAAGAATTTTGGACTCAACATCCTTCTGTTGAGCAGACAAGCCCCCTCAAAGGCAGATTTTCCTCAAATATAATATTGGAATGACAAGCTGTAGTTATTCATTTTGATTGCTCGACATACTTGCAGCGCTAGCAGAAACTGATCAATGAATGGCCAAAATCAAAGCAATTGCACATTTGCCTGTAAGATGTACTCACCTTTGGAGAAATATCCAGCAGCCTACAATGGTATTAGTCTTTATTCCATTCATTTACTACTCATTAACCATGAAATAAGTTCTTCATCTTTCTGCTACATCTCTTTGATTTTGCAGCATTGCCCCGTGCTTGTTTACAGGACTCTAAGTGAACCTGCCTTCACTTTGCTTTGTTTCTAACAATTTTAAACCTTACCACCCTGCTTTAGTATTTTGGCATAGCTTGTCCTCTTGTCATTTTCCACTGTGGACAGTGATGTGTCAGGCAGCTTTGCTCACCAGAATGTGCATGTTGCCAGCACCCTCTCGACACCCAGATCCTACCATGCTGCCTTCCCAATCCAATGCATGAGTGTCTGATCCACACACCACTCAGGTAGACAGCTCTGGGTCACAGCCAAGATCCAGCGCTTAAAAATATTAGATATCGAGGGCCAGTTACAACACAGACACTGCTGCCATGAAGGGAGTAACACAGTTGTGTCACAGGGGCAGAATCTAGCCTTGCCCATTGTGTGAAGCCACTGCTCTGCTTGGCTGAGTCCCAGGCATGTTCCTCCCTGCCTGTTTGTGCTTTCCCTTCCACATCCAGCTCACGGCAGTCTCAAGTGTGCCTTTATACACAGTGTCCCTACTCACACTCTTTTGGGGCCACCCTTCCACCTAATCCTTCTTTCCAGGG
The DNA here is from genome assembly GCF_000691975.1 of Corvus brachyrhynchos. Taxonomy (NCBI): domain Eukaryota; kingdom Metazoa; phylum Chordata; class Aves; order Passeriformes; family Corvidae; genus Corvus; species Corvus brachyrhynchos. The sequence goes on from NW_008238966.1 coordinate 118,004, forward strand.
TCTCCAATCTCAAAAGTCTCCTCTCCATTTCAAGTCACTTACCCTAATTACATTATTATCCTGTATTAAAGTATTGCGTTGTATTAAACACTTTTAACATAGACATTTCCCTTGGTATCACAGCAGACAATCCGACCTCTGTTTAAGCCCCCTCATCTTACATTTGCCTTCAGTTTCCCATATCCAAACCATTCCCTATTCCCTTCCCTCTGCTGGACCCATTCTTAGAGCAAATTTGACCCGACTCATGGAGGAATTCACGTTTGTGATCCTTCTGAGGTATCATCCACTTCTACACGACCCCTCATCGTGTCTCACTCCCTAACGTGTTCAGAGAGCTCTTCCTCCACGTTCCTCTGCCCGCCAGGCACTTGCACTTACACCGCCTGGGAGCGTACTCATTCTCCCTCCCTGTCTTACATTTTCAGCCAGCCCTCCCCTTTTCCTGCAATTAGACCTCGCTACTCCAGCCATGCACGCTGTGCTCAGAACAATGGTGGCTGCCAGAAGAAACTGTTAAACCAGCAAAGGCAAAAACTAAAGGCGAAGAGCAGAACCGGTTTGCGTCGTGGCTGCGGAGCACACAGCTGCACCACACGAAGGGACACTCGTGTTTGAACATCATCATTTCGTCAGCGATGATTTAAAGGCGCTGTTTCCGCGGGCAATGCATCTAAGGCGGTGACTTCGACGGAGGTTTGCAGGACACGTCCTGCTCGATACTGGGGCTTGGGAAAATCCCAGGGGCGCTCACCAGAACTGAGGGGCGCCCATTGGTGCTAAATTAGGGCACAGCACTTCAGCGGGAGACAGCAGGGGAATCCGTGAAGGAGAACGGACAGAACAACAGCTCTGCTGCTTCTCCTCCCAAGGAAATCGATAAGCTGCGTGCGGCGGCAGCTGTCCCCGGAGGGCAGCTCCAGCCCTCACCGCCGCCTGGAAGGACCACATGAAAAGCTCGCACAGTAATGAGAACCCGACAATAAAGAGGGTCTGCCTGCGAACGAAGGACGACCGGACTTCGGACCGAGCCAAATCACCAGCGCGGAGCCGCCGACGGAGGTGCAAGGACCCCGTTATCACCTTTCACACGAGAGGAAGGACGGTGGTGCCCCGGCGACCCGAAACACCGGGCTCCTCCTGCTCGGGAGCTGCGGCAGGCATCCCGGCTGTACCCTGCGGGCGCCCCCCACCCCACGCTCGCTCTCAGCCCCGCGCTTCTCCCGACGGATGGGACGGACAGAACTTTTGGCAGCACCGCCGGGCTGATCTGCTTTTTTCCCGGCAGCTCTGAGCCCCTCTTCTTTGCCCAGGCAGGCTGTGCCTGCTGGCAGAGCGAGCAGTGGTGTCAGGATGCCCTTCAAAAAGCTCGCAGCTGCTCCTTGGGGACGCGGGAGCAGAGACGACTTTTAGCTATCAGGAGCTCGGAATAACAACCTCCCTCACATGCAGACGATTTCTAGATTCTCACTAAAATCCTCATTGCCGGCATCAAGCCACAGAAACAGGGACCCCACTACATGCTGCTCAGTATATCGCAGGCAAGAACTCGTCTCTTTAACACGAGGACGCAGATCGGTCTCTTGACCCCCAGTCAGAGACCACCGGACTTGACGGAAGCTGCCGGGGAGGACACCAGCGACAGCGGGTGCGGGGGCTCAGTCCCGCTCGTGCGGCAGAGCGGCTCCGAGCCGAGCACTCGGAGTCTCTGACAACTCCTCCGAGGCAGCCGTGCCGGGCATTTCCCTGTCTATAAAATCCCGTTCGGATGCTGCAAAACAGCCTCCGGCCACCACGGCGGAGCAGGCGCTGCAGCCGCTTCCCCTCCGCCTCTCCCGCTCCCGGAACCACCGCAGAAGCGCTCGGCAGCGCTCCCGGCTGCCAGCCCCGCCTCTGCTGCCAGGATTGCACTGTGTCTGATAACATCGCGTTAATCAGCATCACTCTCCAGAACGATGTGCGGCGGCAAGCAGAGCCTGCGCTTGCAGCGACTGCCAGCTCTGTACGAAATTGGCATCGTTTATTCTAGAGCCTTCTGTTAACGGCTCCCCCCCAGACTATACCACGAAGTAAAAGCATCCACGAGGTGTTTTTAAAGTTAAGAGTGCTTTATGTTTCTAACAGAAATATTAAAATACTTTCTTGACTGTGTACGTCTATAACAAACCCCGAAAAGATCTTCAATTCTTTACTACAGTCAGAGAACCCAAGGGGAACCGAACAGAAGCCAAATCCTCTCCTGCCCCAAACGATCGGCACTAAGAGACCCCACATCGCCCTTAATCATAACCCAAAGAAACGAGTCCCTTCCCACACCTGGACAACCAGCAAATGCTGTTTCTCCGTCTTCTACAGAGATCGTTAAATCTGTTTATAAGCTTAAAATAGAAGTTTTGCCTTTAGAAAATCGTGGTTCCATCACATCCATGTGAATAAAGGAAAGAAGTGACAGTTCTACAGCGCTGGGGTAAACCTTGCTACTCTCAAGTGAAGGTGGTTCACACATAGTTAAGTGATGATGACCCACTCCCCTTCAGCACACGACTCCCGTTCCCGATCAAAGGAGACTAAATAAACAATCCCCAGCAAATACACAAAGAACTCAAACGTAAAGCCGGTACCAAGGGATCTAAGAGAAGAAAAGAGAAAATAATGGGATTTTCAATTCAAATTTTCATTCACATGCTTTTCTATGGCTCCACGAGAGATAACCCCTTCCTACGATACTTTCCGAAAAGGACATGAAGTTTTCAAATTTCGTTGCTGTTTTCGGTACACCTATAAGAACCATCCTCGTAGTTTTGGAAATAACGACTTGTCATTTAAGTTCTTCAGTCCGTGTCCTTCCTCTAGAGAGCTCTATCAGCTCAAAACCCAACCAAGTGTACGCTGTCAAAATAAAAACACCGCGTTTACAGACATCACTGTGTCTTAAAAATATGGGGGTTAACCAGTTGAATTGAATGCATAACACGAAATTATATGAGTACTGTTTGTTCTTATTACCGCGGCAGCTTTACACACTTCACTTTTAAACTATAGAGTAAATTAAATGAGATAGAATAGATCTTCTCTTTTTCCTTTAAAAATTGCTTTAATTTTCTGACACTGAACAAGAAACACTGAACATGACCCTAATGTCTTATCTCAAAGAGTGCTTTGAAGCCGGCCGAGATGAGAACCGAGTCAATTCAGTGCCATCAGCGCATGGACAAGATCAGCTTAAAAATAATTTTGAAAACAACCTGGTAATTAAACCATCGCTCCCCGCGCCGGGAAATCGATGAAGAAACTACTGTGGAAACTGTGTTTTATTGGTTTTTTCTGCTCTACTGCTGGGAGAACCAAAAGCTTTCAACCTACCATCCCTGAACTATTGAACACCACACATAGAAATATTCCGTTATAATTTTCCCTTAACCAATTTCCTGCCTCTCTCCACTCCTACCAAGTTTGGACTCTTCTTTCCACAGCGCACTTCTGTACAGATGGGATAAAAGAGACGCCACATCACTGCAAAGAATGAGATCAGGTCGTGGGAATGGCCGATGAGCACCCCCTCCCTGAAACAGTTCTAAATTTGTTCACAAAGCATCCTGGATTTTACTTAATTCCACCCCCACACAGGCACACATTTTCCAGATGGACTTCCAGAGACAGAACAACACTCACAACCTCCACCAAAATTTCATCCGCTCAGTCCACCCCATAATTATCAACTCATGCATTTCACCTTCTCAAGAGTGGCAAGTCCCACCAATCAGAAAGCTGCTAAATCAAAAAACCAACGAGTGTCTCGGCGCAAATGAACACATCAAATCAGGCGTAAACACACCTGGTTCAAAGATAGAATTACATTCATCTTGAGGGAGGTATTAAACTACTGAATAACGCACAGGTTGAAAGGCGCCTAAAACAGGAAAATAAAATATCCCCTAACACCTAGGATTGTAATTTGACGACTAGTCGGCATTAAAAAAAAATAATAATAATAACGAGGAAAAAAGAAAAATAAAGACCTGGAAATTTTGAGAGGCATCCACGTACTGAGACAATGAAATTTCAAAATATGAACACGCATGTCTAAAGCAGATCATTACGTCTACATCCACCACACGACAAAGCTAGGAATTCATCCTAAAACTCTTGCCACAGTAAAGGTGTTTTAACCCATCGAAGATCCATGTATTACATAAATAGTACGACGGAAGAGACAGAAATTAAAACAAAAGTTTTCGAAGACTCTTACCAGGCTTGAAGCAAGAGGGGAGAGAGATGGCCCCTTTCCAGCAGAACCGTTTTCTGCAGCGGGGCCGGGCGGCGGCGGAGGGAAGTTGGGGCTGAAAACCATGAGGTCGCTCTTGCCCGCGCCGTCCGCCACGCACAGGCTCCGGCTGTGGCGCTGCGAGTACGACCAGCTGCCCACTTCGCTGGCGCACACGA
>NW_008238966.1:123323-124290 GCF_000691975.1 Corvus brachyrhynchos
CCTGCCGCGCAGCGCCGGCGCCCCGCCGTCCTCCGCACGCACCTCCACCTCGTACTCCGACACCCGCTCCCGGTCCAGCGCCTCGCGCAGCACCAGCGAGTACGAGCCCGCGAACGTCGCCTCCAGACCGAACGGCGACGCCGGCCACACCCAGCACCGCACGCGACCGTTCGCCCCCGAGTCCCGGTCCGACACGCTCAGCAGGGCCACCACCGTCCCCACCGACGCGTCCTCCGGCACCGGCACCGACAGCGACGTCACCCACACCTCCGGCGCGTTGTCGTTCACGTCCAGCACCTCCAGCACCACCTTGCAGTGACCCGACAGCGGGGGGGAGCCTTTGTCTCTTGCTTCTACAGGGATCTCGTAACTATCTATTTCTTCATAGTCTAACTTGCCTTGAAGACTGATTTCTCCTGTGTTTTCATCGATAGTGAACATTTCTTTAACTTTTGTACTGACATGTCTACTAAATAAATATATAATATCGCTATTGATCCCTTCGTCAGGATCTGTGGCACTAAGCGTGACTAACAGAGTCCCGAGCTCTGAACCCTCTAAGATTTTAACTTTATACACTGACTGGTTGAACTGGGGCGCATTGTCGTTTGCATCCAGCACCGAGATCACCAGCTCCATGGTGCCCGTCAGAGATGGCCGGCCCCCGTCACTCGCCGTCAGCACCAACCGGTGAACGGGAATCGTCTCGCGGTCCAAAGCTTTCGTTAAAATAAGACCTAAAGATGCGCTCTTGTCATTATTCCCCTGATGGTCGAGACTGAAATACTCGCTGGGGCTGAGTGTATAGGAGAGCTGCGCGTTCGCTCCGATATCCGCATCCGACGCGCCCTCCAGCGGGAAACGAGACCCCGGCACAGACAGTTCCGCGATGTTAAGGGCTTCCTCGTTCACGCGGAAGACCGGGGCATTATCATTGATGTCGGTGATCTCCAGCTGCACATGGAAG
>NW_008238966.1:124751-128378 GCF_000691975.1 Corvus brachyrhynchos
CTCCGCCCGCTCGGCCGACGCGCTCCGCGATTTCCCTTCCGAACATTGCCTTCCTCCGCAGCGGTAATAGTTGGTTCTTTTGTCTCCTCCCCTTCTCCTCCTCTTCTCCTTCTCCTCTCCTCTTCCTTTTCTCCTTCCTTAAGGTACTTTAATTGAGAAGTACACTTGCCAAAATGTACATAATAATTGAACGCCTGTATTAATCCAGGAATCATACCTAGGAGTATCTTCACTGCATAAAGACATTGCCTTCCTCCGCAGCGGTAATAGTTGGTTCTTTTGTCTCCTCCCCTTCTCCTCCTCTTCTCCTTCTCCTCTCCTCTTCCTTTTCTCCTTCCTTAAGGTACTTTAATTGAGAAGTACACTTGCCAAAATGTACATAATAATTGAACGCCTGTATTAATCCAGGAATCATACCTAGGAGTATCTTCACTGCATAAAGCCTACCCCACTTCTCATCTCCGGACTTTATCTTCCCGTATTCCTGAGGAGCCATAACTCAATTCCCTCATTTATGTTTTCTTCTTGAAGATATTTCAGCTCTTTCCTCTACAGAAGAAGACTATATCCTTGATCTTCCATCTGCAGAAAGTACTCAGGTCTTCGGAAGACACAGATTCACATGTAATATATTTGGGTCTAGTCCAGGAATGCTAGAAACTAACAGAAATTGCTTACCTTTTCATGGCTTCATGACAGGGATGTAGCTGATCAATCCCACACACTCTCCTTGGATTTTGTAGAGTAAATAATACAGTAAACCCATCACATTACAAAGAGTACCTGTGTCTGTCCATAGCAGGACTGTTCTGCCTTCTGAAGTATAGTTCCAACCGAGTAAAGCATCAGCACATACCAATTCCAAAGAGTTTTAACTCCATCAGCGACTCCCTAACTCGATATTCTAAACATAACCAGAAATTAACAGAGCAGAAATCAACTCACAAGGGTGAAATAGCTCAGGGAACCTGAACTCTCTCATCTTTACGTATCAGTAAAGTATTTCTCATAAGTTTTATCCCCCACGTGTAGCTGCACAATGAAGATCGAGGTCTTGGTTATCATTTTTAGGCAGGTAGGCACTCACAGTATGGCAAAACAATGTGTCCATTACCGATGGAGATGAGCTGCTGCAGGACACAGCACAGTCATCCAGCCATGACACAACTGAAGACAAGACAAGAGGTTTGCACCACTGTTCTGGCAAGCCACAGTTCATTTTGTAACATGTTCCCAGGCTCCCACCTCATCTACTGACATAAATACATCAGAGCCTCTTCTCTGCACAGCTACAGCATTTTCTGCTACCCTGCCATGTAGGCCAGGCAGTAGCACAAATCGGATGATTTCACACAGTAGTGAGTTGCTGGCTCTACCATAGGAAGAATTAATTATGCACCCCGAGGTAAAATAATGGAACATACCAAATGCTAAAAAAGTCCATGTAGGTGCCTCAGTAGATAATTTTTAACTACACCTGTTGCTATTCTAACAGCTATCTTGATTTATTTCTAGGTATCCGTTGTCAGGCCCATGTTCAAGGATCATTCTTCAAAATTTCAGGGAAGCAGGACTGAGAAAGCAAACAGGGTTTTTTCCATCCTCTCAAATCCCAGCTGTATTGCCAGTATTTCTGTGTCCATTTCTACGAAGGCAGAAACAAATGAAACCTGAAGCTTCACAGCATTCTCTCGAAGTAAAATTGACCTTAAGAGACTACAAGGCAGTGAACCACAGTGATGGCAAGAGGCACAGATCCTGAATTATTTGCATTATTTGGGAGCATAGCTTTCACTCACGATTGCCAACACATCTCCTGACAAAGACAAGCTAAATCACTCTGTGTGGAAATCGGGACTTTCAAGCGTCATCCATGTTCATATTCACATGATCATCATAAGGAAAGCACAAATTGAAACAAAAAAAAATCAGTTTATTTTTTAAAGTATTCTCAGGGAAGGGAATAATAAAATTAAATTAAGTAAACACAAATAAATTAATGTTAAAACCCCACAACATCCTAGAAATACAACGCCTACAACTGCTGGGTACATGGAACTACCCAAGTCAGAAACCAAACTGAGGTGCTTCTACAAATACATTAATCCATGAAAACCAAGTCCTCTACCAATATGTCTTTCTTGGTCTAGCACTATGGCTGCACATTTTGACATCTACTTTGGTTCGTGTTCTTCTGCAATTAAGTACCTTACATTAGAAAGTGCATTTAAATCATACTTAGAAGGGGGAAACATGAAATGCATCTGTCTTTTTCATGTCTTTAGTAATTCTGTAGTACCTCACAAACTAATATATGCCATGCAAGGTGAAGAGGCAAGAACGTTACATGATTTCTGTTTCAGAGGTGAATCAAAAAGGAGGTCAGACTTCTGAGTAAGAAAAGACAGGAAAACAGCAACTTACAGCAGTCAAAAGCAAGAAATTCATTAGAACTGCCCCACCTGTACGACAGGGAAATGTAGGCAAGTGAAGATACTCCCTTCAAAATGAAAGTAGACTGGAAGAGGCACTCAGAGTTGTGATTAACTACACAGATGACAGGAAAACCAGACCTAATGACACCAGCAAGGTAAGGTAAACACTGCAGACAGGCAGAGACCTTTATCAGGAATTGTTCCATTTAATAACTCATGAGGGGATCCAGAAAGTCATGGACAGTGATGTACCAAAGATTACAGGAGATATCACCCTATGGAGTAGAGTTATAAAATACAGGTCTGCTGAAAAGAACTGCAGAAAGAATTGATGACTCTGAAGACCTAGTCAGGAAAATGGCAAAATATTTTCAATGCAGGGGACTACAAGGCTGAGTAGACAAGAAAAGAGATGAGGCTTTAAGACAGAATGTGACAGAGTCTGAAACAGCCACTGAAGGTTCTAAAATTACGTAATAGAGAACCAGAGTTAAAATACAGGTCTGCTGAAAAGAACTGCAGAAAGAATTGATGACTCTGAAGACCTAGTCAGGAAAATGGCAAAATATTTTCAATGCAGGGGACTACAAGGCTGAGTAGACAAGAAAAGAGATGAGGCTTTAAGACAGAATGTGACAGAGTCTGAAACAGCCACTGAAGGTTCTAAAATTACGTAATAGAGAACAAAGTGACATATATATAAACTCCATTCTCAGTGGCAAGCAAAAAGGAATGACTCGCGATATGCTGCAAGACAAAAATATTCCATTCAACTTTCCAGAAATACAGAGTGCACCAAGATTCAAGTATTTTGTAGAGCTCCCGTCCTTAATACAGTAAGGAGAGAAGATAACACTGACATAAAAAATCGTCAGCGGTGACCATTAAAGACCATGAAAACCAGGAATAATGCAACCAGCAGTCAAAGGGTAAAGGAGCACGAAGCACGGACCGCCCCCGCACCGCGAGGGCGGAGCCCGGTTTTAAACAGCAACTGCCCAGGGAAGGATGAGAAGGGGCAGAGCGAGAAAGGAAGAGCCACTGACCGTGTCCAGGAGAGCGGAGGGCTCCGGCTGCGTGTCCTTGGCCGCGGGGCCGGGCGGCGGCGGAGGGAAGTTGGGGCTGAAAACCATGAGGTCGCTCTTGCCCGCGCCGTCCGCCACGCACAGGCTCCGGCTGTGGCGCTGCGAGT
>NW_008238966.1:129311-129831 GCF_000691975.1 Corvus brachyrhynchos
CCCCCCCCCTCGTACTCCGACACCCGCTCCCGGTCCAGCGCCTCGCGCAGCACCAGCGAGTACGAGCCCGCGAACGTCGCCTCCAGACCGAACGGCGACGCCGGCCACACCCAGCACCGCACGCGACCGTTCGCCCCCGAGTCCCGGTCCGACACGCTCAGCAGGGCCACCACCGTCCCCACCGACGCGTCCTCCGGCACCGGCACCGACAGCGACGTCACCCACACCTCCGGCGCGTTGTCGTTCACGTCCAGCACCTCCAGTTCCACGCTGCAGTGACCGGATAGTGGAGGTGTCCCTTTATCTGTCGCTTCGATTTGCAGTTCGTGTAAACGAACGTTTTCGAAGTCCAAAGTACCCGTCAGTCTGATCTCGCCCGTCTTGGTGTCAATGGTAAAGAGTTCTTTGTTACCGATAGGAATCGAACTCAAGATGCTGTAAGAAAACTCCTTATTGCTGCCTTCGTCCGGATCCGTGGCATTCACACGCACTACGAGCGTCCCCTCTGCAGCGCTCTCCG
>NW_008238966.1:129917-130254 GCF_000691975.1 Corvus brachyrhynchos
CCGTCCCTCGCCGTCAGCACCAATTGGTGAACAGGAATCGTCTCGCGGTCCAACGACTTTGCGAGCACCAGAAACAGAGACTTCCTGTTTTCATCAGAGGATTTAACATCCAGTGTAAAATGCTCGCTGGGGCTGAGTGTATAGGAGAGCTGCGCGTTCGCTCCGATATCCGCATCCGACGCGCCCTCCAGCGGGAAACGAGACCCCGGCAGAGTGGTGAATTCCGCGATGCTGAGGTTTTTCCGGGCGGCGGGGAAGATGGGGGCATTGTCGTTGATGTCGGTGACCTCCAGCTGCACATGGAAGACGCGCAGCGGCCGCTCCACCAGCACCTCCA
>NW_008238966.1:130329-132286 GCF_000691975.1 Corvus brachyrhynchos
CCCCCATGGTGCCGCCGGTGCCCCTCTGGCTGCCGGCCCCGGCACGGGCCCCGCACGGCTCCCCGCCGCCGCCCGGACGCACCGGCTCTGCTGCCCGGCCCGCGCCGCCCCCCCGCGCTCACAGCCGGGCTCTCCGCCGCACCGGGGCGGAGCCGCCGAGACGCCGTTCCTGAGCCTGCAGCGACACCGTGCGCTGCTCCGCCGCCTCACACGCTCCGCCACAGCGCCCGCGCCTCCGCTCCGTCATGGCCATCTCCTCTGCCGTCTCTTGCTCCTCTGACACTCCTTCATTTTTTTTCTTTGGGCCTTTTCCATTGTTCTCTTCTTCATCTCTTCTGGTGACTCGCGAGTCGCCTCCGGAGCCTCACTGCTGACAGAACAAGTCGGATTTACCAAGTCTCCGGCGCCACCATCAGCTCCCGCGTGCGTAATATTCTAATCGAGGCAGTCGCTGTTGGGAACCAAGTCCGACCGGCAATTAGAGGTAAGGTCGCTGTGTACTACTCCTTTTCTCTGCCGTTTTTTTCTTTCTCTTTTTGTCATCTCCCATTCTTAATTACCTCCTCGTGTCATTCCTCTTCTCTCCGTTTTTCTTTCTCTTCTCTTTTTTCTTATTTTCTTTTTCTCCTTTCTCTCCTTCCACCCTTTCTGTATACAGTGGTAGTGTCAGTGACATGCCATTTATGGATACTCCCTTTCCCTTTCCTACTGCTGCCTGCCTTCCTTCCTTCCTTCCTTCCTGCCTTCCTTCCTTCCTTCCTTCTCTTCACTGTCCTTATGCACACACATACTCTCTTCTCTCTTTGCTTCTTCTTCGTCTCCTTGATCAATGTATTTTTCCATATGATTACATCACCCTCCCCCATGAAGCACGCACATGCCAGACAAACTTCAATGAGCATGAACAACCCTGGGGAATCTTCTTCAGGAACTCAAAGCCATCACAGCCCAGCACTCCAATCCTTCTAGAACGCTGAAAAAAATACGGAGCAACCACAGTTCCCAAACACTCTTCATATACCTCGATGAAGAACTATTCTTCAAGCCTCATTTGCCACCTGTGTAATGAGTGTAAAGTTCTGGCTTCAGATTTCAGGCAGGCCAGCACAGTCAGAAACATACAGCAAGAACATCCATCCCCAGGGGCATTACTCCCCGTGGAATGCCTCTGCGTAGCCTGATCCACAGGGCAAAGGCAACAAAGTCATGTTATCTGTGTCATTTTCTCTGAGAACACATCCCTGACTCCCAACACATCCACTCTGAGAAATGTGTTAGGGTTCCTCCTTCATCCGTGCTTCCTGCCGTTTGCTCATACTGTGTCTGGAAGCAGCAAGATAGGAATGAGAGGAGGCAGTGGTGCTCTGCTGGTCCAATAAAGGACTCATAGAACATTTCAAACTGGAAGGCACCCATAGCGATCATCAAGTCCGATTCCAAATCCAGGCACATTCGGTCAATCCAAAATGAAGATACCATGACTAAAGATGTATAAAGGTACAATTGTCTTTCAGACTCATCTTTAGGTAGCAGCAACTTACCTGAAGCATCCCTGGCTCCTTCTTCAGGAAAGAGATACTTTCAATGGAAGTGGTTCTGAAGCACATTTTCTTGTGATGTTATCAGAGATTTCTGGGGGAGATGAATAGGGGAAAACGACCCACATTCTGCAAAAGCCTCTAAATCACTAACAGAACGCTAATGCTCCCTCATGCACCTTTATCACATGCAAACTCAGAGAGATCCTGCAAATCTAAGGACACTCTCCCAATGTCAACGTCAGCTTAGAAGACTGGAAAATCCATCCCTCATACTGACGGTCAGCTGCTGGAACCTCTGCTACCTGATAGCTGCCAAGACTCAGCAGTTTGCATCTCATCCACTGTTACCAACGCATTGCCAATGCAAAAGAAGGAAAAAAAAAGATAGAACTTTTTAGTAAAAAGAGAGAAGAAAA
>NW_008238966.1:136497-137951 GCF_000691975.1 Corvus brachyrhynchos
CCCCCCCCCTCGTACTCCGACACCCGCTCCCGGTCCAGCGCCTCGCGCAGCACCAGCGAGTACGAGCCCGCGAACGTCGCCTCCAGACCGAACGGCGACGCCGGCCACACCCAGCACCGCACGCGACCGTTCGCCCCCGAGTCCCGGTCCGACACGCTCAGCAGGGCCACCACCGTCCCCACCGACGCGTCCTCCGGCACCGGCACCGACAGCGACGTCACCCACACCTCCGGCGCGTTGTCGTTCACGTCCAGCACCTCCAGCACCACCTTGCAGTGACCCGACAGCGGGGGTGTCCCTTTATCTCTTGCTTCAATACGAAAATCAAATATACTGACTTCCTCGAAGTCCAGGGCTGCTGTGAGGTGAATCTCCCCAGTATTCGGATTGACGGAAATCACATCTCTTCCACTCGAGGGAAGGAAGTTAGTCACAGTATAGGTCACTTCGCTATTACTTCCTTCGTCCCAGTCTGTGGCGTTCACCCGCGTCACCAGCGTCCCCACCTCAGCACTCTCCGGTAGCTGCACTTTATACACTGACTGGTTGAACTGGGGTGCGTTGTCGTTGGCGTCCAAAACTGAGATCAACAGCTCCATTGTTCCTGTCAGAGACGGTCGGCCCCCGCCACTCGCGAGTCCCGGTCCGACACGCTCAGCAGGGCCACCACCGTCCCCACCGACGCGTCCTCCGGCACCGGCACCGACACAGCGACGTCCCACACCTCCGGCGCGTTGTCGTTCACGTCCAGCACCTCCACCAGCACCTTGCAGTGGCCTGAGAGCGGGGGTGTCCCCTTATCTACCGCGTCCACTTGCATGCGGTAGAGACCAACATCCTCAAAGTCTAAGTCATCCCTAAGCCGGATCTCTCCGCTTTTTCTGTCAATTCTGAAAACGTCTCTTCCGTCCTGCGGGGACAGGATCTGGAGCGAATAGGAGATATTACTGTTCGATCCTTCATCCAAATCTGTGGCATTTAGTCTGATCACCAAAGTGCCGAGTTCTGCATTTTCCGGCAGCTGCACTTTATACACTGACTGGTTGAACTGAGGAGCATTGTCGTTAGTGTCCAGCACCGAGATCACCAGCTCCATGGTGCCCGTCAGAGACGGCCGGCCCCCGTCACTCGCCGTCAGCACCAACCGGTGAACGGGAATTGTCTCGCGGTCCAGAGATTTCCTGAGCACCAGGAATAAGGACTCACCGTCCTCCTCGGTTTTCTGTAAATCCAGGGAGAAGTGCTCGCTGGGACTGAGTGTATAGGAGAGCTGCGCGTTCGCTCCGATATCCGCATCCGACGCGCCCTCCAGCGGGAAACGGAACTCGGGAGGGGAGTTCTCCGACAAACTGAGGTTTTTCCGGGCGGCGGGGAAGATGGGGGCATTGTCGTTGATGTCGGTGATCTCCAGCTGCACATGGAAGACGCGCAGCGGCCGCTCCACCAGCACCTCC
>NW_008238966.1:145751-150820 GCF_000691975.1 Corvus brachyrhynchos
CCCCCATGGTGCCGCCGGTGCCCCTCTGGCTGCCGGCCCCGGCACGGGCCCCGCACGGCTCCCCGCCGCCGCCCGGACGCACCGGCTCTGCTGCCCGGCCCGCGCCGCCCCCCCGCGCTCACAGCCGGGCTCTCCGCCGCACCGGGGCGGAGCCGCCGAGACGCCGTTCCTGAGCCTGCAGCGACACCGTGCGCTGCTCCGCCGCCTCACACGCTCCGCCACAGCGCCCGCGCCTCCAACCGGCAATGGGCGTCTCCTCTGCCGCCTGCTCCTGCCATGCTCCTCTTCCTTTTTCTCTTTCATTTTTCATAGCTCTTGCTGTTTCCTTGCAAACACTCGTTTACATCTTGGTTTTACTTCGTTTTTCTCATTTTATTTTGCTTTCTTCTTTCAATTCTTTCTTTGTAGTCTCGTTTCGTTTCTTTTCTCTTGCCTCCCTTTTTCCCCCCCCCTCCCCCCGCTTTCTACTCTTCTCTTTACTTCTTCTCCTTTTCCTTCTCCTTCTATTTCGTCATTGCCCTCCCGTTCCCTATTCTTTATTTCCTGTTTCTTTTCTTCCTATCCTCCATTATTCTTTAGCCCCTCTGAAAGCTCGTCCGTTGCCACCGGCGCTGCGGCACCGATCATCAAAGTCGGAGTCATTAGCGCCGGAACCTGGTGCTATAGCCACGATGGAGCCTTGTTAGGTACCAACTCCGCTCAGGGTCTGCAGACAAGGTAGGTGTGTTCTGGCCATCTCCTGTATCATCGCTTCTATTTTTCTATCCTGTTCTTTTCTCTCTTACTTTCCTTCTGGCTTTATTTTTACTTGCATAAGCTCCTTGCTTGCTTTTTAATTTCTTCTTATTTCCTTTTGCTATTCCTTTTTTCCCCTTCTGTTGTCTCCTTTCCCTTCTCCTTCCTTGTTCTGTTTTCCTGTCTTTCCTTTCCTATTTATCCCTGTCCTATTTTACCACCTCCTCTTCTGATTCCACCCTCTCTATTCTCCTTTTTTTCCTTGACTAAAATATTTCCCACGTGCTCATGATGAACAATGTAAATGTCCTTTGGGAAAAGCTCTCATTCTTCTTTTTGACACTGGTTCCTTCAAGTCCATATTAAATTTTTTAAATCTCCTTCCTACTTCCTTCTTCCTTTCTCTTCTTCCTCTCTCTCTTCCTTTCTCTTTGTTTTCCTTCCTTGTACTCTGTGCCTTGTCATTGCCTCCCCTCTCTTCTGCTTCCATGCTTGTAACCTCTGTTCATTTTTTCCTTGAACAATCATTTTAAAAATACCTATAGCACCCCACCATGAAGCATGGACATACCCTTTGGAAAGATTTTGCATTTCTTTTCCCTACCACCTCCTATCCCTGTTGATAGGAAACAACCTTTCTTACCTCCCACCCATGCACCTGCAAATTCCCTTCCCTTTGAATAAAGGCCACACTCTTCAGCCTCCAGTCCTCCCAAGGACCTGCAATAGCACAGCAAGGCAGTCAGATGGCAAAGAACATCTCTGCTACATCAGCACAGGTTCCACCACTCTCTGACACAAAAGCCAGAGAAACAGCTGCTGATGCATCTAATAAAAAAGGCTCCAAATACTCCAAACAACACTGATAAGCCTCTCATTCGGGAACTCAAACCCAACACAGCCCAGCACGACGATCCTCCAATACTGCTGAAAAAGCACTGTGAGACCACAGCTACCGAGCAGCTGTCATACACTTCTATGCAGAGCTCTTCTTCCTGACTCTTGTTCCACCTGCAAATCCAGCCCAAAGCCACAAGTGTAACACCACGGCCTTGCCACTGAGAACATCTACTGCATGCCCTACAACACCTACGCCAAGAAAGGCATTAATGTCACTTCTCCATCTGTCCTTGCTTCCACGTGCTCACCCTGTGCCAGGAAGCAACAGGAAAGGAATGAGAGCAGGCAGTGGTGCTCCAAACCCACGGGCATTTCAATCCAGGCAACATTCAGTTGATCCAACATGAAGATACCACGGCTGAACAGGAACCAAAGTACACCTGTCTCTCACACACAGCCTCTTCATGTACAAGTGACTTACCTGTAGCATCACTGGTTGCTTTTTCAGAAAAAGAAACTCCAGCACCAGAAGTATTGGTTTTAAGGGACGGTGTCCCTTGATGTTACCAGCAACTTCCTGTCCCTAGCAAGACCAAGACCCGAGAAATAACCGAGGAAATGTTTCAAGAAGGCAGGCAGAATGATACAAATTTGAAAAACCTTCTGTTTGACCGACAACATCCCCCACAAAATACAAGCAATAAAAGGCAGGTAATGCCACAAGCAGCAATGTCATAGGGAACAACAGAGCACAAGAATATGCAGAACTACTGGAGGTCCTGACAGGATCCCAGGAGAGCAGCCTTTTGCACATGGGCCTTTTCTCAAGGTTTTCTACTGATGCCCTTTATCCCATTCCGTGTGAAACGAGATCTCCATAACTCCTCCCCAATGACATAGATTGTGTTCTACCCAGTATCCACGTTTTCCTTAGGCAACACACTCCCCCACTTAAACTCCCCCTCCCCACCACATGACTCCAGGCCCTATTTAGTGCCACATGCAGGATCACTGACAAAATATCAAACACTGCTAGAACCCAGCAACATGACCCAGCTGTAAACTCTGCTCTGCATGTGATTCAATTCTTTGTACATCCTCACCTTCCCTCGTGATTGGTGTAGAGAACATACTGAGGGCTGAAAAGCCACACAGCATCTGGCAGGCTCTTCCCAGCTGCCTGTTCACCACCAATGCTTTGCTCCTTTTCAGCAATCTCAGGCGGGAACACCACAAAGCTGCATTTAGACTTCATGAAGATTCTGTGGTTAGAATTGTGGCAGATGTGATCCCAGTCCACACATCTTTGTATCATCAAGAGAACCACAGCAAAAAACAAAGCACAAAAGCACTCACATGGTCAGTTCAGTGGGAGAATTTGTACCATATGAAAGCAGAGCTGGGCTGAAGTGCAGGTTTGTGCCTGCAAATATCAGAATGAGCCATGTGCGACATCAGGACACACCACCTCCAGTGCGGCCACCTGTCCAGTGCACAAATAGGGGAGGTTGAGCACATAAAGATTACAGCCACCTCATCACGTGTCCTTATAAATCCCACCTGAGGAGGGGCAAGGAACCATCATGGTGACACCAGTGGCTGTGAAAACGACTATAAATGCCCACCACTACACAAGGACAGCAGCTTGAAGTGTTCCCCTTCCACAACACCATTTCTGAAACAAGCAATTCATAAAACAACATTCAGCACTCTCCATCTCACCAGCTCTTACCAAGGCATGGTCTCTGTCAGGCAGGAACCACCACAAGGGCCCGTCTCTGATGAAAGATGCTGAGAACCTCAAAGGAACATCTGTGAGCATTTCAGTATCACACGCTGTCTCATGATCAGGAAGGCATCCACTCCAAACCCTTAGGGCCTAGGAAATGATCCTTGGCAAGAGCATTCTGTTCCCATCCTGCCTCACACTGTCCTCTAGGCATCCTCCACTCACCACTCTGAGATGTGTCCTCAAGGTAAATATATGATCTCATGTTCTTTTCTTATGTCATGACCCATGGCCTTCCCATGGATTTGCGGTTTCCCCAAAAACATGTTTTCCCACTTCTCAAGATCACCCTCCAGATGAGGAAATGGCCAGGCCCTACTCAGTGTCACAGACCACAGCTTCCTTTCCTATCCCAAGGCTCAACACGGCTTTTGCTTATCCTTCTCAGCAACGACAGCACCATAAAACACTCAGAGACGGCATCATCAACGCAGTTTACAGCAGAACCTCTGCTGCTGACATTTCATGTCTTGTAATGCTTCAGCTGTGTCAGATGGAAGTGTGGCAGACCTGGGAGCAAAACTCTTTCTAAAGGTGATACTGGGACAACTCTACATGGTGATGCCATTGATGTCATGTTCTGAGAAAAAGACCGAATTGTTGGTGAGAGCACCAGTGTAACACATGACAGGGACCATGTAGGAGAGTGTTATTTGAGACTTGGCTGGGAATGGTGGTTCTTTCATTTTTGGCGTTGTTACTTTGTTTCTTCATTACAGAAGAGATTTCCAGAGCTTTTGAAACGATGTTGCCATTGATGTAAATTTTGAAAAAACATCAAAACGGGCCCGTGTATTTCATGCTATTTCTAAGGCCAGGAACACAAATCCACAATCTCAGGCATAGGGGCAGCAGGAAAAGGAAAAAAAAGTCTTGCTTGTCACACCTTCCTTGGGCCATACTCCTCTGGCCCTACATTTTATGCTACCAGTTAAAGCAACATGATAATGTGGAAAAAGATCACGGAAATATGTAAATGTTAGCCACACCTTCTCCACTTTCTTAATGAGTCTGGTAGAAAGAATATAGTAAACTTTTGTCCATGAAATACAGTTGTCACTTTGTATCAGATCTTCTCGTGAGCAGAATTAGAGAAGGATAAGAATTTTTCATAAGAAAGCAGACTAAAACCAGCACGGTCAGCAGTCAATAAGGCAATAAGGCAATACACAGTGCCTGGGGGACTGCAAACATCACAACCTACATTTTTTCGATCCTTGAGCAAGCTTGGGTGGAAATGCTACACACCAGAAGGCAAGACTGTTTCGAAAGCTGACCCCTTGGGGCACCTCTCATCGCAATCGGCAGTGATTCCACTCTAGGACAGAACAATTCAAATCTAGAGCAGCAAACTGCAGCTGCGGACCATAACGGCTCCGGGGTGCCGCAATAATTCTATATTCCCCCTAAGGGCAGATGCAAAAGGTGCCACTGATATCCTTAAGCACCCGTCAAGCACTCATCGCTCTCGGGCCGTGGGAGCTGAGCCTGGATTCCCGCAGAGCCTGCACACCTGACGGAACAGAAGGGTTGGATACGGGTGAGAAACGAGCAAGGGAGGGCCACTGACCGTGTCCAGGAGAGCGGAGGGCTCCGGCTGCGTGTCCTTGGCCGCGGGGCCGGGCGGCGGCGGAGGGAAGTTGGGGCTGAAAACCATGAGGTCGCTCTTGCCCGCGCCGTCCGCCACGCACAGGCTCCGGCTGTG
>NW_008238966.1:151824-152683 GCF_000691975.1 Corvus brachyrhynchos
CCCCCCCCCTCGTACTCCGACACCCGCTCCCGGTCCAGCGCCTCGCGCAGCACCAGCGAGTACGAGCCCGCGAACGTCGCCTCCAGACCGAACGGCGACGCCGGCCACACCCAGCACCGCACGCGACCGTTCGCCCCCGAGTCCCGGTCCGACACGCTCAGCAGGGCCACCACCGTCCCCACCGACGCGTCCTCCGGCACCGGCACCGACAGCGACGTCACCCACACCTCCGGCGCGTTGTCGTTCACGTCCAGCACCTCCAGCACCACCTTGCAGTGACCCGGCAGTGGAGGCGTCCCCTTATCAGTCACCTTAATGTGTAGGTCATATAAAGTAACTGTCTCGAAGTCCAGGGGGCCCATCAGTCTGATCTCCCCAGTATTTGCATCGATGCTGAATAAATCTGTGGCCGACGGTGGAACAACAGAATCAATTTCATAAATCATTTCCCCATATATTCCTAAGTCCGGGTCTGTGGCGTTCACACGCGCTACAAGCGTCATCTGTAATGCATCCTCGGGCAAACGTACGTTATACACTGACTGGTTGAACTGGGGTGCATTGTCGTTCACGTCCAGCACCAAGATCATCAGCTCCATCGTGCCCGTCAGAGACGGCCGGCCCCCATCACTCGCCGTCAGCATCAACCGGTGAACGGGAATCGTCTCGCGGTCCAAAGCTTTCGTGAGTACCAGAAACAAGGATTTACTGCGAGAGTTACTGTTTTCTTCCTCTATTCTAAAATACTCGCTGGGGCTGAGTGTGTAGGAGAGCTGCGCGTTCGCTCCGATATCCGCATCCGACGCGCCCTCCAGCGGGAAACGAGACCCCGGCAGAGTGGTGAATTCCGCGATGCTGA
>NW_008238966.1:159843-160701 GCF_000691975.1 Corvus brachyrhynchos
CCCCCCCCCTCGTACTCCGACACCCGCTCCCGGTCCAGCGCCTCGCGCAGCACCAGCGAGTACGAGCCCGCGAACGTCGCCTCCAGACCGAACGGCGACGCCGGCCACACCCAGCACCGCACGCGACCGTTCGCCCCCGAGTCCCGGTCCGACACGCTCAGCAGGGCCACCACCGTCCCCACCGACGCGTCCTCCGGCACCGGCACCGACAGCGACGTCACCCACACCTCCGGCGCGTTGTCGTTCACGTCCAGCACCTCCAGCACCACCTTGCAGCGACCCAGCAGCGGCGGTGTCCCCTTATCTTTTGCCTTTACATTTAGGTCGTATAGATTAAATGTCTCGAAGTCTAGCTCGCCCGTCAGTCGGATCTCCCCAGAGTTCGCATCAATGCTGAAAACATCTGAGGCAGAGGGAGGAACAACAGTATCGATTTCATAAATTACTTCTCCATATATTCCCAAGTCCGGATCCGTGGCATTCACACGCGCCACAAGCGTTCGTTGTAATGCGTCCTCGGGCAAAACTACATTATACACTGACTGGTTGAACTGGGGTGCATTGTCATTCACGTCCAGCACCGAGATCACCAGCTCCATGGTGCCTGTCAGAGACGGCCGGAAGATCTCGTGAGTAGCAGAAACAAGGATTTACTGCGAGAGTTACTATCTTCTTCCTCTATTCTGAAGTGCTCGCTAGGGCTGAGTGTATAGGAGAGCTGCGCGTTCGCTCCGATATCCGCATCCGACGCGCCCTCCAGCGGGAAACGAGACCCGGTAGGGGAGTTCTCCGATAAACTGAGGTTTTTCCGGGCGGCGGGGAAGATGGGGGCATTGTCGTTGATGTCGGTGACCTCCA
>NW_008238966.1:161045-165930 GCF_000691975.1 Corvus brachyrhynchos
CCCGCGCCGCCCCCCCGCGCTCACAGCCGGGCTCTCCGCCGCACCGGGGCGGAGCCGCCGAGACGCCGTTCCTGAGCCTGCAGCGACACCGTGCGCTGCTCCGCCGCCTCACACGCTCCGCCACAGCGCCCGCGCCTCCGCTCCGTCATGGCCATCTCCTCTGCCGTGTCTTCCTACCGTAGTCCAATTTCTTTCTCCCTTTGTCTCTTTTGTCTTTCCTTCTTCTTCTTCTTTCTTCCTTTCTCTTCCTGCTTTAGCCTTCTCTATTTTATCAGTTATCTTTTCTTCTTTTTTTTCTTTCTGTTCTACTTCCCTTTCTTCTTTCTTCTCTTTGTTCTCGTTTCCGTCCTCGCCGTGCCATGCCCTCTCCTTTACTCCCCCTTCCCTTCTCTTTCGATCCTTCTCTCTTCCTTACCCCGCTGGTTTATCGTTAGTTGCCTCCGGCGCCGCGGTGGAGATCATCAAAACAGGAGCGATCAGCGCTAATTACGGGACATCAGCGCCGCATGCGGTGCTATCAACAAGGAGGACGTTTTCAGAGACCAACTCCGTTCCGCATCTAGAGGTAATTTCGGTGCGTTTTGGAAATCTCGTCTTCTTCTCCCCGTCCTTTCTTCTTTGCTAATTTACGGATATATCTTCCTTCTTGGCTTTCTCCTTTATTCCTGTATTCTTCTGCTGTATATTTTGTGCACTCTTGTCATCTAATCTATGTTTCTTCCTATTTTCTTGTCTTTGTAATCTTTTTTGCTTCCTTTATTTCTTCCTTTCTCACATTCCTTTCTTTCTGTGTACAGTGATACCGACAATGACATGTCACTAAAGTAGTTCATGGTTTCTTCCTTTCTCTCTCTCTTCCCATTTATTGCTTCATTCTTCTTCTCTTCTCCTTTTTTTTTTTTTCCTGCATTATTCCTTCCTTCCTTCTCATAGTCTTCCTTTCCCTCGATTCCTTCTCTTCTTCTCTTTTTGGCTCTCCTTTATCTTTTTAACCAACTAATTTTTCATATGATCACATCACTCTCGACATGGAGTGAGGACTCTTTTGGCAAGAGCTCCCCTCCTTTCCTGCCGA
Organism: Corvus brachyrhynchos; assembly: GCF_000691975.1. Classification (NCBI taxonomy): domain Eukaryota; kingdom Metazoa; phylum Chordata; class Aves; order Passeriformes; family Corvidae; genus Corvus; species Corvus brachyrhynchos. Next base: position 162,121 of record NW_008238966.1, read on the forward strand.
CTTTCATCTCTCCAGGTGAGGAACAAACTTCCTGCTTTTCTGCAGTTTATGCAAGACAGACAGCCTGTCCCTTCTCCATCACTTCCCTCCCCTTTTGGAAGACGGACACATTCTTGAATCCGTTATCTCAATGAAAAGAATACACCTCACTCTGATAAAAGTAGCCCAAGCCCTGGCTACTTTGACATCTGACCAAAAAGGCTTCAATTACACCAGACAAACCAGGGGATTGTTTGAATCTTTCCTTCGGAGATTCAAACTCATCCCAGCCCAGCACACCAATCCTCCAAGAATGCTGAAAAAAGCACGGGACCACCACAGCTCCTGTATGCTATTTATAAAGCTCGATATAGTTCTTCCAGCCTCCTTTTCCACCCGCATGATGAATGACAAGCTCTTGGTTCTCCTTTCTGGCAGACAAGCTCTGCCAGGATACAGCAAGAACCTCTGTATGCAGGGGCAGAGGTCTCCAACTAGGCAAACATTCTACAGCTCGTCACCAGTGACACAGCCCATGTGCTACACAGCATCTCCTTTCCTCAGGGAAGACTCTTCCCCACTCAAATTCAGCCTCCCTGTGACAAATCCCCAACCCCTACTCCGTGCCACTCAGAGAGAAGGATCACTGCCACACTATGCAGGTACTCCCCCACCACAACAAGATGCCTCATTAATGGGAAAAAAAAAAAAAAAGATGTCACAATCTCCCCATCTCCACCCCGGGCAAAGCCGGTTGCGTGGCTGTGGGAGGATTTTCTACCACTATTTGAAGCTTCAGGGCAAAATCCTCCACATGCCCGCAGAGCTCTCGTCTGCCTTCGTTCACATTCACCACCTGTCCCCGGGCCCCGCAGGCAGCGGCACTGCAGCCACAGCACTTCTTCCCTCAGGAGGCCTAAGGATGACTTCTGCCGTTACATCTGTAGCTTCTGTACACAAACCACGGTCAAAACATCATTAAATACGATTGTGCTACTGACCTTTTTGTGTTCCTGCTTTACTGATCTCCGTGGTGCCTCCGGTTCATATGGAAATCTGCCACTGAAGGCAATCAGGCTTTCTGTGGACATTAATGATGTCTTGATTCCAGATCCATCCCTGATGCCATTTTTGTCTGGCCTATGCCATCAATGCAAAGATGAACTCTTCCTACTGCATCTCTGTAACTTACCTGCATTTTCATATCGCAACCAGTGACAGGGTTTTCTCCCAGAGGAAGACATTCAGAGAGTTTTATGTTTCACATTCCAAATCCTGGTGGAACTAGGCTTTGAAGATAAAGAGTGGTCTTCCCCTCCAGTGCTTCTCTCGAGTGGAGCAGCCCACGGTAAACAGCAAAAGGAGCCTCTGGCAGGCACTGCTGCTGCCGAGGACTCGGGTTTATTAAACCCATTAGCACATCCTTTTCTCATTCCTACCATCCACAAGGGTTTTGTCTATCTCTTCCAGGGATTAGGTTTGCAGATTCACACTCATTACCATAGACCACAGGTAAACAGACACAGGCAAATCCATCCTACCAAGCAGAGCAGCATTTGTTAACTTTTTCCAGGTGCAGACAACAGAATTGATCTTTTTGATAACAGAGGACTGGCGAGAAAGATCCTGAACAGCTCGATTTTTGTCAGGTTGATCTGGAGACATGTTCATGACCTCTTGAGTTTCCTGGAGTCTTCTGGCACTTTTTAAAAATTTCTGTAGCAGAAGGAAATAACTGTCTTGACTTGTGGACAGGAAGAGATGCTGGGGATGATCCTCTATCAACAAATCAGTCACATTTCCTCCATGTGAGTCCCAGACGAGAGATTTAAGCCAGACAGATTTTAGCCTTTGGCTTGGGTTTTTTTGGTTTGTTGGTTTGGTGTTTGTTTGGGGGTTTTTTTTGTTTGTTTGTTTGGTTATGTTTTGGTTTGGTTTTGTTGTTTGTTCAGCTGGTTTTGTTTTTATTTTCATGGTGAGTTTGTTTTGGTTGATTGGGGTTTTCCCCCCTACTTACCTGCTTGCTAAATTAATTCACTTACTTGGAATAAGTAGGTCTTCTCTGGAGGAATATTTCATGCCGTATTCATGGAGATGAAAATGTAATGCCGATGTCAGCAAATTCGATCTACAAGTATCTTAAGAGCCGTACTGAGTTAAGATTGCTGTATCAAAATGTAGTAGGATGTTTTAAATCAGTAAAACAGCTGTTAATGAGATTACAAGCACTGACGTCGAGGACATAGGACACGGTGTCTTTTTTATTGTGGTCTGAACACCTGTCTATATTGTTTTCATATCCAGCAAGTAGCAGCTTCAGTAAATGGTCCCACAATGCCGGACATCTGAGCTTAACTAGAAATAAAAATGCTCCTATATGCAAAGACAGAGTCAAAGACTCCAAGATCACCTACAGGAAGAGCTGTTTCTTGCTTACTCGAATCCAGCCCATGCGAGATTCTCACACTGATGAAATCCAGCTACTACCTGAGTAGCAGTGGGGTAGTGGGTGACATTGGCAAATCCTTAGGCATTGTAGTGTAGCGTTACTACCACAGATGCACAACAAAGTGCCTTTTATATCACCTGCACCTATAACGAGAACCCACAAAGGTCATTAAAAAAAGCTGAAATGATCCTGCAAAAAGCTCACGAGTTGGTGGAAGGCTTGGTTTAGCTATTTCAACTTTGGTCAGTCTCAGAGCATTCCCAGTGCTTCTGACCAAGCAGCGAGACGTGAGGAGTGGTGATCCACAGCGAGGATCTGTAGAAAAAATCAGTATAAACTACTCATCTTAAGGTTGTGAAAGCCCATCAAGTGCCTGAGCGTTACTTTGAGCCTCCTTCATTAGGCAGGAATAGATGAAAGGCTGGTTAAAGTCCTGAAAAATGATAACCGCGTGTTTCGACATCGCAAGTTCAGTTCATCCATCAGAGCTCACGGACTGATCGCTGGACTCTTAGAAAAGCAAGTGCAGCCCAGGGGCAAACACAAGTCAAAAGGTTCATCTGCTGTTCTTCTTCAGACAGCAGAGAGACACACAGACTTTTCGAGGGGTGTTCGGAATGCTCTGTTTAGACCCCCGCTGAAGTTAGATCATGACTTCATTTACACTTGGAGACAAGAAACTGAGAATTGGCAGGGGAAAGAAAAACAGCAGCTCCGACAGAATCGCTCCCGTCATACAGGACACTTGGCAGCGCTACCATCCCAAAATGGAAAGTACCGCACAGCAGCTCCACATCAGCCGGCTCAGGGACACTGTCTCCGCCGACGAGGATCCGGAAAGAAAAGCTCGTCCCCTCCAGAAGGGCAAACGAGTTCCGAACTCGCATCGTCGCATTTGTCTTTGTGTCCTTCCCACCTCTTCAGCGCAGTTCAGCGGCTAGAGCACGGCACAGAAAAGCCGGGTCTGGTTTCAAAGCCTTCTGAGGCCGAAAGCTTTAAAAACAGCCTCCTATATCGTTCAAGAGTACCCTAAGCACCGGGAGAAGAACTGCTCACACGGGTCCGATCGGTCTTTCAGCGAGGCACTCCTCCCTGGACAATGCGGGTGGGGGGCGAGGAAGGAGATGACCTGGTGGCACAGCGGCTGGAGCACACACCGCCGCGGCGTTTAGTCTTCGCTTCTGCACATCACCCCCAGCAACCACCGAATAGAAGGCGGCAGGCTCAGAGAGCGGGGGACGCACAACAAATCCGTCCCCTTCCACCTCTGTCTTCGGATCGCTGGCACAGCTGAAGTCCCGATCTTCTTCAGGAAGCTGCCGGCGATGCTCGTCGCCGCGCCCCCAGGCGCTGCGGGCGGCCGCCCCGGGGGCCGGGCCCGC
>NW_008238966.1:166272-170120 GCF_000691975.1 Corvus brachyrhynchos
GCGGCTCTTCCCTCGCTGTCTCTCTCTCCTGTCGGTCGAGGTGTCGTCCTCATGTGCCCTTTATTTCGGCTGGGATTTCTCTATGTGGGGTTTGTGGGAGCCAGGATTTTCTCACGTGTTAAGAGTTTTAGGGACGTGGTGCCCGCCGTCTGGCCGCTGCTGGATTCTCCCTCTTAGGGAAGGCATGTCTGCCCACACAGACTGCGGGCAGGCGGAGATGCCCTTCAGCTAGAAACATTTTGGCTGCTTATTCCGCGATGAGAGCTCATGCGATAACCACTCCACGCTCCCAGCCTTGCTCAGTTAACATAAGTGACATCCAGACATTCGCGACTAGACTAGAATGTCTACATTCGCGGTAGCCCAGGGAGTCCCCGTTTTCCCGGGGGACAGGCGGCACCGAGCCCCGGCCGTGGGCTGAAGGTGGTCTGCTGTGCCCGCTCCTTCGCTGCTCAGCCCGGGGAGGAGCTGAGCTGAAAATCCTCCGAGAAAGCACATGGGGCACCGTTACAGGTGGAGGATAAAACGTGGAGAACGGTATTTATGTGCGGCAATTAGCACTGACCCAGAGGAAAAGCGGGCGAGATCGGCGTCCTCGCCCAGGGGTGGGGACACAAGGCAGCCCCTGGGAGCGGGGGTTTCTGTGGAGCAGGACCCTTTGGAAAGGATCTCGATAAAGAGCGGGAGTTCCCAGGGAGCTGGCCGAGCCTACGAGGCTTGGAGAGATGATGCCCACGCTGGCCTGAATCCCTGTTCTTTGCGGATCCATGCGGGTCCTGCCCCGGGGGTGGGGGAACCTCCACGTTGTCCCACTATGGAAAAGCCGGGAGCCTGGCTGGCCGATCCCATTGCTTTTCATTTGCTAAGTTCATTCTCCAGACACCATTAGAGCTGCCGCTCGGGAGCAGATGGTTCCCCTCCGTCCCGAGCTTCATCCCGGACAGATTGCATACAATTTATTAATAACCCAACAGATGCTGGGGCACTTTCCAGCTCAGATTATATTTCCTGATTGCTCAAATCCCGGCGGGGGGAAACTGTTCATTTATCTTCCACCGTTCCTCTTTGTGCCTTACCAGCACCGACCCGACAAGGAGGGAAAGGGTGAAATTCTTGTGTGTGTGCCCCCATCCTAATTCAGCGTATAAACGTCTGATAACGAAACGTGGCCTGATGCCAGCCTTGGTTCGGGCCTCCCAGCCCCGTGCCCCGGAGAGCCGCCCTTGTGTGCTGCCGGGGCCGCCCCACTTTCCCCCGACACTGCACGGACGGGGCCCCCCGGTGCTGCTGCAGAGGCTCCTGTTAGCAGCCCGATTCGCCAGTGTCTGGCAGGGAGCGACATGTCGTGATTCCTGGTACATCAGGGACTTATGCCCTTTACTTCCAAGAGTTATGCTAATTGGGCCGCGAAGAGGCAGCTTCCCCCTCCCGGAGCTGTGGAGATTGCTGTATCCAGGTGAAATTAAAACAATATCATGAAAAAACCCTCGACACGAACTCCCCCAGCCTTTGGGGTCAGTGAGACAGGCAGAGCCGAGGGCCAGTAACCTCTTCTCCCTCACGAACACAGGTTCTTAAGAGAGGAGGGGGATGTATGAGAAGACGTACAGGGCATAAGCCCTGTGAGACCCCGTCCGGAACAAGATAAAATGCTCTGAGCTCCAGAAAAAGCCATCACAGACCTTTCAGCAATGTTATGTTCAATTTTAATGTATAAAATGGGCTTTTCTTTGCTCTGTAGGGAGAAGCACAAAAGCAGCAGGTTGTTTATCCTACTGAATAAACTAAATGCAGGTCTCTGAGGGATCTTATGCAAACCACTTACCTTGAAACACAACCCCACGGGAAAGTGAGCTATGGAGAGAGGCATTGTTAATGTTTTACATCTTCAAAGCAGCATCCAAATGCCTGGCTCAGCACCAGTTACCATCAGGTATCACAGAAGATGGGGACTATGGTTATAATTAGGAATGTAGGAACCGCTTTTAAGACATAGGTAACAGGATATTTGGGGCTGGAGTTTATTGGAGGCTGAGGTAGGGGTTAACCCTAAGGGCTCAAGACTAAAATTAAGCCTTGAAGCTGAAGGTTAATTGCTAAAGAGAGTGTTTGGAGGGAAAATGCATTTATTATTAGGATGCATGCCACAGTGTAGCTTTAAAATAAAAATAGGCAATCATTTCTGCTCAGTGGTAAAAGGCACTTCACTTTCTGTGAATGCAGGTGAGAGACGCTCTCAGCAATAACAGCAGAAGAATATTAAAGTCTGTTACATTTTTCATAGCCCTTGACATTTGCAATATAATTCCACTTCCTTGCCTTCACCACGCCAAACAGATTTAGTGCAGGGGGGAGTTTTCTTCATTTCAGCCTCTGTAAATAAAGTCAGAGAATGATGCAGTTGCAGGAAAAATAGTTCCTTCCTCTTTGCTCAACAGCAAGAGGGAAGAGTGGCATGAAATGATGCTGTGGAAAGGGAAATCAGGGTATAAAAGCTGAGGAGTTTGTGTTAAGATGGCCAGAGAAGATGATGCAAAGGGGGGTTGTGGGCTGTCAGAGACTGAGCTCTTTGCAGTTTCAGGCAGAATCCATATAATACCATGCACCCTGAACCCATAGCAATTTCATTTCTTATCTGTAGGTTCCCCTAATACCTCAGGTTCCCTGAAATGTCCACCAGAAAGGAAGTGCAGGGAAATTCCAACACTGGTACAGATTTCCTTGTCAGATGGAAGCTTTTAAATCCAGTTTTTAATGTTTTGTCCATCCTTCTTCCTTGTTTCTATAATAACAACTACAAATATTATCCAATGGCAGAAATTCTTAGGGTTGGTTAAATCAGACAAATACCTACCCATAGTCCTTTTCTTTCACTCTGCTGAACACCAGCTGTGCAGGTCCTGAAAGCCATCTCCTTTTACTTTCACAGGCCTTCCAAATACTTAAATCTTCAATGAGTTTTCCTAGGTCACAAAATAAAAGCAGAGAATGAGCAAAACCTGCAACAGCAACAAATCGTTTTCTGGATTGCTTAACGTTCTTCAGTCACTCACCACTTTGTGCCACTAGCAAATTGTCACCACAGGAAGTAAATCTTCTTAAGTCACACAAGCATTTTAAGGGAATGATGTAATGAAGTGATGTGATGTTGTTTTGCTTATTTCTAGTCCTGACCTCCTCATTAATGAACTCGAGAAAAGGGAAATACAAGCACCACCAAAATAACAGTGGTGCAAAGTAGAACCTTGTAACAAACCAAACAAAAATTGGAAGGATTCACTTCCTACAATTTTTTCCTTTGTTCCCATCACAATTGCCTTGTGAATGAAAGGCTCAGCTGTACTATTCATCACTTGGAGGGAAGAAACATCCATAAAGACCAAATGGAACCATCCTCTGAAAGATCAGCTGGATGAACTTGCAGGAGAGAACTCAGCTGGGAACTTCAGCTGTCACCAGAGAAAGGGCACGTGGAAATGTTAGGGGAAGAGAGAAAGAGGTGGGGAACTAGGGCTCATGCAGCAGTTATTCCAAGCAGGAAAAAATGTTCATTATCTGCAGAGTGTTTCTGCCTGTACAGATTTCTAAACTGGCACTGGTAGTGATGCAGGCCAGGCTCTGAGGGTTGTCCTTGTACAGTTTGACAGAAAGACATTGAAGTTTTCTCTAAGGTACAAATGTGGTACAAACCTCTGTCTATATTGTAGACAGAAACAGATGAATTATAAGTGATTGCAGAGGCTTGTGCAGTTTGGAAAATTGCTATGACCAGTGGGCCCTCTTCCACATGTCTTAAGTTACACTACAGTCTTAGGTAAAACTCTCCTCTCCTCTCCTCTCCTCTCCTC
>NW_008238966.1:170535-184198 GCF_000691975.1 Corvus brachyrhynchos
CCTTTCTATTTCCAAAACTTCCAGTGTTTAAGCTCAGGTGAAGGATCCTGACATTGTCACTGAGACAATTGCTTCTGCTCCAGCGGTACCAAAATTACAAGGTTGCCCTATATTTGAGGTGGGAGGCCAAAAAGTTGGGTCAGCCAGCAGAGCCTGATGGGTGTGCAACTAATGGGAGGCATGATTAGTGCAGGGCACATCCAGGCTTTGGGAGATTCCTGGGAAGCCTGGCTCTAACTGAGAGAAACAACAAAAAAGTTTGCTTGATAGCTATGTGGAATATTGCCCTGGGCTCTGTGTTGTATGCAAATGTGATGCAAATATGGAAGTGTCCAAATTGCCTTATTTCTTGCTGTGGCCACAGCAGTGTGTTTGGCTCTTTTGGGTTAATGAAAGCAAAAAACTGTCATCATTGAATCCCAGAATAGCTGTGTTTGGAAGAGATTTCTGGATAATACTTAGTGTGTCATGTGTCCCCTTCCTCTGCTCAGAGCAGGTTCCTCAGGACTGAATCCAATCAGTGATTTTATTGTTTGCTTCCTTGGGATCAGCTTTCAGCATTTGAAAGCTGAAAAAAGTGGATTTATTTGAAAGGTTTTGCTTGGTTTGTTTTGAGAGAGATGTGTCCATATCATTCTTGTTTCAGGGGCCTTTCTGTGTACCCGAACTTAATAACGTTCCCTGCCTTTGTCAAGCCTGCTGCTCTCTGCTCATCTTCAAGGCAACAACCAGCTGTATGTGTGCCAAAAGGTTTTACTGGAAAAAAACCCATAAAGCAGCAAGCAATCCAGTTAAGCCAATGAATGACAGCACCACAGCCCCAGCCTAGAAAGCACTGAGACCTGCATCCAGACTGATGCTTAATTTGCCACCAAAATAAGTAAATAAATCAAGCCTTAAGCACCCTGAGGTTCATCAGGGAAACAAAAGCTAGTGCAGACTAGCAGATTCCTCACTAGTAACTGGGAGGAAAAAAAACCCCTGGAGCCCAACTCACAGTATCAGCCCTTGCAACAAATCCAGGCATCACAGTCCCCTATATTTTGCAAACTGCAGGATATCAAGGGCTGCAAATTTCCATCAGCCACCCTGGTCAGACTTTGCAGCATGGAAAATTGTCCCTGGCCTCTAATTTTTTTTTTCTTTCTTCAACATTTTGGTCTCTTTTGGTCAAAAGCACACTCAGGTCCGCCCCACAGGAAGATCTGCTGTCTCTTCTCTCTGTGCAGGGCTTCAGTCCCGGAGGGCTCACAGAAAGCTGCAGCTTGAGGGAATCTGGAGCTGCTTTATTTGTTCTGGAGAATATCAGACAATGCTGTTTTCCCAATTTTTTGCTAATACAAACTTCTTGTCAGCCTTAGTCCACTGCCTTGTTTACCACTTCATGGCTTTTCTACTGAATCCCAGAAAGAAACCAGACACACAATCCTAATGAAAAGCTCAGCATGTAAAGAGAGAATTTATATTTCAGTTCTTGCCTTTGCTATTGGTTTTACAAGTGACTGCTCATCAGAAACCAATTACCCCAGAAAGACTTGGGTTTGGGTCCCTACTGATGTTAGCAGGATGAATAGCCTCATTTACAATCTCTCAACTGGAAAACAAAAAGTAATGATAATAATAAAAAAAAAAAAAAAAGTCTTTTCTAATTCTCTCTGTCCCCTTGTAATTCACAAGAAAATTAAACTAATAACTCTCTCTGTGAGCATGTTATGCAGATGCCCGGAGTCAGGGATAAATGTATGAAACTATCCCAGGGAAAGTCCCCCGGGAAGGAACCTCTGAGCAGGCAACTATTATGCCTTGCAACACCCAGAGCTTCTCCAGCAATGCAATCTGTGCAGAGAGGAGGCTGTTTCAATTTCCTTTCTTCTCCCTCCCCCCTTTTTCGATTGAATTCCACTTGCAGGCAGCAAAAACTTCCATGGTTTTTTGCTGGGCTTATTTCCCACTCCATCTCCATTTCCCATTTGCATATAGAGGCCCCTTTATGAAAAAAATTCTCCCTGCCAACAGAATCAAGCCCTTCAGAAGTGGCTCCCAGTGGCTTCCTTCCTAATACCTTCAGCAAAAGGCGGGAAGGCTTGGGGGTGACACGAGGGTCCCCACTGTGTTGCCAGGCTCTGTGCTGTGATTCATCCCTGCAGCTCACATCCAAGTTTTTAATTCATTTTTTCCCATTTTAAAGAAGAGATAGCATTAAAAAAAAAAGTCTGCAATTTGTCCCTGCCCATCTCTAAGGGAGAAGGAGCAGGAGCAAACTGCTAGCTTCTCCCTTGCCAGATTGGAGTGTCTTGCTTGTCAGCTGTGATTTGCTGTGTAGTTCCACCCTGGTTTTTGTACACCACGACGCTGGGCACAGCAGGGCACAGGAGGCACAAGCACAGCAGACAGGATGGTCCCGTCCCAGCTGTGCATCATGTGGGGAACATGGAGGGGGCACCATTTCACCAGGGATCTGGCAGTTTGCAGCCGAATCTTCATGGATCTTTATGGATACACAGAAAAAGCGGAGCAAAATAGGGATGCCCGGACGTGACTGGGTCAGGCTTCTGCTGAAAGCAGGGTCAGATTTGATTGAAACGCACTCGAAACTACAGCAAATATAACATTTGGCCCCAAAGAGAGGCAGAAAAAGGCCGGAGGGTGGACCCTGCAGTGACAGGAGGAGCCTGCAGGAGTCTGTTCAGATATCAAAGGAACATGACCAACAAGGTGTATGACATCTGACGGGCATTGAGGGAGTTAAATGGCCCATGCCATGTGGCACAACGAGCCAAGAGGACTCTTGGGGAACATAGGAAGAGGATTCAGCCCCAGACGATCATCCTTTCGATGATCTCCTTACATTCTGGGGCAGCTGTCAGACTATTTTGCAGGGAGAGATTAAGAGGAAGAGGTGGTTTGGGTAAGCAAATGGATTATAACATTGCATTTCCTGGAAAGAGGAAAAAATAAATTTTGGTTTGGGGAAATAATTTCAGGATCACATTCCTGAAGTTTGGTCTGTTAGGGGATACTCAAAGCAAATGGCAAATCTTTTCTTCTGATCTCTGGTAAAATGCCAGTGTCACAGAGGTGCTGGGCATGTCTCCTCTAAATGATATTAAAAGAAGATCAAGAAGGGAAGTGGGGACAAGATGGAATCCTACAGGTGGAATTCAACCCTAGATTAAACTCCTTATATTTAGATCCCTGTGTGGACATGTTCCATCTGTACTCTGGGGGAGTTTTGGAGATTTAGTCAATAGAGACTGAACAACTGCAGAGCAAGAGCAGTGATAAATTAATCCTAGAGCCCTCAGCCATCACCCTTGGCAGTGTGAAAAAAAATTCCTGTTAGCTAAAATACCAAGAAATATGGACATGGACTTAAAAGTAGATTCATCAAACCAGTCAGGCTCCCCTGTGATGCTACAGCTGAAGCTAACCTCTGAATTTCAGATATACTTGGGCTGAAAAAGTCCCTGTGTAGGGATCTGCGTTATTGTCTGCACCGTGCTGAACTCCAGTGCTTTTTAGAGGAAGATTTGGGTACAGAAATTGGGTGACTCACTGCAGCAGAACAGAACAAATTCAGACAGCTCATCTTTTCTCTGGGTTCATGCAACAGTTTAACCCCAATTTTTCTATTTCCCATGTAGCCTGCTATCACAGAGTCTCTGCATCCTGGCCTATCAGAAACCCTACCAATGCTCATAATCATTTTCTTGATTGATGATCGCTTTTCCTGCTTCTATTTCCTTTGTATGATTTATTTTCTATGCGGGCAAAATGTATGATAAGACAATTCCGGAGCTATTTAATGATATTTTCTCTTGTAGACATTATTGAAATGGATGGATTGGATGTGAAGACTTTAGTGATCCTTCTGGGAATCTTCGCTCTCTCTTAATTTCTTCTGATGCATTTTTTTCACCTGTTGTTGCAGATATTCTTAGCAATGAATTAAAATAAATATCTCATCAGAAATGCCTGCAGATCCTCTGAATGTATTCCTGATAGTTGACTGCACAAATGTTTTATTTTTCAATCCGTTTAACATGAACTTGTTTGCCTTGCTTCCTGGCGCTGGAGAAGCACTCTGAATTCTGAATGCTGAAATAAAAATCACTGCTATTGTTTAAAACATGCAAAAATGTATCATTTATTCAAATGTAAGATTTGTAAGTCATTGAATTTCATGGGAGACGAATCATTAGTCGAAGTGCAGACTGCACTAGGGGTCATATTTAATTTATTTTCAAAGCCTTCATTCGTGCTTTTTGGTCCAGTGTGTCATAAGTTATTCAATACACAAAGGTGTCTACTTATGTCTCAAAGTAATTAAGCTGATTAAGTCATATTATCACTAACAAGAAGCATTAATTCCACTTGAGTGAATGCTGCAAAACAGAGCCAGTGACATTTCCACTGCTTAAACTGAAAACACATTATAGGCTAACTGGAAAGCAAAAGCTTCCCTCAGCCCTGGCCTGTTCCTGCATCTGATCTCTGTGGAGGAGTTGGCAACTGATGTTTTCAGAGCAGTGAAAAAGGAAAAGGTGCAAAGGAGCAGAGAAAATCAGCACGTGACAATCATGCAGACGTTTTTGAGTGTGGCAGAGGTTAAGTTATTATGACAGAAGCTAAAGGATATTTATTTCTACAAAACATCTGCTGAGATCAAAAAGGAAACTGGAGGAAGTGATCCAGCTAGGAACAGCAGGCTGTTCTGTGTGGTGGGGTTCAGGGAGACATTTAAGACACTGATGCAATTCGAAAAGAAATCTGAATGGATCTTGACCCAGTCTTAAATAAATTAAGGTGTGTTCCAGCATTATGAAGAGAAGAGAAGAGAAGAGAAGAGAAGAGAAGAGAAGAGAAGAGAAGAGAAGAGAAAAGAGAAATTTCTAGCATCTTTGGAGGATCTAATTAACCACTGAGTGCCACAGACTGGGCTGGATCCAAGGTCCATGCAGAGGCTCCCACTGGTCCATGGATTTTAGCTCTGTCCTGCCAATACCACGCCCTCTGGGAGCTGAGACCCACCTGTATCCATGGCTCTACCCAGCCTGACCCAGCTGCATGCAGAGTGCTGTGTCCATGCTGAGGCTTTCTGGGGAATTTGCTGGCTGCTTTTTGTTCTGTGCGTGGCAGGTGGGAGTAGAACTGAGCATCAGCCCTTCTGGGTCTTTCCCTCTGGCCTCTTTTCTCTCTACCTCTGGATTCATTTTGTCTCTCTGGGATACATTTTCAAGTCATTACAGAGATACAAGTAATGTTTCCATCCGAACAGTCTATTCAGCAAGAGCACAAACCCCCTGTTTGTGCTGGTGCCCAGAAGCGCTGTGTGCCTGCCTCGCATGGCCTGAAGCATTTTTGCAGCCAACTGCACCACATGGCAGCTTTCCCACTGTCCTAGAAGCAAATCTCAAGCTGGCTGGCATGTCCCTGAAAGCCAAATTTGCCTCTGGATCTCTGAGAGAGCTGGAACATGTGAGAGGGGCATCTAGAGAGTGTTCTGCTGAGCAGATCTCCAAAGGAGCTCTCATGCCCAGTGCATTACCAGGCTACAGAAACCAGCTAATGCTCATCAGCTGTGCAGGAGTGTAAGCACAGGGAGAGTTGTAAAAATAACTAGTTGTAGGGCAAAGACCTTGCATTTTTAATGAGACCCTGTCCCTGTGGGAGATCTTCAAAGGAGATCTCATCTATTAGATGGACGATTCTGACCAGACATGCCCTTTGAAGAGGGATAGTAGTGTGCTTGAATTACATTTATGCAAGTCCTCTCTCCCCTAAAGCAAGTCCCTTTTTATTGTCCTTTTTATCAATATGGTGATTGAAATGAAAGATTGAAACTGAGCTCTTGTCAGTGTAGCTTTTCCTTCAACTAAGCAGAAGTGGATACTCAGGGAATGTGGGGTGTTGGGGCCTGGGCTGGGTGCTGTGTTGCTCAAATCCCTTTTGGAAGACGCCTGACCCATACAAACGTGGGGGTCAGCAAGGAGTACAGAGGTGTGTGCATATCTATCATCCCATGGGCTGATGGTCAGGAGTAATGGAGAGGAGATGAAGGCAATTCAGTGGGCACCAGTGAGCCTTGGTAGCAGGAACTTAAAAATGCCAAGAAAATACACTGGAGAGTGACAGGGAGATGGCAAATCTGTCCCCTTGATTGCTCGACCCCATGGTTTTCCAAAGGCAGAGGTGCAAAATGTTACTTTCAAAAGCCTGTGGTTTTAGGGGTCAACTTTGAGATCAATTTCCCTTTGGGGAAAATCTGATACAAAACACCACTTACGTGTGTTTATTTAGATCTTGGATGCCATGAAGCACAGGATGTGCTGGGTGCTTTTGCTGTGTGAGCTGGAACACAGTGAGCAGCTCGGCCCTCCTGCAGAGGGGCTCCAGTCCTCTCCCAGTGCCTGACCAGCACCTAAAAATGCAGGGAAGATACTGCCAGAGTTAATCCAGGAGGGGGAGATGCTTGTACCCTACAGGGAGTCAGGTCCATTTGATGCTTTTATTACTTCTTGAGGCTGTTATTAATCTTATTGTATCACTTTACATAATTCCCTTGTTCTTTTGAAGCACTGGAACGGGCTAATGCTGTACAGAGGTCTCAGGCAGTAGCTGTTTGGGGTTCTTTCTTACCCTTAACGCTCTCTAGAGACCCTTGAAAAATGCACTTGGCAGCATAAAATCCTTCATCCTACCGTCTAATTGGGACAGGGAATATTTCATCTACCCGCAGTCAGGCAGATATGAGCTGGGACTGAAGTCACCAGAAGCAGCCAGGTCCCTTTCATGTCCAAAGCACCGTCCTCCCGGGCCCCTGACTCCCACGAGGCCCCTTTGAGTGCTCCCTACCCCCTGCTTCCACTGAAGAGCACACTGCCCACTTGTAGACAAGGACTTTTCTGGGTTAATCCCAAAAGCCGCATTGCAGCCTCCCCAAGCCAGTCACCAAGTGAGTACACGGTATGAGAAGGACAACCACGGCCTGGCCACTTCAGGACTTCATCTGAAGGGGAAACATTTCCCTCATCAAGCCAAGAGATATCCCACCAACAGATACAGGCTTGACTATTCCCAGGGAGCTGGTCCCTACATGTGGCTCACACCCAGGCTGTTTCTGTGGCTCCTGAGGCAAGCTGCTGGTCCCTAGTATCCAGGGGAAAGGGTAAATTAACCAGAGAAAGTACCATAACAGCCACAAGCTATTATGCCGTTTGTGCCACATCCAGCCCCTCTCCCCAGCAGCTTGTGCATGCCCACACCATGGTGCAAATTCCCCCCTGCCCGAGCTGGAGCACGGAGAAAGGAGCTGTGTGACATCTCCAGCTCCTTCTGGCCATGAGCCCAAAGTGCTCCTGAGTCCAGGGGAGGAGGGAAGGGGACCTTGAGCCCCCGGAATCCAGGTGAAGTGAATAAAATGAGCTCTCAGCATAAAAGGAGCTCTCTGCTCCAGAACTCCGAAGGCCAGAAGGACAGATGTATTTCCTGGAGTTGGGAGAGCTGTGCAGCAATCCCTGCTGTTGTGTGCAACTCAGGGACAGCCAGGAGCCAGGGTGAGCTATTAAAATACAATTTATTGGTACAAATCAGACATAGTGAAACAAACTCAGTTTAGAAAGAGCTGTCATGTTCTGCACAGATGGATTCAAAATGAACTGTCCCGTGACCGGAGCAATTGGCAATGGTGACAGACAGACTGGTGGACAGGTGCAGGGTGTGCAAGGCAGGGGAGAGACTGTTCTGGGGCTGGAGTCCTGCCCTTGAGAGCTCCTGACTGCCAGCTAAAAGTTCTCAAAGAGAAACAGGGCAGACTTGGAGATGTTTGTCCTATGCAGGTGGGGTGCCCAGTGCAGGGGGTCCTCCAGGCATTCAGGACTTGGGGAAAACAGAGATCCGAGGGAGGGCAGGGGCAGGAGGGAAGAGACTGTCACCTGTGCTGGGGTCACTCCAATGGTTGGGAAACTGTTTTTCATTCACATGATGTTGCCTTGGGCTAGAGAGCTACCCAGCAGGGCCTCACCTTGTGCATCTCTCAGGTACTTAAGCTAGCAGCTCTTCTGGCCATCCGATCCGTGTGTGCACACGCTGCTCCTGGAACAAAGGCTGTCTCTGTCCTGCACCCTGGCTATGTCCAGCCTTGCAAGTGTTGGGTCAGGGTCTGAAGAGAAGCACTCATGAAGGCTGGGTTTTGCACTCACTTCCCAGAGAAAACAGATGCCAATTGCTGCTCTAGACATGCAACACATCCCACTGGATCTCAGGGACAGAGCAATGGTCACTGTCCCAGTGTGTAAGGTCAGGCTTGGCTGAACCAGGCTGGGTCTGCATACACTTTCCGTGCCTACTGGGACAGAGATACAGGCATGCAGCTCAGTACATTCACACAGCCAGACAAGACAAAGAAGTGACAATGTTTACAGAGAGGAATGGTCCCTAAGGGGACATGGGAATGGGTAAACTCAAGGCAGATTTGCTTAAATCTGGTCATATGGACCTCAAACAGCACCTGCTGCCAACACAGCTCTGCAAGATGAGATGGGAGAAATTCCCCCTGCCACCACCCCCCTATCCCTGTAATTCTCAGTCTCTTGCTCCTTAAATCCTTCCCCCTTGCTCTGTTGAGCCACTCTCCCAGCATCCCATAAAGTCTTGAGCAGTCCATACATGGAGGCATGTGCTGCGGGTGGACCTGGCAGCTGAAATAATGCAGGAGATTCCAAGGATAGAGCCATCCAGGCTATTTCAGGTCGTTGTTGATAACCACACTGTCATGCATGTCACAGTAAGTTGTCATCTTCTTCCTCTTGCCAAAGGTGGAGAAGCTGTTTTTGTTCTCCCGGCCTGGGAAGAGGGGCCCATCCTTGCTGGAAAGCAGAGCGGGGGTGCCGGGGATGTAAACGTTGTGCTGATAATCCAGGGCTGGGTACAAGGGGCTGTACTGGGGTGTCCAGATGCTGTTGGGGCCTGATGAAGCTTTCTGAAACTCTGGAGGAAAAATGAGCTCAGTAAGATTGGCTCAGGTCATATCCACACCCCAGGATGCAAGTCCTGTGTCACCAACCTCCGTTCTGGTGCCTGGACACCCCTTCCACCCACAGAACTTCACCACTGCTAGGAACAGGGATGTGACCCCCCCCCCACTGCACCTCCAACAAGTGACCAGAGGGTCTGGTCTTCCCAGCCCCAGTGTCCCAATACTAACCAGAGACAGGGGTCACCAGCGTGCACAGCCTCTCGTGCTCCTTCTGAAGGGCTTTACGGATTTCCCCCACATCTTCCAGGCTCTGGGAGCTAAAGAGAAGAGACCGGTTCAAAGCTGTGTTGGAGATAACCTCCCCATTCCCATATCCCCCTTCCACCTGCTTCCTCTGTTTCCCCAGTGCTGGATTTGGTACCTTTTCAGGGCAGGTCGCTGTGTGCTTGGAGGCAGCCAGTCTGTGTTGGGCTGCTTGGCCTGGAAAACACAGAGAAGAGCAAGGCTGGTTATTGGGACTCTCTGTCAATCAGCCCTGGGACCCTTTGCCAAACAGCCCACCCCTGCCAGCACTAGGCTTCAGCAGGCAGGGATGCAGGACCACATCTCCACTTTCCCTGTGCCCTTTGTGGAGAAGCAAGCAGCACATTCCCCTCTTGGGGAGCCTGAGACAACGTTGAGTCAGCTTGCTCCCTTCTGGACCTTCCTCACCCTCCTGAGATACTGGGGTGGTTTGGGGCTTGTCCTCTGCCTCTGGGAGTTTTAAGTCTGGCATTCTGGGGAGAGACAGGTGGTTTTCCTATTCCTGTTAATTTTCGAAAGCCTTTTTTGCATATGTGATGTTTACTTAGTCCAGGTCTGAGGTACCAAATGGTGAGAGATGCAGAAACTGGCTGCATGCTCAGTGTCCCAGGAGGGCTGCAAAAACTACAGGAAAATCTAATTAAGCATTAGGGAAGAGAGTCCAGGGGTGCAAGGAGACACGTGGAGAGACTCTCTTGGCAGAGAGTCTTGGGATCTCCTCGGAAGGGCTGGTTTATTAAAAGTCAAACGTAAGTGGATTAGACGCCTCATCACTCTCCATCCTTGTAATCGTGTTTTGGAGAGTCTTTCTTCGGGAAAATTAGACATTCCTCATTTCAATACCTAACAAATGTTGACATCAAAATCCCGCCCTGAAGACCCCACTCCCTGCCTGCTGGCACAGCCTGTGCAGAGCAGCAGCCAGGCCCAGGACACCGCGGCCCCCGCCAGCACAGGGGAAGCAAAGCAGCAGTAATGCTCAGACTGCCCCAGTGTGAATTGCCTACCCAGGCTAAGGAGAAGCCACCCCCACTATCCCACCTCCCCTAGGGCACTGGAGCATCTCTGTTGCCTCTAATGGGTACAAAAGACGGTGAGAAGGGATTTCCTCTCGCCTCAGCCGAGCCTGACGCTCCCCCGGTAATTAGACCCGTCGGGAAGCTCAGTGGAGATCCCTCTGCCTGACTGCTCCTAATTCCCGCACTGATCAAAGGCTCCGGTTATTCTCTGGGAGAAGCCGTGCCTGCTTTCCCTCGTGGCAGAGGCTGAGGGAGGGGGCTGGGGGCACTCGCGGAGCACTGGTAAGCACTGCTGGGCATTATGTTACCTCTTTGGAGACCTGGAGATGCTGGTCTGGCCAGGACCGCTTCCCGGGATCCTTCTCGTTGTTCCGGGGGGGGCTGCAGGGTTTGAGGAACATGAAGTCACTCTGAGCAGACTCAGGACCAAGGCAGACCTTGTAGCAGTAGCCTGGGGGGCCGCCCGCAGGCACATCAAGGCAGGTGGCAGCCGTGGTCCCTGCAGGGGGCTGTGCCGTCAGGTTGGAAGTCTTCAGGCCGTCAGAGGAGGGTCTGGAGACAGGACAGCAGTGGCAGCGAGGTGGTGAGCAGCTGTCCCCTTGGCGGGAACGCCGCTCTCCACGGCAGCGAATGGCTGTGAGAATGAGGATGGCAAGAAGGAAAGTGAAGGAGATGGAGCCCAGGGAGACAAGGAGATAGAGGGTGAGTGGGGAAGATGAGGACGCCTCTGGAGGGAGGCTGAACTCGCTGAAGTCGGAGAGAGTCTGGGGCATGGTCTCCACCACCGAAAGCAGGAGGGACACGGTGGCAGAGAGGGCTGGCTGTCCACCATCCCGCACCTGCACCACCAGCTGCTGCTGGCTGGCATCCTGCTCCAGAAAGGAGCGGAGGGTGCGCAGCTCACCCGTGTCAGGCGCCACGCTGAAGAGGGTGAAGTCAGTAGCCTGGAGGAGCTGGTAGGAGAGGCGAGAGTTCAGCCCTGCATCTGCATCCACTGCCGACACCGTGCCCACGAGGTAGCCAGGCCTGGCTGAGCGTGGCACGAGTTCAGTGGCAACAGAGCCATTGCGTGGCATGGGAGAAACGATAACCGGAGCGTTGTCATTCTGGTCCAACACAAAGATGTGGACGGTGACGTTGGCACTGAGAGGGGGAAACCCCGCATCCTGTGCTTGCACCTGGATCTGGAAGCTGCGGATCTGCTCATAGTCAAGGGAGCGCAGGGCATACATGTGCCCGCTGTCTGAGTTGATGGACACGTAGGTGCCCACAGGCATGCCATGGATGTGCCCATCTGCAATGGAGTAGGACAGGTAGGCGTTTTGTTGGCAGTCAGGGTCCAATGCACTGACAGAGCAGATGGAGGCACCTGGTGCGTTGTTCTCCATCACATAGACACTGTAGGAGGGCTGGAGGAAGCGCGGAGCGTTGTCGTTCACATCAGATACTGGGACGGTGAGGGTGCTGCGGGTCAGCAGGGCAGGCGAGCCCATGTCTCGTGCTGTGATGCTTACGTTGTACTCAGGCACAACCTCCCGGTCCAGCGCTTGCGTGGTGACCAGTGTGTAGTAGTTCCGGAAGGAGGAGCGGAGCTCAAATGGTACATTGGGGCCAACCTCACAGCTCACACGCCCGTTGTCCCCAGAGTCCCGGTCCAGAACACTGATGACAGCAATGACGGTGCCTGGGGGTGCATCCTCCAGCACAGGTGTGGACACAGAGGTGAGGGTCACCTCTGGCGCATTGTCATTGACATCGAGGAGGTGCACAAGCACCCTGCAGTGCACAGCCACAGCTGAGGGTCCGCGGTCCTTGGCTTGCACGTAGAGCTCGTGGAGGCTGGCCCGCTCATAGTCCAGGCGGCCCTTCAGCAGCACCTGCCCACTCCGGGGCTCTATGTGGAAGAGCTCCCGGACACGTGGTGGTGCGTGCCCACTGAAGGAGTACTCAATCTCCCCATTGGGGCCCTCATCCAGGTCAGTGGCATTGAGCTGGATGACCAGAGTGCCAGCAGGAGCATCCTCAGGAAGGCTCACACCGTAGGAGGGCTGGTCAAAGGCAGGCACGTTGTCGTTCGCGTCCAGCACCGTGACGAGGATGTGCGCTGTGCCTGAGCGTTCGGGGACACCGCCGTCAAGAGCAGTGAGCAGCACCCGGTGCACACGTTGCTGCTCACGGTCGAGGGCACGCTCCAGCACCAGCTCTGCAAACTTGCTGGCATCACTGCGCGTCTGCACCTCAAGTGAAAAGAAACCATTGGGGCTGAGGCGGTAGGTGTGCACAGAGTTGGTACCCACGTCAGGATCCTGGGCACTCTCCAGCGGGAAGCGGGCACCAAGCACGGCAGACTCAGCCACCTCCAGCACATATTCTTGCCAAGGGAAGGTGGGTGCATGGTCGTTGATGTCCAGCACCTCCACCTCGACGCGGTAGAGCTCCAGTGGGCTCTCGACGAGGAGCTGCAGGTGAAGCAGGCAGGTCCCCCCGGCCTCGCACACCTCCTCCCGGTCAATCCGCTCGTTCACAAAGAGGATCCCGTTCTCCAGGTTCACCTCCAGGTGCTGCCTGGCCCCGGCCCGTGACACGATCCGGAACCTCCGCGCTGACAGGGTGGACACATCCAGTCCCAGGTCCTCACCCAGGTTGGCCACGAAGGCTCCGTGCTCCAGCTCCTCTGGCACGGCGTAGCGCAGCTGCCCCCGTGCCGGGTGGCGTGCCGGGGGCCCGTCCAACAGGAGGAAGAGGAGGGAGCGGAGGAAGAGCTGCCCCCGCCCGGAGCCTGCTCCGGCCCCCATGGCCCCGCAGCAATCCCGGGGACGAGGAGTCGCACCCGCGCCGCCGCCTCCTCCCTCGCCTTCGCTTGCCTCTTGCACTTTCAAAGAGTTTCGGGCTCCCGGGGGGCGGCGGAGGAGGGCCTTGCCCAGAGCTGGGGGGCCGAACCGCGGTCACCGGCAGTCACTTAACCCTTTCTTTGCTGGCCTCCGCAAGGGGCTGCAATCCGGGTCCCGGGGCCGCAGCAGAATTTGTTTACCGGAGCCGGACGCACCTGGGGAGGGGACCACCTTCGGGGAGATCCCGTTAACGGCGGTGGGAGCTCCAGCGAGACCGATCGCTGCCCGGGGCACCGGTATTACCCCGCAGATGCTGCGTTCGTCCCCGCGGTAGATTAAGAGGAGCCCAGATCGCGGCTGCTGCCAAATCCCCCGGCCGCGTCCCCCGCCGTGCCGGTCCTAACCTTTACCAGATGGTTAAGCCCCTCCAGACTTGATTACATTTCCCTGCACACCGTTTTCCTTGTAATGCGGAGTTTTTAATTACAGGAGCAGGGGGATTACAGCCCTGGATAAAGCTGAGCCCATCAGAG
>NW_008238966.1:184634-184997 GCF_000691975.1 Corvus brachyrhynchos
CGCCTTTGTCTCTGCTTGCCGGTCCCCGTTGGGAAGGGAACCGCCGGCCCCAACCGCTCCCCCCACCTTGCTCCCTACGGGGAGCCGAGTGGGAAGCAGGATCCAGGGGCGACCGGGAGACCGGAGGAGGCAGGAGGCGGCGGAGCTGGAGGGGTTTGTCTGGCTGGGAAAAGGATTTTGTCCCTGGGAGCGCAGCGAGACCCACGCGGGACGTGCCGCGCTCGTGGGGTCTCGGTTCGGGAAGGAGGGCTGGCAGGGGCGGGCAGGTGGAAGGATCGGAGCGCCTGGGGCACGCGTGGGCTCGTGCTGCTCACGAGTGAAATCGGGACGGCTCCCGGTAAGTGAAGCCCAGCCTGCATCGGC
>NW_008238966.1:185041-190532 GCF_000691975.1 Corvus brachyrhynchos
CGCCCCTCTTTCCATCGCCGCCCAGCCCTCCCGGGGCTGAGACCCCGGAGGTGGG
Source organism: Corvus brachyrhynchos (assembly GCF_000691975.1). Lineage (NCBI taxonomy): Eukaryota > Metazoa > Chordata > Aves > Passeriformes > Corvidae > Corvus > Corvus brachyrhynchos. The sequence goes on from NW_008238966.1 coordinate 185,097, forward strand.
ATGGAGTGGATAGCGCTCCGCCGGGACCCGCCTCGAGTGCTGCTCAGGCCAGAGGGGGATTGAGGGTGGGGGTGAAACGGGACACAGAAATTTTCGGGGGTCTTATTTCATTCCCTCCAGTCCTTCCCCCGTCTCCGACCAAATGCATTCTGCAAAATCATTGGAGCGGCTCTGGTCCTATTGTTTGATTTAGAGTAAAATATTCACCATCACCTCCTTCTCCCCCAGGTGCACCGGCAAGATCCGAGACTCCCCGACTCCCTGCCCGGTCCTTCCCGCCCTTCTTCAGCTCTGCTTGGTAATGCACCTCCCACCCCCAAACATCTTCCTCGCTGCTTCCTTGGGGGGGGCCGGGGGAACCCTGTCATGTCCCCTCTTGCTTCCCTCCCCTAACGGAGGTCATAGGATAGCCCCATTCTGTTCCTTTTCCTCATCTCCCCAGACCTTGCAGTCTCTTCCTGCTTCCCTCCCAGACCCCATGATTCCAGGGGACCAAGGTCAAACGCAGCGGGGAGGAGGGGTTGGCCTTGAGAGGGAGCACAGACTTGTTCCAAGGATCCCTTTCCTGAAGGAAATGGCACAGGCTGGGGGTGCTGCAGAGGGATGAGGAATCCAAAGAAGAGCCTTTTTTGGGGGAACAGAGCAGAGGAGGGTGAGCAGCAGGATGGGGGGGATGGAGTGGGCACAGTGCACCGCTAACACCCTGCTTTGTATCCTGTAGATTTTAAGGCCCCTCTTGTGGTGCAGAGGAGTGTTCAGCTGCCAGCCCTGTTCTCTCTGGGTAGGGAATCAGGATGCGGCTGGGAGCTTGTTTTTGGAAAATGCTGGAAGCTAGAAGGGGGTATGTCTGTCTGAGATGTCTTGGCACAGGCGGGCGGGTGGCCAGTTGCCGCAGGTCAGCACTGATGTGCCTTGGCAAGGCCAGACGGAGAGATCAGGGTGGGATGTAGGAGGAGATGCCGCAGGTTGAACTGCCTTGGAAAAGTCATGCAGAGAGCAAAGGACTGGGGGGGGACCATCACTCAGCTGCCTGTGGGCACTAAACCTTGCCCAGCCACCACTGTCACTCCATTTTCCTGCCTGCTGCGTGCTGGGGCAGCAGAAGGGGCTGCAAGAAACGCTGTCCCTGCCAGACCACACACAGCCCTTCCCCCAGCTCCCCAGGGCGCCCGTCTGCCCAGCCGTGCATGTGGCTTCGCTGCTCCCTTCTCGCTCCAAGCGGGAGCAGTTATAGTTTGTGGTGCCCAAGAGGGCAACCGCAGTGGAAGGCGGGGGGTCTCCTGGTGGGAATGAGAGCAGCCCTGGCCCTGCAGCTGGGAAGTCACTCTGGGGTTGCTTCTGTAGGGTCAGGTGCTGGGGCTTTGGTCTGTGAAGCCACAACGCTCTCTGCAGCAGGATGCCCTCACCAGTGCTTCTTCCGCTCCAAAGCTTTGGTTCCCTGCCTTCCCTTGGGAGGAAAACCCATGCCCTGAAGGGGATGGTGGCCATTTTGGCATGTTTATCAGGGCTGGTGGGCACTCTGCCTGCCCTTGTGTGCTGGGATGCAAGATATGACACATGCCCATCTCCTTTCAGGGACAGGATGAGAAAGTAAGGGCATGAGCTGTAGAAAGGAAATTCTTATTAAGGAAAAATCTTTACCATGAGGGTGGTAAAACACTGTCACAGGGACCAGACTGGGGAGGGGATTGTCATCCTGCAGATCCTTCTGAGCTGCACAATCTAGTTCTGAGTAGGGATACCCCAGGATCCTCCAGATGTCCCAATAGAACGAAACCCTTGTGAACCCGGAAAGTCCCAGTCACTGAGCAGAGGTGAGCAGAGCACCAAGGCACGGGAAAGAGCTGCCCAGAGAGCCCAGCCTTCCAGAGCACAGGTCCCAGATTTGTCAGGAGCCACTTCTCTTCACAGGCACCATGCCCAGGGGTGGATGGAGCAACGAAGGATGCCGGGACTCTATTCCTACTGGAAGTCCTTGTCCATGGGCTTTGCTCTGCAAGGTGCTGGAGTTGCTTAGCACCCTCCTCTTCCTCTGCAGCGGTGCAGGAAGAAATTTTGTACCAGGTATGTGTTCCAGGGGGTTTGTAGGTGAGAAGATGTAGCTGAGGTGACCAATTCAAGGCTCACTACTGGTGGAAGGCCCTTGACTTTCTTGGCCAGCCACACATGGGGACAACTCCCCCAGTCCCTTCTGGGATAGGTGGAAGCTGAACACAGGCTCAGCTCTGAGCACACCTCTGTAGCTGTCACCTCCTTTTGAGCATTTTCAGGACATGGGGCCCAGTCCTGCTCAGCCTCTGGGGGAGGCAGTTCTGACTCCTTGTAGGACACAGACTTCAATGGCAGCTCAGGAAGCCAGGTCACCCCTCCTGCTCTGGAGGGGGGGAATTTCTTGCAAACCCAAGCTGCCAAAGGAGCTGTTCTCATGGCTGGTGTCTTGTTCAACTTGAAGTAAGACACTCGGGACCCAAAGCAAAAGCGAAGGGATGTGTCCCCATTATCCTGAGAGCTGGGACTACTCATTTTGTTGTGGGCATCCTCTTAGAAGGTTTACCTAAAATGTCCTGAGGGAATGTTTCCTTTCTGCTGGGAAGGACTAAGGAATGGGGATCAGTGAGCAGGAAAGAAAGGTGGGCAACAGTGTGATGACTGCATGGGGGAAGAGCAGAAGCTTTGTGAGAGAGGAGGTGACACCTCTCCTCTGTCAGGCATCAGTGTGACTGGTGTTGGAATATTACGCACAACACCTGTGCTTGAAGTTCTGAAAGGTTAAAAAACTGATTTAAGGCTTGGAGCAATACCTCACAGGGAGAAGTGTAAGTGAAACTGTCTGAACTCTGTGCAGAAAGAAACCAGAGGAGAAATGATGGTAGGGCCAGGGAGGTGTTACCAGGAGGAAATGCTTTGGACAGTTAGAAGGAATGCAGAGCCATGGCCTGAGCCTGACAGCTTCGTGTATTGGGCAGTGAGAGGGGATCAAGCTGTCAGGATTTTCAATGGGGTCTGTGTCTTTTGGTGTCTGCAGATCCACGTGGAACAAAAGACTCCCAAGCTCCCCAGTGTATCATGATAAAATGGGAAGACTGGGCCTAGGAAGAGGGGTTCTGATTGATCTCACCTCCCTCAGCAAAGAAACCACTGCAGCTCTTCTACTCATGTTGAAGCTGGGACCCCAGTGAGGAGGCCAAGGGGCAGAAGTTGGAGTGGATGATTCCTCTCCCCTCAGGCATCTTGCAACACCCAAAAAAAACTGTGTGCCTGCAGTTCACATTGAAGTCCCACATCCCTGGGATAGGTTGGTGGTTTTAGAAGGGAATTGCAGGAAAAGGCATGTCCTCCTTTATCCCCATTTCTAAAATCCTAATTCTTCCAGTCCTGGGCAGATATGGGGATGTTTCCTGCTTCCCTGTCCCTTCTTTCACTTCATTTCTCTGTCTCTATTCCCAGGATAGGGACCACCTCTACCTTCCCACTCTCCCCTGGTCCATGCCAGGGACTTTGTCCCCCTGAGACACACCCCACCATCCCCATCTTCTCCTGGGAGCTTTGCAGATCCTCCAGGTCTCCCTTTTCTCCCCCACCAGCCCTACTTCTTTCCTCTCTGTCTGAGAGATCAGTCATCGAGGGTGTCAACGCACACGCACCCGACTCCCCCGGGAGGATGGGGAGCTGGAAGCTGGGGGTGGTGTTCTGCTGCGAGAAGGCAAAGCTGCCATCAGCAGCCGCTTTGATCTGGAGACAATTACAGACGAGTGTAGGACCCTGCTCCACTCAGCCAATAAATAATGGAATTTGTGTGTTGACACAGACAGATTTCCCCCAAACTGTCAGAGAAGGGGAGACAGAGTGAGTGAACGGGAGCCCGAGAGGCTGGAGGGAAGGGGAGAGAAGCAGGAAGGAGAAGGAATGAAGCAGGCCTGTGGGAAAAGAGGGAGAAGGGAAAAAAAAGAACTTTGGGAAGGCAACACTGATGGGGGGAGCTGGGCAGGGAGGAGAAGGAGCCTAAGGAACACATATTTGCACAGGGGAAGGAAAATCAAGACAGGAACTGTGGGTGGAAAGGGGGGGGGAGTGCTGCATATGCAGCTGGAAGCAGAGGGGAAAAAAATCTGAAGGTGGAAAAGAAAGAGAAGGAGGAACAAAGGCATGGCAGTGTCCCCGGGGCTCCCGGGCTGCCTGGCAGATCACACGCTCTCCGAGCAGGGACCATATTCCCGCAGCCCTCCGCAGAGCGGCCCTGACCCCCCCGAGGCGCTCAGCACTGCGGAGCTGGCGATGGGGAGGCACGCATGAGTTGGTGAAATGGTGCCACTGGTGCGCAGCCAACAGCAGAAATTTGCTCTGAGATCACAAGTCCCTGAAAAACCTCCTGTGGATGCCCCGTCCCCATGCTCCTCCTGCTCCTCCCCATCTCCCTCTCCCTGCTCCCTCTCCAGCCTGGAGCTGTTTGTTCTCTGGCTGGTGATGGTTTTGTACTTCACTTACAACAAAGTAAAACCTCCCTTGTGCTCAGGAGCTCCACACCGAGCCCAGCAGAAACCATCCATCCAGCAACCCTCCAACCTGGATGCAGCAACAGACCTGACAGGGATGGGGGAGGCACTGGGGTTGTCTCCTTCCTCCCAGTTTGGAACACTCAAGAGCCCTGTTTGTTCCCTCTTGGTCCCATCTGTGGCCTGAGCTGGCTCAGCCCCAGAAATTGAGTGTGTGGAGTATGGCCCAACCTGCTGAGGTCTCCAGGCCAAGCACCACTTCACTGTGTGTGTCTGTGGCTCCTAGCTCGATCCTTTTTGCTGAAACAGGCATCCAAGTTTCCCATCCAAGCTCCAGATGGGAAGCAAATACCTCTCAGCCCAGGGATTTTCCCCTCTACAAATCTTCACCTCACCCTATCTCTGCCTCCCACCCCTTCCTGAACCAATGCCCAGAGGAGCTGTGGCTGCTCCATCCCTGGAAGGGTTCAAGGCCAGGTTGGATGGGGCTTGGAGCAATCTGGTCTAGTGGAAGGGGTCCCTGCCCATGGCAGGGGGTGGAACTGGCTGATCTCCAAGGTCCCTTCCAACCCAAACTATTCCAGGATCCTATGATTCCTATTCCCTTTTGCAGCAACACCAGGGGCTGAACCTTTGCCCTTGCACAGATCAGATTCTCCCCTGCGGGCCCTTGTTCCCCCCACATGAGGAAAGCAGGACAGGATACAGATTGGGCCAAGCATTGACTGATCCAGGTGGCTCTCAGTGTCCATAGAGCTGGGAGGGTGCAGGAATACTGGCTCTGGAGTTGTGTGGGATGGTGCCACAGCAGGTTGACTGATGGGAGTGTGGGAGACCCAGGAGCTTCAACAGAGCAGGGGTTGGTGGCACAGACTCCCAGCGCCACTGCACCAGATCAAATCCAGGCAGGAGGGAGGGTTTCCAGGGATATTGCCTATGGATC
>NW_008238966.1:190559-199291 GCF_000691975.1 Corvus brachyrhynchos
TGCCTGCCTAACTGGGGCAGCAGTAGCTTGTGGCCTGAGCAGTGGGAGGACTGGAGCTCCTGCCAAGCGTTTAAATCTTTCAGGATGTAAAACTGGTGTAAATCACTGGAAAGACAGGTCTTTCTGCTAATAAAGTCACAGGGAATGATTCAGCTAGCCCAGACAGGGTAACACACAGAGCCAGGCTGGGACGCCTTCTCCAGAATCACTTCAGGTCCCTGGTCCCAGTCATTTTACTGGGATGGTGGGAATGCTGCTGCTGCTGCTCATCTAGTCCCATGCAGGATGCGAGGAGAGTGAGGGCAAGGTGGATCAGCAGGAGAGGGCAGGGTTGAGGAAGTGCCCAGAAGCCTCCCAGGGTGCCCAGGAAGGGAAGAAAGAAGAGCAGCTGGGTATTCGTGCTCAGCCCCTCCATGAGGCCTCAGCCCTTCATCCCAGGATGAGGCCAGGGAAGAGGTCTGGGAAAGAGGAAGTGGAGGTGGCAAGAGAGATTTGTGTTTTTTCTGGGGTCTGCTGTGACACCCAAACACTGCCATCAATATTTAGTGGGATGGAGGCAAGGGAGGCCAGTTCAAGCTGAGCACAGTCCCCAGCCTTCCTCCAGGTCCTCCAAGCCACAGGTCACGAGCAACTTGCACCTCTGCCCAGGCACTGCGAACAAGCACCAAGGTGGCTCCAGGCACCTCAAAGCACTTTCAGGTTGAGAGCAGGCAGGACATCCCAGCCTGGATGAGCAAACCATGCAAAATGTCTCTCCTTACTCCACCAGATCCCAGTTCTAATTTGTGGAAGAGCTAATGAGAACCAGTAGGGGCAGAGCACCCTGGCCCTGTTCACTGGTGAGGAGGAAAGCTGCAGAACTGGGTGTTCTCCACCTCCAAGTAAAACCCCAAGTCCTGACCCATACGGGCACATCCAGCACCTTAAATTCAACATGGAGATGGTGAGTGCTAACAAAGAGTCATGGAGAACCACTGCTCCAGCACTGAGGGCTGAGAGCCAGGGGTTAACACCTCGCTAAGCAGCCGTGGGAGCAAAGAGTTAACATGGCTGGTACAGGGAATGTTATCTGTCTCTTCTCTAAATATTATTTCCTCCCATGAAACCAGCTTTTCATCCTTGGCTAGAGGCAGCTCCCGCTGCTGGGAATCCAGCAGGAGCTTGTATCTGCTGCCGCACACACCACTGCTCCCAGCAAGCTGCCGAGACAAAGAGCTGCGCTCCCCTGGCGCGAGCAGCCCCAGCACGGGGAGCTGGAGCTGGGGCTTTGGCCCCCAGGGTGCAGGTGGCCTCGGGATGGGCTTGGGGACAGGCTTTACACCAAAGAGGAATCTCATTAATGAAAGCACTGCACTGTGGAGGGATTTCCTCCCTTTCTTGCAGGGACCAGGAACAGCAGGCAGGGATGGGCAGGGCCAAGTGGCAGGAGGCCGTGCAAACCTCACCACCACCCCAGGAAGGTTTTTGTGAGGCTGCCCATTTCACACCTCACCGCTTGGGTGTGCCAGGATGGACAAGAACATCAGGATACACCGTGGGAAAACCAAGACAGCAGTCACTGGCTCCAAGGTCACAAGCTGGAAAAGATGGGGGCTGTGGGGCAGCCTCTGCCCCCTTCTCAGCAGCGCCAACTGAATGGCTGCGTTGAGGGGCTGGGTGTCTGCAAAGCTGGTGGCTGGAATAAAATGGCTGCTGTTAAATCTTCTCTGAAACATCCTAAACTTTTAATGTGTATGAAACCACGGCAGCATCCCTTTCGCACCCCGGAGGGCACAAAGGCGCGAGCGTCTCCGCTCTCCCATTCAGCCAGAGCCACGTGCTGCAGCCTGAACAGCGCTAGGAACGTGGCTGGAATGAAAGTTGCCCTCCCAGCCCGTGTGTTCAGAGAGCCGAAGTCAAAGGATTGCCAAGTTAAAAGGGTCAAACCTCCAAGGACAGCTGTATCTGACTGGCTATATATCATTTCAATAGCATCTTCAACGGGGATTATAATCTGAATTGAAGCGGAAAGACCTGAGGCAATGAAGCTGTCAGCAGGCTAAGATTAAGGAATTAAAACAGCAGCACAACATTACAGGATTTGTTCTAGATGTATTAGAAAGAGCAGGCTAAATACTGCAGCCTTCCCCAGGCTGGAAATTTCATACGAGCACGGAGAAGGGCAAGCACAAGGATTTCATCAATATACATAAAAAGAGAGAGGAGAGCGAGACAGAGCTACGAAAACCCAGCCATGCAAAATATAAATCCTAACTGCAGATGGAAATGAGTCACACAAGGTTTGACTGAGGTAAATAAAAGCAGAAATGAAGTGGATTTAGGGGGAGGCAGAGGTGAAAAGACACTGACAGCCAGTAGACAGGAAAAAAATGGCCCTTAATATACTAAGACTGGTAAAATCTGGAACACAGCCCAGCCTGTCTTGGACTGCCTGATGGGAAGCAAGGTCCCAGCCCTGAACTCCCTTCCCCATCCATATTCTTACACCCATCTCCAGAATTACTTTAAAAAGCTAAGAATGATGGCAGTGGCCTGCCTAGGGCAGCTGGGAGCTGAGCCAGGAGAGGAGGGCACACAGCTTGCCTCTGCCACCATTGGGGTCCCCAGAAGGCTATCCCAGCTTTGTGTTGCTGGGAGACACCAGCAGCTCTTCTCAGTGGGAAATAGAAGTTCTCAAAATAAAGAAGGCATCAAATTCCCACCAAAGGGCCAATTAAAACGTTCCATTTATTTCTGGCAAATTGTACACAACTTTCTTTCATTGGCTGTATCCTAGACCAGTCATGGGGAGGAATTTCTCCCCTACCTTAAACATACTGAAATTATGGGATCAAACACAAAGAAAATGAGGGAAGTCTCCCTTGCAGATAAAACACACAGGAAAGTTTCAGCAATCCAGACTCCATGCAGCCACCAGCTCTGCTCAGCACAAGCCATAAAGATGCACCTCTCACACTGCTTACTGTGGCGCATTTCCTTCCATTATGAGCCTAAAAGCAACTGACTCCCTCCAGCATCTCAAACACAGCCTGGGTGACAAGTAGGGCCTGGTTGACAACTAGATTAGTCCTGAACCAGGCCAACTGTGCAGAATGGCTGCACTTTATTGACAAAAAAAATGTACCCAACAGAGCACTTCCCTGCACACACACGGCCACAGAGCAGCTGAGCAGCCAGATCTAGGACACAGAAGGAGAAGGGAAGCTAATGAGAGGCAGAGCTTGATCTGCAGCACAGGTAGAGCATGGAATTGCTTTTCAACTCTTCCAGCCAACTTCTACTGGGAGATTTACATACAAGTCCTCAATCAAGTCTTTGAAGTGTTATCCAGAGTTCCCTGGGTAAAAACAAGCTGTTTAGGAAAGAGGAGAGTCCGGAGCTGCTCAGTGGTTCTTTTTGGTTGAGCCAAAACCAGAGAAACCCATCACAGCTGCCATTTCATCATCCTCTTCAAAGGTCAGATCTTCCTCCGCCCGCCTCTTCTTCTCTCTCTGCTTCTCCTTCTTGTAGGCTTTGGCCTTCTCCTCCTGCAGCAAGGGACACAACAGCAAAACAATTTGCACCTCCTGAGCTGAAGGAGTTTTGAGACACCAGGTACTGCACAGTTAACACAAATCCTGCCCACAGCTGCCAAGTTGTGCCTGAGGAAATAAACGAACAGCAGAAATCCTGGCCTGCAGTCTTCAAGGAGGAAGTTTACCAGTGAATCCAGACCACCCCATGTCCCAGGCCAAGAGCAGAGCCACATACACAAATAGACAAAAGGAAGCATTATGAAACTCTTTTCTGAGCAAACATCACAAGTTTTGCCTGGAATTAAGGCTGAGGCAAGAAGGAGCTGGTTTAAAAGCAGGAGGCCATTCCCTTGTCCAACGCTTCATGCCAGTGACTGTGATGCCTGTTGGCTCCCAGCCTGGCTGAGTGACAGCTGCTCACTGGAACAGAAGCCGAAGCTCTGAGCAGCTTTGAGGGGGGTTTTGGCATCAAAGAGTTTGCGCTGCTCTAATCAAAGTGTTTTGCTCTATGAGGATCATGAGCCCTGGAATGGAGCCAGGTTTGTACCGGGTGACACCGAAGGATGGCTTCAGCTCCCAACTTAGCAACTGCTCCCACCCTTCTCATCACCATCTGCTGTACCACAGCCCCTGAACACAGCTGTGCCCTGGAGAAAGCTACACCAGGAGTTGCTGCTGATTTCCTTCTTGCCATCCATTGACTGGCAGCAGCTTTTCAACCCACAGCACTCCCTTTGCTACTGGGGCACCTCCCTCCTATCCCTTAAATGGATGGGGCTCAGCAGCACCACATCCTGCCTGAGAGCAGAGCACGGGGCTGCTGTGTGAGTACCCTGAAGAGCTCCCCTGTGGTGAAGCAAAGCTCAGGGCTTGGGCAGGGAGACTCCAACAGGCAGTGATTTATAACCTTGGGTTATGTCGCTGCTGATAGAGGAGAAGCAGCCATAGAAGCTTCTCAGCTGCCAGACCTTTGTTGGGTCTTCAATTAAACTTGATTTTTGTGTTTATTAACACCTAAGCCCCAGTTTTGAGAGAAATCTGCTTTTATTATCTCCTCACACATCTCCCACCACACCATACCACTCACAAAGCCCTTCTACACTTGGGGAGGCCACACAGAAGCAAGTGCCATGTGGAGGGGGATTCCAGCAATCCTAAGAACTGTGGAAGATAATGGATGAAGATGCAGACCTGCTACCAGACCACACAAGTTCCAACACAACCAGTGGGAGACAAAAAATGGGCTTATGCTGTTCTCAGTGGAAATCTGAACCATCAAAAGTTATCCTCGCACAGAAAGAGGGGAAAAGCGTTTCCAGGGACAGCAATACAAACTTTTCAAAAGCAAAGAAACAAACCCCACTCATAGGAGCAGATGAGAAGCCCACGCTACCAAGAACAACACTTCTGAGGAACAAGACTAGGAAGCAGGGTTGATTTGGCCCCAAAACATGTTTCTGGAGAGCTTTGCTTCCTCAGTTGTTGCCCAGACTCACCTCCTCACGGAGTTCCTTCATCCTCTCCTCAAAGTCATAGTCCTTCTGCTTCTCCTCCATCTTCTTCTTGTTCACCTCAAAGCGTTTCTTCACCTGGTCCAGCGTGGAACGTTCCACCCGCATGGACATGCCCAGATTCCTCTGGTCTGGAGAACAGCAGTGGAATCAGCAGTGCTCAGCAACACTTCAGTGTTCTGCACAAAGCCTCCATCCCTGATCCCGATTTAAACACCACAGCACCATCTTCCTGCCTGTCATCCATCTCCTCAAAGCAGCTTCCAGGGCCAGATTTCTTAGGTGGGAGAGGTGGACTTTAGGGGCATACCATAACCCATACAAGAGGGCCACAACAATCCAAAGACTGCTTGTAACAAGAACACAGACTATTCTTTAAAGGTTCCTTATTTGGATGCTCCCTGTCATGTTGGTGCTCTGATGTTTCAGGAAATCTTGGACCAGTGGAATAAAAAAGGGTTGGAGTGTTGAAAAAGGAGCCAGAATAAAACTGACAGGCTGGCATCTCTCAGCTGTGGGTGATGCTAAACAAGACATGAGCGGCACTCAGAGATCCTGATTACACACGACATTCCTAGCTAAAGCAGAGAATGCAAAGTCAGGCCTCTGATTCAGTAGCTCTTTAGAGCAGATTCACAGTTTTTCACTTGTGGGTAAGCCTGTGCTGATGGAGCCACCCCCAGAAATGTCTCCAACCCACATTCCTGAGTGGATCCAAACAGCCTGTTCACTCCAGCAGCCGTGCACAGGTTTGTCCGAGGGATGCAGCAACACTTGGAAGATTAAACTACACACCAGAAATTAGTAAAAGGGCTGCCAAGAACAAGCAGGTTTGAGCCAGATTTATGGGCTGGTTTAAAAGTTCCCAGACACACTCATACTAAGGTACTGTGCAATCAGCCACTTTCCAACCCCAGCTCAACCCTGCATCTCATGCCCATCCACACAGCCATGCCAGGATTTTTGATTCCAGATTCTCTCAAATGAACTTCTTGCTAATCTCCCAACAAGGCATGTCAAACAAGGCACGTAAGCACCTTCCCCCCATTCACATAAAAGCACACGTTATTACAACACCATGTTTTCTTTTCTGAGCTACAGAAAACCAGTCCTCAGGTTTCTTCTGAACCTCCTATTCTCAAACAGCCCCATGTGCAAGTCTGGAGCACACTCATCCCTGCCTACTTGTAAAGGGGTCATTTTCTGACTTCTACAAGGAGCCAAAAACACCTTCATGAGCAGGAGCAAAGTGTGTCAGTTTGTCCTGCTGCTCCTTTACTTTCTGTACATTCCCCACTCTCTGAACATGTCAAGAAGCAATACCCACAGTCAGGTCAACGAGGGTATAGCCCTCTTTTCCAGGTTAAACACATTACGGGAATGGACTGATAAACTGGGAGTTCTTTCCCCTTGTCCTTATCTTGACTTAACTGCATCATCACAAAGTGGAGACAAGAAGAAGAGTGAGGTACAGGACACCACCACCACCACACTGCTGGACACAGCTCCAGGGTCAAACTGCCCCACTCCTGCCTTCACTCATCCTCTGCCTCCATCCTCACAAGGCCTGATCCATACACTGGAGCTCAGGCACCAGCCAGTTCTGAGCTTTATACTCAATATCTAGAAAGAGAAGTTTCTGACGCAAAAATGGGCCAGTCCCAGACCTTTTACTTATCTAAGTACTTCTTTACAGTTTCAGTGCTGTAAAAAGCCTCTCTCCAGATTTACAGAGGAGACATCATGATTTGTGGGGTGGACTAGATGACCTCTGAGGGTTCCTTCCAACCCAAACTATTCCAGGATTTGCTGACCCTGGGTTTCTCACAGCATGAGAAAACATCACATGATGGGTGGGGAAAATATGTCCACCAACCAGAGTACACCAACCAGTGTTTCTGCTGGGCTTATTCCACAAAAGTGGTCCAGCACTCTGGAAGGTGTCAGGAGATCAGGGCAGCACCTCCACAGCTCTCATAACGAGCTTCTGCATCCTGATCCCCTAAGCTCCCTGATCCATGGATAAGTGTTCCGCCCTCAGACATGGGTGACAAAAGGAACAGTCCCTCCAACTCAACCAACCCTCCAATGAGGCAAAGAAATGGTCCTTACGTTTTTTGCCATTGATGTGATCCAAGAAGTTAATGGAATCTTTCACCACGCAGTCACATACATTACAGTAATACCTGTCAGGAGAGACAGGAAAAATCATGAACCCCAAAGTATGAGACAAAGCTCAACCCACAGAACAGCTGCCTGAGACAATCTGAATGTCACCTGGACACTTCTCCAAGACAAGAGGGCCCCAGTGAGGACACACCCCGATGGACAGGGCTGCCATGGAGGTACCAACCCTTAAGCTGATGCCCCTCTGATATGATAGAAATCAAATTCTGAGCTGCTCTGCAAGATACCAGCCACAGCATCTTCCCCTTCCAGTCACACCCCACTGGGTGGGATGGACTTTGTGACACAGCCTGCCCTCCCCCAAGGCAGGGTTGGCCACTAGCCCAGGTTTCCATGCCACAGCCTCTCACCTGGCTGCAAGGTAAGCGCTACCATCCCTATCACCTCACAGAGCAAGTCCCTGATGAGCACAGTAGTGCTTTCTGCCCATCTTAAGAGCTGCTGCAGAAGTCCAGCCAGGGCCTGAACTGCCATCCTTGGATGCTGTCCAGGGCTGCACATCTCCCTGGCACTACTGCCCAGGGAGACACTAACAGACTCATTCCTGAGGTAACACAAACTCAACACATTCTTTTCACGCTCTTGATGGCTTAAGGTGAGCTCAGAACCCTTTCAGACTGTGGTGGAACACGATCCACACAAACAGTGGCCCAACACCATTCCTAAGAACAGTTGTCTGGATGTTTTTCCCATTCCTGGTGCACAGAAATCCAAATTAGCAGCAGTCCTGGTCTCAGTGCAAGCAGGCCTGGCTAAAGAAACCCAAGCAGGCAGCAGAGATCTGCCTCTGTTGGTCCTACAGGTGGGCGACACTGACACCAAGGAATAATGTCCAAAGGGGCTCAGCCTGCTGGGTGTCTTCCATATGTTACCCCAGGAGACACAATTTAGGTGTAGAAAAATGCAGCCCCACCATCCCAGGCTCCAAATAGAAAAGGACACCAGCTCCTGGTGCCCTTTGAGGGGTCCCTGCTGTGTCATAGCTTCCCAGTCTAACCAGCATGACTTCAACAAGACCACAGCCTACCCTCCCATCTCTGACTGAGGGGTAGTTTTGGTGATGACAATGGTTTTCCCCAGCTTGGATTCCAGGTCCACTTTGTAGTCTCGGTGCCGCAGAAGTTCCCTTTTGACAGGCTGAGCGGGTTTGCCTAAAACACAAACAAAAGGTCAAGCTTGACATGCTGGATTACATGTTCCCCTTGGTGAAGAGGGGCCTGCTGGGTAATTGGGACTGCCTAATTCATGCAGAAAATGCACCTTTGTTTTTAAATCAGTAAAGGATATAATTTCCTGCTCACTGTTTCCTGGTTCCTATTAGAACCAGGTACATCTCTGAGGTATCTCCAGCTCTGACCTGAGTCATATTCTGAGATCTTGTTTCCAGCAGCTGATTGTTCCCCTCCTTCCCCAAAGAAGAGTCAGCCCCTGGAAAAATTCTCACTAATTTCTTTTGTCAAAAAATTATACTCAGTGGCAAACACAGGAGGAAGGAGAGGAGCAAGCCAGCTCTTTCCAT
>NW_008238966.1:199311-203106 GCF_000691975.1 Corvus brachyrhynchos
TTCGGGACTTGACTTCTCACGGCTCTCTCCCTCCCAAACTCCAGGGGTTTGGGAGCCTCACTGCCAATTCAGCACAGCCAGCACACTACTCACCATCTTTCTTTTCTCTCTCCTCCGTGAGCCGCTTCTCTGCAAGTTTCTCATACTCATCCTTGTCCCACTTCCGGCGGAAGTCCAGGTTCTTGGTCTGGGAGGGAAACAAAGTTCATTAACATTTGTTATACAGTCTGATCACCTCTGAAGGGGTAAAGAGGTGGAATCACTTGGCCTGTGAGGTCAGTGCAGTAAATTAGGAGAATTATATTATATCCCCACGTTCTCTGTCTTCCATCTAGGAATTATGGATGTGGTTTAAGATAATCACTCTCAGCATGCCTCTAGCTACTACTAGAATAATTTCAGAGCACTGAAAGAAGAAATGAGTTAATCTTAACAACTCCTGAGATGATCATCCAGGCTTTTGCCTTCAAAAGCAGACTCGAATGGGATTGAAACAGCTTGATCTAAGGCCTGGGAAGCATCCCCCGACAAACACAGCAGTAGGATTACACCTCCTTCCAGAAGTCAAAAGAACCCAAGTTGCAATGTCAGACAAAGAAGCTGTAAAACACAGCCTGAGCTATAGAGTTTGATTACACTGCAGGAGCAGGGAAGGCTGTGCCTGTCTGCTCTCAGCAGTGTGTTACAGGCATCAAAGTGCCGAGTTTGCCATGAAATCACAGGCACCAGTGTGGGATTTCCAAGCGAGCACATGTACAAGCAAACCAGAACAAGCTCTGAAACCCTGTCTGTCAAGGCAGGGCTTGGAGGTACCAGGGAAGCACCTGTACAAAATCCACAGGTTTTGCTGTCCTGCTCCTGCAGCTTCACACAGGGAAGGGCAGAAACACCTCCAAGGCATGCTGGCCCTTTGGGAGCTCCACAGAACTATCTGGCAGGGACAGGAACTTTAATAGAATCCTGGAATGATTTGGGTTGAAGGGACCTTAAAGATCATCTTGTTCCACACCCCCTGCCATGGGCAGGGACACCTTCCACTATCCCAGGCTGCTCCAAGCCCCATCCAACCTGGCCTTGAACACTTCCAGGGATGGGGCAGCCACAGCTGCTCTGGGCACCCTGTGCCAGGGCCTGCCCACCCTCCCAGGGAACAATTCCTTCCCAATATCCCATCCAGCCCTGCCCTCTGGCACTGGGAAGCCATTCCCCCTTGTCCTGTCATTCCATGCCCTTGTTCAAAGTCCTTTTCCAGCTCGCTTGGAGCCCCTTTAGGCACTAGAAGGGGCTCCAAGGTCTCCCTGGACAGAGACTGGTGTTCAGTCTTCCCCAGGCTGAACACCCCCAGTCTCCATAGCAGCCCTTGGAGCATATCCATGGCCTCCTCTGGGCTCACTCCAACAGGTCCATGTCTTTCCTGTGCTGGGGCCCTGGAGCTGGACACAGCATGTGCATGAAGATAGGCTGAATTCAGGTGAAGCTGGCATTGAAGAATACAAAGACTACTTTTTTGGGTGGCTTTTCACCCAGTCCCCAATGCAGAGGGCAGAAGTGATTGGGCAAGAAGTCCTATTCCACTCACATCCACTCTGACCAAACCAGTTCAAGCTCTTCCCAGCGTTTGCCCCATCTGCAGCTCAGGCCCCTGCACTCGGGATCAGTCACGGTTCCACTCAGCCACTTCCTGAATTTCCTGAGCAGATAACTCCCCTTTGGATAGAGCTGCATTTCCCTCAGCACGGCAGGGAGAGCCTCTCAGTTTCACATTAAAGAAAGGACAAGATGTATTTAAAAACACCTCCGGGAGAGAAGGACCCCCCCCACACCCCACCGCCTTCTCCGTTCAGCCAAATCGAGAATCCAATCACAATCCAAAGGACACAAATCCCATTTGGAGCTACAGCAGCAGCACAGCCATTTAAAGTTCTCTCCTCTGGCAATCCTTCAAATGGAACGAACAACTACTGATAGGGATGAAAATGCCTTGGGGAGGCGTAGAAAAATTCTCATTTATTCCCAGAGCTTCTTAAGCACTTTAAGGATGTCGTAACAGGTTTTATTAACCACCCTGAGCAAAAGAAAAGAAAATATCACTGAGTGTAAATTAACGTTTGGGGGTATTTTCCAGACTCTCCTGCATGCCAGGCATTATCACAAATCGTAGCTGGTGGGAGCCTGCAGAGGGGGAGGTTTATTAGCTGCTTCTCTCTCCTGTTGTAATAAAAGGAAAAGAGTCTTTTGCAGCTCTTTTACCAATCTGCCTCATCCAGGCGTGGGGAAAGAAATTAAACTAAACTGCGTGACAAAATCTTGGTTGGACAATATTTGAAGGGATGTTTCTGAATTGCTCTGGTGGAAGCAGTGGGGCTGCAAGCCCCAAAATCTTTATTTCAGAGCTGGTTTTGGGTGACAAGCCTCCTGTTCTCTCTGGAGAGGGACATCAATGATCTGCCCAGTATCAGCAGCAAAGCCTATTAAATGATACAGGAGTCTCCAGCTGGGCTCAATCCAACAGGAATTCTCAGCTGGCAATAAACCACAGGCTCCACCTCCTTCACGGGCAGACATCCTGCTCCTGACCTCCCCCAGCACTGCTCACTTCATGGAATGAATCCTGGAATGGTTTGGATTAGAAGGAACCTTGAAGATCATCCAGTCCCACCCCCCTGTCAAGGGTAGGGACACCTTTCACTATCCCAGTTTGCTCCAAGCCCCATTCAACCTGGCCTTGAACGTTTCCAGGGCTGGGGCAGCCACAGCTTCTCTGGGCAGTGCCAGTGCCTCACTTCTCAGTAAATGGGCTCAAGGAAGGAAAGATGGGCCAAAACCCCTCAAAAACACAGTCCCCGTGCTGCTGACAGCTTTGGGATGTCACTGGAGGTGTTCAAACAGCCTGGCTCTCCAGTCAGGCAGCGTCTACCTTACCCATCCCATTTTAGCATTCACAGAATCACTGAGGTTGAAAAAGACCTCCAAGAACATCAAGTCCAAGCTGCGACAGATCCCCACCTTGTGACTCAGCCCAGAGCACTGAGTGGCACACCCAGTCATTCCTTAAACACCTCCAGGGATAGTGACTCCAGCACCTCCCTGGACAGCCCCTTCCAATGCTGGACAACGCTTTCTGGGAAAAAACTCCTCCTGATTTCCAACCTAAACCTCCCCTAGTGCAACTTTTGAGGCTGTTTCCTCTCATCCTGTCACTGGTTGCCTGGGAGCAGAGCCCGACCCCCACCTAGCTGCACCTTCCTGTCAGGGAGTTGCAGAGAGAGGTTTCTCCACCAGGACAGGAAAAAGACAACCCTTTCCCTGGGGAGGGAAGGGAAGGAGCCACCTCCATGAGCCATCGCCCAGCCCCTGGGGATTGGTGGGGTCTCTCCCAGGGGGCTGGAGGTGGGTGGGCATCTCCACCCCGGGGGCTGAGGCAGCTCAGTCTCCTCATGCCCCCTGGCTGGGACAGGCGGAGGTCTGGCCCTAGGATGGGAGGATCAGAGAACCGCTGCGATTTGAAAAAGTCCTCTGAGATCATCGAGTCCAACCTATGACCCAACACCACCGTGCCAACTAGACCAGGGCGCTGAGTGCCACGTTCCGCCGTGTCTCGAACACCTCCAGGGATGGCGACTCCACGACTTCGCTGGTGGGCGGGATCGCCGTGGGACCACCCCACTTCCAGCCCTGAAGGTATCGGGGCCTCTCAGGGGAACCCAAACCTCCCACCGCCCACTCACAGAGGTGTAAAGAGCAGGGATGAGCCCCCTCCCAGCCCACACACACATGCCCACCGCGGCACCCCCG
>NW_008238966.1:207613-210220 GCF_000691975.1 Corvus brachyrhynchos
GGGAACTCTCTTCCCCCTTGGTGTGGGATGGGGACCCGCCCCAGGGGCTGTGGGTCCCTCTCTGCTCCCTCCTATGGGACTGGGGGGCATCCCCTTCCCCCGGGCCCTCAGGGCAGGTTTGGGGGCTCTCCCTGTGTGGGGCATGGCCAGGTGGACATTCACTCTTGGTTCTCCTTTTAGGGGGCACGGGGAGGTGGACTCAGGTCCGAGGGGGCTGGAGGGGGGATGTGTGTAATGCCCGGTTCGTGGGTCTCAGGGGACCCTTCACCCCAGAGCCCCCCGGGTCACCAGCCCCTTTGCCCCTCCCCAGGAGACGCTGATGGGGAAGTATGGGGAGGACACGAAGCTCATCTACGAGCTGCAGGACCAGGGAGGGGAGCTGCTGGCCCTGCGCTATGACCTCACCGTATCCTGTGCTCCCAAGGGGATGGTGGCACCCTGAGGGGATGGTAGCAGACCAAAGGAGTGGTCACGTCTGCCTTGAGGGATCCCTCTTGCCCTGGCCTGCCTGCAGGGTCCATTGGAGCGATGGCAGCCCCCTTGGCCATCCCATCTGGTCTGGCTGCCATTGTCCTGACCACACCATCCCCCAGCCAGGCCAGGACCCACAGCAAAGTCCCTTCATGCTGTGGACATGCACCAGTATGCTCCACTGTACTGGTTTTATCTCCTCCCAGTTACAGTTCCCACCGCTGCTGTGGCCATCCCACCTTGCCAGAGCCACCTGGAAAGGTATTTGCTGCAGGTGTCTATCCCAGGCCTTCTCAACCTGCACATCTCTTTCCTTCAATGTCCATATGGCTGTGCCACACGTTGAAGTCCCCCTGATCACACTGTGAGAGGGTGGAACTATGAGAGAGGGTCCTTGTGCGTGTGATGTTGTCATACTGTGGGTCTGAAGGAGGAAATGGAGCTGTCCCAGTGTTGAAGGAGCTCCGGTGGTTCACTGTACTCATCCTCAGCCAGGGGAAGGATCTCCCCAGAGGCCGTAGAGTTAGAGAATATTACGAGTTGGAAGGGTTCCACAAGAATCACCAAAGTCTAACTCATGACCCTGCACAGGACACCCCAAGAATGTCACCATGATTGTGAAAAAAAATTGGGAAGCGGCTGGCAAAGGGAAGGGGAGATGGGAGGCTTTGAGGCTCAGGTTCTACAGTCCCACGTTCCCATCCTTAACTCCTCGGGCGCAGGTGCCCTTTGCTCGCTATCTGGCGATGAACAAGGTCACCAACATGAAGCGCTACCACGTCGCCAAGGTGTACAGGAGGGACAACCCAGCCACAACCCGGGGCCGCTACCGCGAGTTCTACCAGTGCGTGAGTGTTGTGGTGGCCAGTGCTGCCACCAAGGCCACAAAGCCTGCAGGGTTTTCCCGGCTGGAGTGCCTCCAGCTGCTGCAGAGCAGCAGGGTGTGCCTGGCCAAAGCCCCTCAGCTCTGCCAGGAGCTCCCATCACTTCTTCTGTTCCCAGGACTTTGACATTGCCGGGCAGTTTGACCCGATGATTCCCGATGCTGAGTGCCTGAAGATCGTGCACGAGATCCTGAGTGACCTGCAGCTCGGGGACTTCATCATCAAGGTGAGATTGGGGGGGGTCTCTGTGCCAGGGTGGGAAGCAGTGGTCATTGTCCTGTGGTTCTACACAGGAGTACCTGTGCCCACTCTAAGGCCTGACCCAGAAGTTCATCCTACCTCTCTGCCTCCTCATGGTGTATATGCAAAGGCTGGGCCTCAGCTTGGACATGTCTTGAGCTGGGAATACCAGGAGTTTTCCTGAGGCTGCAGTCAGCAGAGTTCTCTCCAGGACTAATGAGAGTCCCCTGCAAAATTCCAGCAGCTGACTAGATCCATAGAGTCACAGGATGGTTTTCATATCTGCACACCTTCTCTTCCCATGGAATTTGGGTGCTGGGGAAAAGGCACGAGGAAATGCCAACAGCTGCAGCTTCCCTCACACTGGGACAAAAGGAATGACATCAGGGGGTGCCTGCAAGGTAAGCGTGCCTCTCCCTCCCCCAGGTCAACGACCGTCGGATTTTGAATGGTGTGTTTGCTGTCTGTGGTGTTCCAGAGAGCAAGTTCATACCTGCCTGCTCCACCGTGGACAAGCTGGACAAGGTCAGCACTGGGCTCGTGGGAAGACACTTCTGGTCTTGGGGTGGGTGTCTTAGGCTGGGCAGTGTTGTGGCTGTTCCTGTTGCAAAGAGTTTCACAGGAGCTAAGATGGTGTTGTGTAAAGGATTTGAGGAGTTCTTGGGCCTGGTTAAGAATAAAGCCTGGTGATCTGTTAAAAATTCCTGTGAGAGACAGAGGCATGATTAGTGAGATTGCTGACTGTTGTTCCACACAAGTTGTGCACATGTGGGCTGATGGAGGCAGTGGGTGGGGAGAACGTCCTGCAGCGATGGATGCCCTTCTCTCCCCTCTCAGGTGCCATGGGAAGAAGTGAGGAGCGAGATGGTGGGAGAGAAGGGGCTCTCTCCCGAGGCTGCGGATCGCATTGGGGAGTATGTCCAGCTCCATGGTGAGCACCACGGGCTCGTGCCCTTGGCCTTGTTCTGGGCTGGGGATGGAAGGTGCAGGGCACACGCCCGGCTGGCCGGGG
>NW_008238966.1:210617-212956 GCF_000691975.1 Corvus brachyrhynchos
GGGGTGGGAGTGGGTCGGGTGGGGGAGCGGGGCCGGAGGCGGCCGCTATGACGGGCTGGTGGGGATGTTTGATCCCAAGGGCCGGAAGGTGCCCTGTGTGGGGGTCAGCATTGGGATCGAGCGGATCTTCTCCATCCTGGAACAGAGACTTGAGGTAGGTGATGCAGGCAGTGCATTGGGGAAGGCTCTAGGAAGCAAAATACTGTTTATTAGAAGTCTCCAGCTCCACAGTGCTCAAGGGGAAATAATTTTGGGGGAGAGGGTGGCTCCTCCCGTGCCTAAATGTCCATGCACATAAGACAGAATCCTTTTCTGCAGACCATCAGGATGCAGGTGTGGGGAGCTGAGGGCAGCATTCCTAGGAGATGTCAAGGAAATGTTAGAGGCAGTCCTGGCTCTGAGCTTGTTCCCCAGTCACTTTGTTCTTGTGTCTTGCCTCTGAAGTTTTCTGTCCTGGGGATTCTGAGGCAATGAATTTGGTAACAGCTGTGAACTCACTCTAATAAACCCCAGGAAAGCTTCTGTGGAGATTCATCATTCTGTGTTTGGTTCCAAGCTTGTGATTCCTAGCAAGTGAAACTGAGGTTATGTGTTTATACCCGAAGAATCAAAGGAGACATTGGAAAGCTGTCCTGGTCCCATCCAGGAGGGTGGCTAGGGTCCCCTAGGAACAGCAGCACACAATTAAGTAGTGTGACACAATGCAGAATCTCTGGGGGGCTCATTAGTGGTGCCCAGGTTGTCACTGACTGAGTTAGGGTCTGGAGATAGATGAGGTGAGGTGTTGCAAGCTGCAGTTTATCACAGAGTCACTCCCATGAGCACCCCATGTCTGTCCCTCCAGGCTTCTGGGGAGAAACTTCGAACAACTGAGACACAAGTGCTGGTGGCTACACCACAGAAACACTTGCTTCCTGCCAGACTGAAGCTCATCTCAGAGCTGTGGGATGCAGGGATCAAGGTAAAGGAAGGACTTGGGCGTGGCAGTGTCACAGGTGAGGGAGGGAGAGCCTGAAGGGAGCTGTAGTACAGCAAGACCAACTCCATTAGTTGTATGTCTCCAAGATCTCGGCCTGTCTGAGACCACAGAGTCATTTGGGTTGAAAAAGACCTCCAAGATCAAGTCCAACCTTCAGATCTAGGCAGGCAGAGAAGAACAGCCCAGAGCAGTAAAGGCAACTGATTGCTGCAGGGTTTGGCATTGGTGCTTTACTGCAGTATTTGTCAGAATGAAGTTGGGGTAGTGATTCACCCTTCCCACTCCCTCCTAGGCAGAGATGCTGTACAAGAAGGATCCTAAATTGCTGAAGCAGCTGCAATATTGTGAGGACACAGGGATCCCCCTTGCTGCCATTGTGGGAGAGCAGGAGCTGGCAGACGGAGTCGTCAAGCTGCGAGATGTTGCAACAAGAGAGCAGGTGAGAATGCCTTTTTACATCAGGTTTTAAAGTACTTCCAAACTCTGGAGATCACTGAAGCGCTCTGGGCTTTCCCTCAGCATTCCTTTGGGAGGCCATAGTACAGATCTGTTGGGTGACTCCAGAAAACCAGTCACAAACTGCATTAGTATCTTCACTTAGTCCTTAAACTGTGCTCTTCTCTAATGCTGCTACCTCCCCCTCTCTGTTTGCTTTGTAGGTTGATATCCCCAGAGAAAAGCTTATTGATGAGATCCGGAGAAGGCTGGAGCCCTGAGGACTTCTCTGGCCGGAGCTGCTTGGCTGAACTGCTGTACAACTGGAACCCTCCTCCAGCACCCTTAGCCATTCGCTGCCCGCTGTGGTCTGGGTAACATCCACTAGCCTAAGGCCCATTGCCTCAGCTAAGGCAGTGAGAACAGAGGAGTAAGAGGGTTTTAAAAGCTATGGACGGTGCAGTCACCAGGTTAACCTTCTGGTTAGCTTCTCTGAAGGACGGGTCAAGTTTGTGTGTTCCTAGTACTGCAGTCCCTGTACCTGTACAGCCACTTCCATCCCTGCAGGTGGTGGTGACACAGGCACAGATGGATGTGGTGCAGCTCAAGCAGCATCAGGCAGAACTCCAGATTTGGGAGGGCGAATCCGTGGTGTGTTGGGCACCTGCAAGCTCAGGACATGTGGCCAGAGGGGCAGTGGAGACCCACCCCCGCCCCTATTTGGGTTGCGGGGACTGGTCCCAATCCGCAGCCGGGCGGGCGCGGAGCTGCGGGACTCCCCTGGAGGAAGCACCTGTCCCATCACCGAGGGCACAGCGAGCGGCTGGAGCAGCTGCGCAGGCAGGGGCGCGCGTGGAGAAATTGTATTTTTATATTAAAAAAAAAAAAAATACAACAAAACAACAATAAACCCAACCCGCACCCT
>NW_008238966.1:213143-228515 GCF_000691975.1 Corvus brachyrhynchos
GATGGGGGAAGAGGGGCTTGGGGGTACTGGGGACACCGGTGCTGGGCTGGGAGAGGGCTGCTGGGCGGTGGGGTTGCGTGCTGTGGAGATCTGGGAGTACTGGTGTAGAGGTTACTGGGCTAGGGCTGGCGGCACTGGGAAGAGGGGTGTCGGGAAGGATGGGAGTGCAGAGCTGGGAAGTGGGGGGGCTGAGGGTGCAGCGGGGACTCGTAGTGGGAACTGGCGATACTGGTGTTAGATTGAACGGAAGGATGCTTGGGAGTGTTAGGATTGGGAGGAGGATGCTGGAAGCCGCTAGTGCTGAGGTGCATGTAGCAGGAGCTGGTGGTGCTGGGTATAGGAATGGGGAGCTATCTGTGGATGGTGATGGGGTCGTGGGAGTCAGGAAATGGTGGGAGTGTTTGCGTTGCCGAGATAGGGGTGCTGGTAACAGAAGTGGGAAGTACTGGAGAGGAGCAGGGAATGTCCCTCTGGTTGCTGAGAAACTGGGAATAGTGGGTGAATTGAGGTTGTGGAGTCCGGGTGCACTGGGAATGCTGAGGCTGAAGGTACTGTGGAAGGCTGTGGGTGGTCTTATTCCCAGCTCCCTCCTTGTTCCATCCCCAGATTGCAAAGGAAGTGGCGAAGCTGCTGGAGATGAAGGCACAGCTGGGGGAAGATGAGGGGAAACACAAGTTTGTGCTCAAGACCCCGAAGGTAACTCCCCACAGCACAGTCCCGTGCCCCTCTGCATGCATGTGCACCCAGCAACCCCCCACATCTGTGGGCAGAAGTCCAGCATGGCCACACCTGTCTTTGTTCACATTTCTGTTTCCCTTTCGCTTTTAGCAGCAAGGGGGAGAAGGGTGAAAACATCCCCTGACAGCATTCAAGCCTGATACCCACTACCT
Source organism: Corvus brachyrhynchos (assembly GCF_000691975.1). NCBI lineage: Eukaryota > Metazoa > Chordata > Aves > Passeriformes > Corvidae > Corvus > Corvus brachyrhynchos. Next base: position 214,034 of record NW_008238966.1, read on the forward strand.
TAGAGACTTCTGGGTGCTTCTGTGATTTTCCAGCTACTGCTGGCGTGGTCAGGAAATTCCCTTTTAATCAAGCTTTACTGTAGCTGCCCAGTGTGAGAGGTCTCATATCTGCCCTTAGTCTGAGGGGCAGAGTAATCCCATTTACTGAGCAGGTCTGGCCAGCTGCTGGAATTTCTGTGTCCTCTTGTGGAAGGACCCTTCCTTCACAAGTAGTTTTTCAGTCTCCAGGCCCCTAAGAATAGTGTCCATAATGCAGTTTCTGCTGAAATACTTTGTAACCTGAATGTTTCAGCTAATCAGAGAACAGCTGCTTCTGTGCTGTGGAGACAGTTACAAATATGCTCACAAACAAACCAGGCTGATTTCCAATGCCACTGACATTGGAAATCGTAGAAACATGGAATGGTTTGGGTTGGAATGACCTTAAAGCTCATCTCGTTCCACCTCTGCCATGGGCAGGGACACCTTCCACTATCCCAGGTTGCTCCAAGCCCTGTGCAGCCTGGCCTTGGACACTTCCAGGGATGGGGCAGCCAAAGCTTCTCTGGGCAACCTCACAGGGAAGAATTTATTCCCAATATTTAAATGTCTCCAAACTGCCAGCTTTGTCCATTTCCTTTATGATTTGTTTTGTTAAATGTAATTGTGGTGTGACAGCTGGAAAGTGGAAGGGTATTTCGCTGCTTAAAAGTGTGGAGAAGGGGATTTTGCAGCCCTGTTGAGTGCCAGAGAAACACAATTGAGTTTCCAGCCCATCTCAGGCTTGTCAGTGGCAGCTGAAGGCCACCTGAGTGACCTGTGGGTGAGGGTGCCTCCTCCTGCCGAACTGCCAGGCCTTAGAAAGCGGAAGTTGGAGGTCTAGCTAATTGACAATGATTTATATCTTACTGAGAGCATTAAGGTGGTCATTGGAATAATTCAGTGATCCTTAACACCAAAGAAATGGGAAGGGAGCATGCCCCTGTGAATCGTAGACAGATGTTTCACTGGTGTTGCATTTTGAAAGATGATTTTTCTCTATGTTTGGAAATTGCAGAGCTGCTGGCTGTTCTACAGTTTCAGAGCATCTGTTCTCTGTTTCCACCTTTGGGGTGGCTCATTGGGCAGGGGTCTGGCCAGTAGGTCTGAATCAGAGCCGTGGACAGGTCCTGGCTGCACTGTCAGGCTCGAAAGCACTGAACTCTGACTGCTGGATCTGTTTTAGCTCCTTTGTTTCCTGTACTGTGAAACTCCTGATTTAGGTTTTGCTCTGCAGGCCATGGCAGACTCTGTCTCAGCTGTGTCCTGATGTTTTCCAATGTTTTTAGTGCTGCTTTTTACCAATATCTGGTGTCTGGACCTGGTCTCTCTGCCTTTGTTAGCAGTATGGCAGCTTCTTCATATTGCTTCTGGCATCTTTCTCACGGCATGCCTCTAACCCAAAGTGTCCTTTGCTCCTTTCCTTCCCTCCCTCCAGGGCACGCGGGACTACGGCCCCAAGCAAATGGCCATCCGTGAGAGGGCCTTCAACGCCATCATCTCGTGCTTCAAGCGCCACGGAGCCGAAGTCATCGACACGCCCGTGTTCGAGCTGAAGGTGGGTGAGGACACAGCAGGTTGGCTGAGCTGCTGAGGATCCTGCAGTTGCAAGTGTTGAGGGTTGAGTTTCCTTCTTCCATTCCTAGGCATTCTCCCTTTCTCTCCTTGTTTTCTGTGTGCTCTAGGGCTGATCCCCTGTCACTGAAGATGCTGTTTGTTCGTGTGTTGTTTTGTTGTAGGAGACCCTGACAGGGAAATACGGTGAAGACTCGAAGCTCATCTATGATCTAAAAGATCAGGGAGGAGAGCTGCTGTCCCTGCGCTATGACCTGACAGTATCCTGCCACAGCTGGTGCTGAGCGGCCTTGTCTGTCCTCCTTTTGGGGCAGTGCCATCCTCAGGGGGAGGGAGGACCCCAAACTGAGAGGGAGAGCATGAGCAGGCAGTGTGGTTCAGTGGGTGCAGAACCCTTGCTCAGTTATTTACTGTGCATTGCTTCTGTTTGGTGAAGGAATGCTTAGAATCATGGAATATCCTGAGTTGGAAGTGCCCCCAAGGATCATTGAGTCCAACTCCTGACCCTGCACAGGACACTCCAGCCATGTGCCTGAGAGCATTTTCCAAATGCTCCTTGAGCTCTGTCAGGCTTGGTGCCATGACTACTTCCTTGGGGAGCCTGTGCCAGTGCCCAAAAACCCTCTGGGGGAAGAACCTTTTCCTGATATCCAGCCTGACCCTCCCTGGACACAGCTTCATGCCCCATGTGTGGAAGTAAAGAAGATTTGTACTGAATGGGGTTTCTCCCAAGCAGGGTTCCCAGGCCAGGCTGCTGCAGTACACAGCCCATGTGAGACTGAGATCCAGCCTGAGCTGCTGCTGGAAGAAGCCTGAGAGGACACTTAAAGGCAGCACGTGTGGAAACCTTGGGGAGCTGTGATAAGTCCAGCTGTCTCTTAGCAGTCCTTTGCCCCATGGGTGCTGGGTGGGGAGACAGTGAGGATCCAGCACTGCCTGTGACTGATAATGGGGGGGGGGTGATCCCTTCTTGTTCCCATCCTTAACTCTGTCTCAGGTGCCCTTTGCTCGCTATCTGGCGATGAACAAGATCACCAACATCAAGCGCTATCACATTGCCAAGGTGTACAGGAGGGACAACCCAGCCATGACCAGGGGCCGCTACCGCGAGTTCTACCAGTGTGTGAGTTTGGCTGTGGGCAAGGAACTGCTGGGACAGGCTGTGGGCTGGGCAGCACCTGTGGACTCATAGCACTGTCAGAATACAGGATGGAACGCTGGGTTACGCTTCCCTGTGGCTTCAGAAAGCTCTGAAGGATCCACTAATCTTCTCCTTCGTGTGTCCTTATGAGTGTGAAAAACAACTGGAGAGTGGGAGGGTGGGCATGACAGCTGTGACACGGTGCTGGCGTGGTGTGGAACTTTGTCATTGAGCCCCCAGGTATCACCTCCTTTGCACTGTCTGGGAGGGCAGCTCCTTGCTCCGTCCCCACAGTGCTTGCCAGATGGGTGGCTGGGAAGAATTTCCTTCTGATCCCAAATCTGGCTACAGTTCAGCTCTAGGTGTGTTAGCAAGACATACAAACCAGGCAAGGCAGTAGGATACTACTTCTGTTTCCTGTTTAGTCAATTTTAACTTCAATGGAAGGGAAAACCCAGAGGCCAAGTTACAGAACAAGTAACAAAGTAATTTCCTTTGTGGCTCTCTCATGGTAGCCCCAAGGAACAGCTTTGCTCTGCTCTACTGACACAGTCCCCAGGGACTCATATTGCAAACAATTTCTTTTGTTTGAGAATATTCCTACTTCATTATACAACCCCTGGGAACACCTTCCAGATTTGGCTTGGTGATTCCCATTTTCAGATGACTTGGGGTCATTGCCTCCTGTCTGATCTGCTACTCCAAGATAGCACTCCTAGGATAGCTGGAAATGGTCTTCTAATATCCAGGCTAAACTTACTTGTACCTGATGGTTTCCTTCCTCTCATTTAAAGAGTTCAGCTCTTTAAACAGTAGCTGTCATCTCTTGATATGTATTCTTCTCCTTTCCCAGGTAAACATTTGGGAAATGTTTAGAGAAATCTTCCCCTCCTTAGACCATGTAAATCAAGCTCTGTTACCTTTGTTTATCTCCTTTCCTTGGGGATGTTTTCATTCTTTTCTCAGCCTTGCACCTTTTCCTTCAGCTTTTCTTCAATATTATTCACCAGCCCTTGTTTCTTTTTCAGTGAGATTTCATCTGTGCCATTTACAGCGATATCAGCACTTTACTGATTTCCTGTACACTTCCTGTACTTCCTCACCCAACTTTCCCAGGGATTGCATCAGCCCTTTTTGCACTCAGCTGATCAGGAATTACCTATGTGATCCCACCTCTTCCTTCCTCCAATGCCCCAGTTTCTTTTGAGAGCTTGGTGAAGCCTTGTTCGAATATATCCACATAACGAAAATTATTCTTGTCCCAAAATCTCACAGAAGACTTTGCATCTGGGGATTCCTAAACAGGAGTTGAGGAAGGGCTCTCTTGTTGCTTCTGTGTTTTATTTCTCTCTAAACACTGATGTTGTTTCCAGTCATGGGCTACCAGCCTAATAAAGCATCTTGATGTTGGGCTTTGGTTCTTCTCTGTGCTAGTTCATCTGGTAATCTCTGGTGGGGACTACTTAGGCTTCCTGATTCCTTTTTCTGTCTTAGCAGTTGAAACTTTGGTTTTGCTTCTCCTGCCTTCCCTAATCATTAACTTGATCGGCATGTGTATTAAAAAAAGCATCCTAAGAATCAAGGTGAAACATTTGGCATTTAGGTCATAGCAGATGGGAAGTAGTTTTTTCCTCCCCTTTCTGGTTCCTTTGTTCTGTTTATTTACTGCTGCTCCTCCTTTTTGTTGTTTATCGAGGATCTCTGTTTCAGAGTGTCACACAGCAAGTGCTGGGTCAGGGGAGCAGCTCACAGTGTACAAACTCTTTGAAATGCAGTGGACGTGAGAGCACTGCTGCCTTCCGTGGTAGAGGTCCTAATCCACATCCTGTCCCTTCTGCATCCAGTCTGTAAGGGACAGTGCTCCCTCACATCCCAGTTCTGTTGGTTTTTGTATACAAACTGCTGTTACCAGCAGTTGAAGCTATTTTGCTGCAGCCATGCTGTGGTGCTGAATTGCTCACTGCCTTTTCCTCTGCTCCCAGGACTTTGACATTGCCGGGCAGTTTGACCCGATGATTCCCGATGCCGAGTGCCTGAAGATCGTGCACGAGATCCTGAGTGACCTGCAGCTCGGGGACTTCATCATCAAGGTGAGATTGGGGGGGGTCTCTGTGCCAGGGTGGGAAGCAGTGGTCATTGTCCTGTGGTTCTACACAGGAGTACCTGTGCCCACTCTAAGGCCTGACCCAGAAGTTCATCCCTCCTCTCTGCAAATGTGCTTCCTCTTGTGCTAAAGATTGGACCTCCACCTGGACTTGCTTTGAGTTGGGAATGACAGGAGTTTTCCTGAGGCTGCAGCTAACAGTGTTCTCTCCAGAACTAGACACAGTCCCTTGCAAAATTCCAGCAGCCAGCTAGAATAATAGAATGGTCTGGGTTGGAAGGGACCTTAAGTATAATCCGGTTCCATTACCCTGCCATGGGCAGGGACACCTTCCACTCTCCCAGGTTGTGCCAAGCCCTGTCCAGCCTGGCCTTGAACACTTGCAGGAGTGGGGCAGTCACAGCTTCTCTGGACAACCTGTGCCAGGGCCTCAGCACCCCTATAATAAAGAATTTCTTCCTAATGCCTGTGTAAGCAGGTGATTGTCATATTCACTGCCTGCAGTAAAACAAGCTTTGGTCCAGGATTCCTGGCCTTATCCCAGCTCCTGATGTCTCCTTAGCAGGGGCATCTGCTCAGTGTATGTGGTGTTGCCTGCAGAGTCCTGCCTTTCCACCCAGTCCTTTTTGGAGCTGAAGCATTTTCTAGAGCAAGAGCTATGCCCTACTGTAGGCTGAGCTTGCTGTTTGCTTCCAGACACCTCTGTTCCCTTGGAGCAGCAGCAAATGGTGCTCGATGTGTAGGTGAGGCAGGATGGGAAGGGTGCACAGGAGCAGGAGAGCAGTGGGTAGGAGTGCTGGATGCATGGGAGGGCGCTGGGATCTATGAGGGACCCGGAGCTGGGCCATTGCTGGGCACTGCAGGGAGGTGAGCACTGCAGGCTGGATGTTGTGTTCCTGTTGCAGCCCCATGGGGCAGCAGCCAGGTACTTCCCCTTGAACCTGTCTGGGGTGAGATGGAGGAACTGGGTGTTTGGGCAGTGGTGAAAGTGGTGCCTTTGAGGATGAACACACTCCTGCGGTGGGGAGCAACAGAGTAACCTGCCTGTGGTTATTCTTGTCTCCTACAAAGCACATTCTGGTTCACGTGGATGCTGGAGGATTCCAAATTCCTGTGCAGTTTCTTTGTTTCCGACTAATTGTAGATGTCCTCACTACCCGTGGAAATGTCGAATCCAGCTGAGCCTTTGGCCTCAATTATGTGCTCTTACAGAGCATAATTAAGCTACAGAATTCACTATACTATCATAACAAAAAAAATCCTCACTGAGGATTTAACATGATCAGATGTCCCTTTGCTCTTATGCTGAGAGTGTAGGGTAGTACTCTGAATTCATGTCCTTGGCTGTGGTCTGTTCCTGAGCTGTTTTCACATGTCCACATGAAAGGACTCATAGGCCCTGATGGTTTTTTTTCTCTGTTGAGTGGAGGTGTCTGTGGCTCTAGAAGGAAATGTGATGGCTCTGCCCAGGCTTGGTAGATGTCAGCTGTGCTGTTTGATCTGCTCTGGGAAGCTCAGCTCCCCAAGAACAGGAAAGAGAAATTGCAAATAGCAAAAAAACCCCTTGGCAGACACCTCCTATATTCTCTTCCCTGCTTAAAACTACAGGGGGACAAAGCAGGACACTGCTGAAGCATCTGGTTGAGTTCATAATTCCTGATGTGCTGCTCTCTTTCCCCCAGGTCAACGACCGGCGCATCCTTGATGGGATGTTTGCAGTTTGTGGGGTCCCGGACAGCAAATTCCGAACCATCTGCTCCAGCGTGGACAAACTGGATAAGGTATGGGCTGGAGCCCCAGGCTGCAACTGCTGCTGCTGGAGTCTCAGTGAATGAACCATGGTCTGTGAGAATTGGCTGGAAAACGCTGATAAGCATCGAGTTGTTCCCACCTTTCCCTGGAGGGGATTCATGCAGGGCACAGCATTCATGGAGGAAAAGTGGATCCTCTGTTTTTTTTCTCCAGTATCCCATAAGGTCCTGATGAAAGGAAAGGTGGGAGGGGAAAACTGCTCTTCACATGGGAGGTTGAACATCCCAAACCTTCACCTGCTCAAGGTGCTGCTGCTTATGAACCAGGCTCATGAAAACGTGCACCAAACTAGGCTAGGGCATTGACAAGCCTTTTTGAATGCATCAGGTTTAGTCAGGTGGTGTGAGGAATTACAGTTGTGTCCTGGAATTATAGAACAGCCCAGATTGGAAGGGATCTTGAGAGATCATCCAGTCAAACCTTTATTAAAATTTCAGACTTCAGGTACCAGGCAAGTGTGACATAAGCATGAAGTCTCTGTGAGAGCAGAGGAGTAGAGCAGTGCAGTCACAAGTGACAGTGTGTACTAGTCTGTAAGGCAGTTTGCAGGGGACAGGGCAGAGCAAAATGGAAATCCACGAGTGAGCAGGCTGACACAGTCGTGTTGTCCAGGACCCTGTTGATAAATGCTGTCCTGCAGGGTGCTGCTGTTCTCTTTTGGTTGATGTGATGTTCAGCATCCCTGCTGAGGATGCAGAGCCTGCAGCCTGTGCATGTTGCTGGCCAGGCAGTTCCAGCATGATCCAGGTACGACTGGACAGCACATGCCTCTGGCTGTGTGTGGGACCCTCAGGAGATGGACACAGCAATAAGAAGTGAGGTGGATTGGAGGAGGTGTCTATATTTTCCCTGAAAATAGAGAAGAGGATTGGAAGTGATGAGTAAGAGATCCCTGCTCACTTCATCCACGCTCTGCTGACTTGTGCTGGTAGCACAGGTGCTTGTATCAGTCATGCTGTGTGTAGCCATTGCCGTTTGTGTGGCGTAGCCAGGTTTGCTGTGACACAGAACAGTCCCTTCAGTGTGCAGCTGCCCCTTTAAGACATGAGGCAGGAAATCTCAGGTTTTGGGCTCAACAGGCTGCCTGCTTTGGAAGAGCACTGGCTGTTGTGAAGGTCTCCAAGGGATTCAGGCCATTTTGTAGCCTTTAGGGAGGAGGGAAAGGTGCCAGTTGTCCAGGGACAACTTTTTATTTGCAGCTGATTATCTTGGCTATAGGCCCTAGTCAGATAAAGATGCTGGAGATCAGACTCTTCAGTGTGTGTACAGCCCTCCTTTAGTAGCTAAGGAAAAGGAACCTTAACATGAAGTGCATTCTAAAGCTTCAGATTTCTTGGTTTGGGATCTGAAGTAGAATTTGGAGCTCAATTTCTGTCTGTTCAGATTCATGTGGAGGACACGATGTGCTTTGTGCTTCAAAGAGTGCTCCTAACCTTCATGTTAAACCCTGCTAAACACAGCAGCTTGTGTCTCATGTGGTCATGGTTCTTTGTTGAAAGGTGAGCTCTGTTTTCCTGTGGGGGCCTCATCAGATTGTCAAATGAAGTCAACTGGAGGAAGTCTCACTCACAGCCCTGCTAGCAGAGATCCATTGCAGAGGCATGACTGAAGTTTGGGGTTTGGGGCTGAGTATGCGTGGAAAAGCAATGGGAAGGCAGCACTGGGCTTCTTTCTGATAGGATCATTTCCTTGTGATTTATCTCAGTGGAGCTGGATGTAATCAAGACTCAGGTTCTCTTTGACCCCTTGGTCATTGGGAACATGGCAGCATATTTTGCTTACACTGGGTTTTTTCCATTACCCAAGCAACACCTCACACCTTTCCAGGTGATTCCATGACCAGCAACACTTTCCTGAATGGTGTTTATGATTAAGTACCTAACCAGGGAAACCCCAGCAGCAAGATGGCTCAGATTTGGTGGTTATACAGTGCTGATACTCGATTCTGGCCACAAATCAAACAAAAAGTATTTTTATAGGGTTGGGTTACAAACAGACTGTACCAGAAATGGAGTTATGCACACGTGACTGTGCTCTGAGAGCTGCTACTTCTCCATGCACCTTCTAACCATGATGACGGGATTCTGCCGTGCAGAGGAGAGCCCGTGTCCCTTGTGCAGTGGCTGATGCCCTTCTCTCCCCTCTCAGGTGCCATGGGAAGAAGTGAGGAGCGAGATGGTGGGAGAGAAGGGGCTCTCTCCCGAGGCTGCGGATCGCATTGGGGAGTATGTCCAGCTCCATGGTGAGCACCACGGGCTCGTGCCCTTGGCCTTGTTCTGGGCTGGGGATGGAAGGTGCAGGGCACACGCCCGGCTGGCCGGGGCTGCCCCGGCGGGTGCTGCTGCCCTGACGCTCCTGAGGCATGGCTGGTCCCCACAGGTGGGCTGGACCTGGTTGAGCGTCTTCTCCAGGACCCAAAGCTGTCCCAGAACAAGCTGGCCAAGGAGGGGCTGGGGGACATGAAGCTGCTCTTTGAGTACCTGACCTTGTTTGGCATCACAGAGAAGGTGAGGAGGTGTGGGGGCAGTGTGGGTGCAGGAGGGGTTCCTCCCCTCGGGGGTCCTCGAGCACCCAGTGACGGGGCCTCCCTTGTGCCCTGCAGATCTCCTTCGACCTGAGCCTGGCACGGGGCCTGGACTATTACACGGGGGTGATCTTTGAGGCTGTGCTGCTGCATCAGGAGAACGAGCACGTGGAGGAGGCGGTCAGCGTTGGGAGCGTGGCCGGAGGCGGCCGCTATGACGGGCTGGTGGGGATGTTTGATCCCAAGGGCCGGAAGGTGCCCTGTGTGGGGGTCAGCATTGGGATCGAGCGGATCTTCTCCATCCTGGAACAGAGACTCGAGGTAGGTGCCTTTGGTGCTCAGCTAAGCACCAAATTAATGGTTAATCCCCCACTCCAGCAGCTGCTGAAGAGAGTGGTCCTTGCCCCAGCATTTGGAGAAGCCAGCCAGGATATAAGCTCCAGTTCTCTCTGGCCTGGCAGAAGATATCTGGGGCTCCCACTGAAGACAAGACCCTTCTTTCCACAGCCCTCAGACACGGCTTCTGCAGCTGCAGCTGGAGGGGGCACTTTAATCCTCAGCAGTAGCAGGTACCTGGGGCAGGTACCTTAGTGTTCCCCACTGCGTTAGGCATCCATGTGAGCCCATGTCCTCGTTGGCAAGGCAGCATTGTTCTGCAAGGGAGGCAGCAGCCTCACACATCTATTTGTCCCACCTATGGCACTACAGAGACCAGACAGGGATCATATGTTCCAGGGCAGGAAGCGCAGTGCCTCTAGGGGTGTTTCCCAGATAGCTTTTTCCTCTTCCCCCTCCTCAGAGTTGTACTGTTCTCCGTCCCAATCAATGGGTGTTAAATAGGTCTTTGTAAGCTCCCAAAATGTGGCCACATGTTCTCCTCCCCCAGAAGTCTGGTGTTGGTTCTCTCTTGGCAGCCAGACACAGCTGGGATTTCTAAATAGAAACTGAATTCCTCCCTCACCACCTCCAGTCCTGGCCAGGTTCATTCCTTTGCAGGTGACCTTTTAAAGACTTCTCCCTTCAGCAAGGCAGCAGGAAAATGCCACATGGAGTATCCAGCATCTGCCACAGGGGCTGGTGGAGCATTCAGCTTGCTGCTGTTTAACCCATAGTTAGGAGCTCAGCTGTAGAGCAGACAGCTGCCCGTGTCTGCCTTCTCCTGGGTGTGTTGCTCCTGAGCTGCTTGGAGCAGGTATTTAGGAGGCCCTTGGGTGTGCAGAAACAGAGGGGAGGTTGTGTTAAGCACACATCATGGAACAACAGCAGAAAATGAGATTCTGCTCTAGGATGGGATCTGTGGGACCTCCCTGACTCTGAATTTATGCTGTTGATCCTTCTGAGCCCAGTCCTCTTCACTGCTAGATTGATGGAGTTGGGTGGTCACCCATCCTGCCCATAGAATCTCAGGTGTATCAGTACGTCTGTGGCATCTTTTGAGTCTTGTCCCCTCTCTAGGCCTCTGAGGAAAAGATCAGGACAACAGAGACACAGGTGCTGGTGGCCTCTGCCCAAAAGAAGCTCCTTGAAGAGCGACTGAAGCTCATCTCTGAACTGTGGGATGGTGGAATCAAGGTATGACTGGGTGATGGCAAAGTCGAGAGCTGCCTGGTTCACTCTCTGTCTGGGAATGGACCACATCTGGCTTTGCTTTGGGAAGGAGTTACAGGGAGGAGGTGGGGGGGAGCAGACTGCCTTCCTGAATGGAGCATTCCTCTTCCCAGTGTCCCAAATTACGGGCTCTCCACGAAGGGCTGGGCAGCAGGACTTGGTTAGCCCTATAACTGCAAGGGCTGCTCTGTGCCTTACCTCAGGACAGATTCCCAAAGCAGGCAGCAGGGCCCTGGTCCCTGCCTGCTGCGGACAGACTGCCTCAGTGAGGGGAGGGGAGTGCCTGGGTGCTCTGCTAGGCTCCTGGCCATGTAGGGACACCCCAGGTGACATGGACTAGGGTTAATGGCCTGGTGATTCCCAGGATAAGCAGTGTCTTGTCAGCACCTTTGAGCTGTGTTGTGTTATTACTCATTGGCATGATCCTTCCCATTTAGGTTGGAAAGAGCCCTTGACGCCATTGAGTCCAACCATTCACCCAGCGCTGCCAAGGCCACCACTAAGCCATGTCCCCAAGTGCCACATCCATGTGTCTGTTACATCCCTCTGGGGATGGTGACTCTGCTGCCACCTTGGGCAGCCTGTGCCAATGCCTGACTGGCATTTTGAGGAAGAAGTTTTCCCTAATATCCAACCTGAATCTTCCCTGGCTCAACTTGAGGCCATTTCCTCTTCTCCTGTCACTTGTTACTTGGGTGAAGAGCCTGACCCCCACCTGGCTCCACCCTCCTGTCAAGGAGTTAGGGAGAGTGAGAAGGTTCTCTCTGAGCCTCCTTTTCTCCAGGCTGAGTCCTCCCAATTCACTCAGCCGCTCCTCATCAGACTTGTGCTCCAGACCTTTCCCCAGCTCTGTTCCCTTCTCTGGACATGCTCCAGCACCTCAGTGTCTTTCTTGCCCTCAGGGGCCCAGAACTGAACATGGGATTTGAGGTGTGGCCTCACCAGTGCCCAGCACAGAGGGACTGTCACTGCCCTGGTCCTGATGGACACACTGATGCTGGTACAAGCCAGGTGCCTTCTTGTCCACCTGCATACACCTGATCTGTGTTCAGCCACTGTCAACCACCACCCCCAGGTCCTGTTCCATGAGGCACTTTTCAGGCTGTCTGCCCCCAGCATGGAGTGTTTCATGGGGCTTTGTGGCCCATGTGCTGGACCCAGCACTTGGCCTTGTTGGACCTGGTGCCCAGCCTTCTCCATGAGTCCATCCTCTCCCCACCACACAACCTCACGCTCACCAGACTGGCCCAGCAATGCCTGGTTGAAGGGGTCCAGTGAAACATCCCAGTTTGATGATGGTGTTGTGCTTTGGCTTTCTCCCAGGCAGAGATGCTGTACAAGAAGAACCCCAAGCTGCTGAATCAGCTGCAGTACTGTGAGGACACAGGCATCCCTCTTGTTGCCATCGTGGGTGAACAGGAGCTCAAAGATGGAGTTGTCAAGCTGCGCATCGTGGCAACCAGGGAGGAGGTATGGCCTGTGGCAGCTTGCCATGGTGTGGGTGGCTATGTGACCCTCCAGACCCAGTGGTCTTTCCAGCAACTCCTGTAACACACAATATTGCAGTTCCTTGCTCCATGCAGCTTCCTGGAGTAATGAAATGCTGTTGTCTCAAGCTCTGGAGAGTTTCCTATTATGTAGCCTCCTTGCACTCCTCAGTTCAGGAGCCTGCAGCATGGAGGGGTGATTCAGTGGCCTGCATGGCTGCTCATGCTTTCAGTCCATGATATGGGACCGTCGGTGAAGGTCCTGGAGGTGTGCTCTTGCAATGAGTGAGACTGAACAGAACTTGGTTAGCCCTGAACTGCAGGGCTGCTTTGTGCCTATTATCTCAGGACACATTCCCAAAACAGGCAGCACTGGAATCAGTGCAGAGGTCACTGGCTAGATCACTGCATAGATCACCTAGATCAGTGGCTTTGGAGAGTGGGAAGAGAATCATTCTCACAACCATTGTGCAGGAGAGGGCTTACTGGGGTTGCTGGTGGGTACCTGCTCTTTCAGGTTCAGCTCTGTGGCTGCTGCAGCCCACTTGATCCCTGTAGAGGGACTGGTGCCACCTTGGTGTGACCTCCTGAGACACAGGGCCACGGCTGTGGGGGCATGTCAAGCTGTTGGAGTTGTACTGAAGCAACTTTTTGCTCCCCCTGTGTAGATCAATGTTCGCAGGGAGAGCCTGGTGGAGGAGATCAGGATACGAACGAGTCAGTGTTAAACGCCTTCGGACGCAGCTACTCCTTTGCTGGATTCTGGCTGATGGATTTCCTTCCGTAAACACCTTCACCAGGCTGTGCAGCAGTGGGTGGGGTGTCGGGGTGACTTTGAAAGCTGTATTTATTCTTGTCTTATGCCCTTCCTTCCCTGGTGGGAGCCAAGAGGCTGCACTGACTCCTGCGCCGTGCCCTGGCCCTTGAGAAGGCTGCTGGGAAGATGTTGTGGAAGTGGCTCTGGCAGATGCCGGCCGCATGTCTGCCGCAGCGACCCATGGAGCCCCATGCTGGCAGCAGATCCTGGGGGTTTGGCTGCAGCTTCTTGTTCCCATCACTTTGAATAACCATCCTAGCCCATCTCTCTGCTCTGGCTGCAGGGGAGTGACCTTATCCCCAGCAAAATGTAATGGCGCTGCTCCCAGAAACATAATAAATCTGTCTGTCCCCTGCTGTGCCTCCTGTCTCTGCTTGCTGCTCAGGGCAGGGATTTGCTCACCTGCCTCATTAAGCCAGAGCTGTTTTTTAAAGGTCATTGTAGATGTTTCTGCAGCTCTGATGTTTCCTGCTCCCTCTGGCTACTTCTGGCACTTCCAGCCCCTGTGACAGGTGTGGAGCTGAGCCCCCACAGCCCGGTGGAGCTCCATGAGCGGCGTCCCAGTCACAGGTGTTACAGGTCCCCCAATCTCCTGTGGGTGGCTTGGGGTGCCCCCCAGGTCTCTTCCCTGCTGAGCCACACATTTTGCCTGATGTGCCCAAACCAGGTCAGTTTTTAAACCTGTGGCTCTCTAAACAAGAGTTAGACAGGGATAAAGAATAAAGAAACAATGCATCTTTTCTGTGCATAAAAAGGGAAGACAAGACAAGGGCATGGTAGGGAGAACAAGGTAAGAAAGAGCTCGGCAAGGGTAGAACAAGGAGGCAGAAGCAGAACAAGGCAAGGGAAAGAAAAGTAAGGCAAGGAAGGGGTAGGCAAGGCCTCCCTTCTCCTACCTTGCCAGCTCCTCCCTTGCCCTGCTATCCCCCAGTGTGCTTGGTCCCACTGCGGGGGGATGGAGCCCCCCAGGCAGCTCCTGCAGTCCCCAAGCTGCAGCTCCGTCCCTTTGCCCACGGGATTTATTTCAGCTCCAGAGCCCCAGTATTCCATTTCAGCTCCACAGTGGTTTGGGTTCGCCTCCAGTCCCAGGGCACCTACTGCAGCCCTAGGGATTTTATGTCCCCTCTGGCCCCACAATCGGTGGTTCAGCCCCAACTCTACAACCTTTATTTAATAAACTATGTATCTAATAACAGAATAAGAATAGAATAAAAGTACAGTAGTTCAATAGCACAATAACCCATTAATGTAATGAAAAAATGATTGGAATACCAAAATAGCATAATAGAATAAAGAATAAACTAATAAGAGAAAATAAAAGTAGAATAAAATAATAGTAATAGACTAAAACAGCTTTATTGCCCTTATTTTTAAAATTACTTTAACTCTAGATCCC
>NW_008238966.1:229313-233001 GCF_000691975.1 Corvus brachyrhynchos
CGTGGGGGCCGCAGGTGCTCGGGAGGGCGGGCGAGCGAGGGGCGAGTCCAGGAGCGCTCCCGTGGGTTCGGGTACCTCCGGGCAAGGCCTGGAAGGGGTCGGAAAAACAAGGCATGGAACAGGTAGGCAAGGGCGGGAATGGTACAGCAAGGCAAAGGAAGGCAAATCGAGGCATGGGAGGAGAAGGCAAGGACGGGGTAGGCAAGGGAATGGTGGACAAGGCACAAGCTTGGTAAGACAAGGGAGGGGTAGGGAGGGGAAGGCAAGGGAGGCATAATCAAGGTAATGCAAGGGAGGGACAGGGTACAAAAGGCAATGCAAGGGAGTGGTTGAAAGGCAAGGCAAGGCAGTGCAAGGGAGCGCCACAAGCTTGGGGCAGAGCGGCTGGAAAGCTGCCCTGTTGGAAAAGGCCCTGGGAATGCTGGTTCACAGTGTCTGAACATGAGCCAGCGTGTGCCCTTGGCCTCCTGGCCTGTACCTGCAAGAGTGTGGCCAGCAGGACCAGGCCAGTGACTTCCCTCTGTCCTGGGTACTGGTGAGGCCACACCTCGAGTGCTGCATCCAGTTCTGAGCCCCTGACGGCAAGAAAGACATTGAGGGGCTGTTGCATGTCCAGAGAAGGCACCGGAGCTGGGGAAGGGTCTGTGTGTCAGTCCTATGAGGAGCAGCTGAGGGAGCTGGGGGGGCTCCAATTGGAGAAAAGGAGACTCAGGGGGGGACCTTCTCGCTGTCTTCAACTCCCTGACAGGAGAGTGGAAATCAGGCTCTTCTCCCAGGGAACAAGGGACAGGATAAGAGGAAATGGTCTCAAGCTGCACCAGTGAAGGTTCAGGTTGGACATCAGGAAGTTTTGTTTTCACGGAAAGGGTGAAAAAGCACTGGAACAGGCTGCCCAGGGCAGGGGTGAAATCACCATCTCTGGAACTGTGCACAAAACAACGGGACCTAGCACTCAGTGCTCTAGTTTGGCTGGCGAGGTGGTGATTGGTCACAGGTTGGACTCGGTGATTTCAGAGGTCTTTTTCAACCTTAATGATTGCATCATGAAAAGGGCGAAGAAGAGCATTGAAAACCACCTTTGCTGATCTTTTTCATTTAGAATGTTTAATTATATTTGTAGACATTCATTCCTGTTTGCAGTTATGCTTTTCCTAAAGGTTGTGCATGTCAGCCTTAGGCTGTTGAAATGAAAGCTTCCAACAGGGTTAAAACTGGGAGCACAGATAGTAAATGTGAATTAAGCCTTTTTAGTAAATGGAGAATCTACTTTCATCATTAAAATGAAAACAAACCCAGATTTTTCGTTGTTGTTTGATGGCTCGTGTAGTAACCAAAGAAAAAAAGAACAAACCTAGTGCAACACAAATGTGAAACCACACAGTAATTTCAGACATTGTCTCAGTGGGCTGATTAACTGTTTGCAAATACTTAAACATGAGAAAGCGTAGGTGATAATTCATGTTCTACCTTCACAATAAGGCCAGTGGAGCTTCCTCTTCATAAACTGCTGAATATAAGTGTATTGCATAGCCTTTAACCTAGAAAAATAAAATTAAATAATGCCTTTAATAAAAGGTTAAGTAATAACACCAGACACTAATTCTTACCTGGTTTAAATGAAGACAGACTGTATTTCTGTAGTTGAAATTCGATGCTGGTGCAATGTTTCCCCCCATATATTTATATAGCTTAAGGTTTATATGTTTCCTTGTTATACTTTTTAGCATGTACCTCAAGTCTTTACTCGTCATCACTATTAGGCAGTGGAACTAATTAAAAAGGGACCAGTACTGCTGCAATGGAGGTCATTTAGATTTTAGTTTAAAGCAGTAAAAATATGCTTAGAACCTCTGGATATAATTTCATGTCACTAGTAGGAATCCTGTGAATTAGCAGAGGAAAACAGCCGCTTTGCACTGGTGATCCAGTGGTTAAAGAGTTGCAAAGTTCTGATTAATTCTTCCACTAACAAAGTAGCTGAAGCTGTTTGGTGGCCTGAGGTGCTGGTTCTGGGAAGAATCAGAACTGTCTCCAGGAAATTAGATGAAGCCAAGAGCAGCATTTACTCTTACTAACACTCAACATTTTAGCTGCTGATTTTAAGTTCCTGTGAGAAGTACTGGTTCCTCATATTAATTATTTGTGTTCCAGGGTGTGTGTGCTTCAGACTGGCAGGGAATTGATTTCCTCACTGTCAATCCCCACCCCCAGGGTTCCAGGCTTTCTGAGATGAATTAGTAGTGGGTGACAGCAAAATTTAAATGTGTTATCTGAGTGTGTGTGAAGCAGCTTGAGAAACTGAAACTATGGATACTTCTGCACTCAGTATTATAAGAGAGGTGTGAAATGATCAGAGGATATTAACAGCATTTCTTAAAAAATCTTATGCAAGAGGCAGTGCTCCAGAGAACTCTCTGGGATATGGGATGGAACTGTATGTACCAATTCAATCCATAGTGCCAATAGCTCACAGCAGCTCTGCAAATCAGTGCTGTTTACAGAAACCAGGCAGTTAAACAGAGGGAAAAAAAAGGCTCATTGGAATTACAGTTTCAAATGAGTTACTGCATCAAATGTGATGCTCTGGGATTTTTTCTGCATTTCAAAGTCTTGATTCCATAGGTTTAGGGGGTTGATTTGGACCTGTCTGAGTTCATCTTGTGGCCTCTTCCTTTCCTCTCTGCTTGACTTGCACAACTGAGGTGGAAATAAGTGATGGTGGAAGCACAGAAACAGCTTAAGCTGTGTTTTTTTTCTGCCAGGTGGGGTGTTGGGACAGGGATATTTGATAACTACAGATAACTGAATCTGGGCTGCATAGCATGATCTTGGTTTTCCAGTAGCTGGGAGGAAGGTGGTGGAAAAGCAGAATTGCTGCCTAAGATTTCACTTGATTTCTTTTATGAAGGGTTTTCATAACCTGAAAATTATTGATCTGTCACAACCAGAAACCTCTTTCTCCAGAGTGAATGAAGACACACACCGGAAAAAATTGCCTGATGGAACATGGATATTTTCTTTGAAGGAGATTCTGTCTTTTGTCTCAGGAGCAGTGCAGAGAGAAACCTTGTATGTTTATTCCCTGGAAATATGGCCTATACAAAAGATCTGGTTAGGAGTCAAGTTATCTATTTTGTTGTCTTAGGTAAAACTGAGCTGGACCTGCTGAGATCTGAATCTGATTTCAGCTATGGAGTGCTTTCATGACATGTAATGAGCCTCTTTAGGTGTCTTTTGATCTGCAATTGACAGATCTGAGAACCCAGACTGCTCCAAGGAAGCCCTGTGAGTTGTTTTTTCTCTTTTTGAGGGAAGTATCAGAGGGGCTGAGAGATCCCCCTTATATTGTGAAGAGATCTAGCTGGTGATTGTACTAGGAAGATAAAATTCAATCTCTACAAGGAGAAATCCTTTTCCACTTCTCCAGGATTTCATTATTCAGGCCAGAAGAAGAGAGTTTTGGTTTCTAACCCAGCACCAAAAATGACACTTGCCACCGTACTTCTGCTTCAATCACAAATCAAACCAAACCAAACCCAGATCTCTCACTCTTCAGGGCCAACACCAGAAAATTATGGAAGCTGTAGAATTACAAGATGTCTCATACCTTTCCCTGAGAAGTATAATGGGTATAGGCTTTCCTTATCCTTATCGTTATACTTTTCTTATCCTTTTCCTCTCAGGAACC
>NW_008238966.1:233012-234726 GCF_000691975.1 Corvus brachyrhynchos
AGAAGAAATATGATTTAGTGAGGGTCTAGGACAGACTGCAGTGCTGAAACATGCTGCTGAGGCAGGCAGGCATATCTACCACTGCCTACACATCACCAAAATATTTTCTCTCTTTTCTTCCTCCCCTAGTCCCTCCCTTTCCCCTTCTCATGCCTGTTCCCTGAAACATCCCATATGACATTTCATACAGTTCATAAGTTCTGCTCTGCGCCATCCCCAGATTCTCCTCCCTTGCTGTAAGTCTTGCATCACATGGGCCATCATCACCCTTAAGCTTCAAGACATTGCCAGGAGAGAGTTACCTTCACCTTGGTGGGCTTGGATGAGCCAGAAGAGGAGTGGGAAGAGTTTGTGTTGGGGTTGTTGCCTCCCATCTGATCAGCTGAGTGTGGTTTTTGAAAGTGAAATGTGTGTTAAGGACAAGGAGAGACGTGCAGCAGAGGATACCAGAGCACTGCTAGTCACCATAATAGGCTTGTTCCTGGCAGGGGTGAGCTCACTCCTGCAAACTGGAAAAGGTGGAAGTCTGGGGAAAGCAGAAGTCAAGGTGAGACCTGTGACCCCTCAGACACATCTGAACACAGGGAGCCACGAGCCTCCCCTGCTCTCTCTGTTGGGCTGGGTTGGGCAAATAATGTCCCAAGCACAAAGTGCTTGAATGAAGTGTTAGAAATCCAACTAGCTCTGGACAGACACAGAAGAAAAAGCCTGTCTCCAAAAAAGCAGCTGCCACCAGGAGACAGAAATTATTGTGGACAATTGCAAGGCTGGATTATGGAGCTGGTACTGTTCTCAGGCCATAGGAGCAGGATTAAAATGCAAATAGGAGAGGAGGGTGTCTCACAAAATCAGAGGCATGTTAGCCCATGAAATGCGTGAATGAGGCCAAGCAAAGAGGCAACGCCTCACTGAAAGAGAGGGACCAAGCATCGAAAATCCATTTTGCACTTCCAAAAACTGTGAGCTCTGTGGATGACTGTGTGGAAAGGAGCAGGGCAGTTGAGGTGGCATGGGAGGCTCAAGGGCTGTATGCAGGACCACCAGCTTCTGGCTCTGAAGAAGAAAATGTGGAGAGGCCATGATGGACTGTCTGGAAAGGCACCTGTAGCAAACCATCTTGCTGCAAGTCTTGCATCACATGGGCCATCATCATCTTGGAATATTTCATCAGGCAACTGTAGCTTGGAACGACTTTGTCCTGAGCAGTATTCAAGGAGCTCCATGGGGAATTCAGGTGTACAACAAATGACTCCAGAGCTTCTGCTCCTGTGTGCTGAGCATTAGCCAGGATTGTCCACTCAGGGTAGAATGGAAAAAAGTCTCAAACTGGAGATGCAAAGAAGGGGAAGGTGACCAGCATGGACATTTGGATGCCTCCAGCACTGACTGGTGTGGGCTGGACACAGGCAGAAGGGAATGGGCAGACCTGGGCACGAATGGAGAATGAACATGGGATAAGCGTGGGTGGAGAGGAATGATGGTGATCTGCGGGAACAGGGAAGGGAATGGAGGAACCCTAAGAGTGGATGGAGGAGAAGGGAATGAACCTGAGGGCACAAGGGGCTGACCTGGCTCTGCTGTCTGTCGCACTCAGGAACCTCCTTTCCAGCCCCAAAAGCCCCTTCCCTCCGCAGGGTCCAATTTTCTGCCCCGAGACACACCCCAAGGGCCCCGGACAACCCCGCCCCTTCCCCAGCTCCGTCCGGGCGATCCC
>NW_008238966.1:235313-237762 GCF_000691975.1 Corvus brachyrhynchos
TGCAGCCCCCGGGCACAATCGTCTGCCCGGAGCCCGGGTCTGTCCCGGCGCCCTTCCCGGCCGAGGGCAGGGGAGCACTGGGCTGGAGGCCGTGGGCCCTGGCCTCTGTGTGCCCCGCCGGTTCCGCTCTCCCCCCAGGAGCCAGCGAGGCAGTTCCCTGCACTGGGGTCTGCCACCGCCGCAGCCTCGCTGGCATCGTGCCACGTTCCCTCGCCAGGCTCCTCTCCTGGCCCATGAGCCCAGCCACGCACCCAGAGGCCACCGCAGGACCCTTTCGCTGCTGGGCAAAGCTGTTGGCTCCTCAGGGCAGCTGGGGGATCTTCCTCCCCACCCAGTATCTCACACGCTCTCTCTCTGCACAGACAACCTCTGGAGCGACCAGAGCCTGGAGACAGACCCTGACCTCCCCCCAGGCTGGAGGAAAATCTGTGACTCTCTGGGTACCTATTACTGGCATGTGCCAACAGGCACGACACAGTGGCAGCACCCTGCACGCACCACTAGCCCAGGAGGGCACACAGAGGCTGATGGAGAGGAAACGCTCCAGGGAAGGGTACGGAATGTGGGCAAGGGTGTGAGGGCTGTTGTTGGATTCCACCCCTGGCAGAAGCCTGCTGAAGGGCCCTCTGGGCATGACTGGTCCAGCCTCCCCTTGGAGCACCCTGTCTGTGTCACCCTGAAGTCCTGCTCAGCCCATTCATGTCTGGGGTTAAGCCCTCTGAAAGGTTCTGGTGGGCCCCATCCTGCGGCTCCTCCTGGTTGGATTCATCTTGACTACCCAAGATGCTCACAAGCTTGCTGCTGTCCTGGGAGGGAGGGCTCCTACCTGGTGCCTCCAGACTGCTTCTCTTGCAGCTGTCACCCCTTTCCTCTTCTCTCCCAGGAATGTCAGGCCCCTGCAGCAAAGCACTCAGCAAAGGACAGGCCCATTCCCAGCCCCATGGCTTCGCTGTCCCGGAGGTAGGGCTATCCTTGTGCTTTGCTGGCTTGTTTGTGGGGTACTGTTGATCCTTGACCAGCGCTGGGTGCTGGGCCCTGGTGCTCCCCCCCCAGGGTAGCCACCCATGCTGAAACCAGCAGGACCATGCTGGGCACCCCCAAGGGATGCTTCCCAGCTGGTGGCATGGGGGTCTGCTGGTTCCAGGGCATCCTGATGCTTCCCTGGGTGCTGCAGGAGCACGCAGAGGGAGCTTCCCCTCACTGCCCCATCCCTCTGCAGGCACTCACTGTCCTGGCACGGAGATGACTTCCAGCACAGCGCAGAGCCCGGCTCCAAGGTACCGCACCCGCCAGCTTCACTGCTGCATCGTGGGCTGTGCTGGCAGAAGAGGAGGGTGGCAGCTGGCAGGGATGTGGATGGGAGCCAGAGCAGGGGTGACCACTCTGGCACGGTGAGCGGTGCAGGGCGAAGGTGGCTGTGCCAGTGGCACTGGAGCTCCCTGTGTCTCTGCTCAGTGCTTTGCTGTCCGCTCTTTGGGCTGGGTGGAGATCCCCGAGGAGGACCTGGCACCTGGCAAGAGCAGCATCGCCGTCAACAACTGCATCCAGCAGCTCTCCAACAGCAAGGGCCAGAGCTCTGCGGAGAACCAGGGTGAGGTAAGAGCCTGGAATGGTGCTGCCAGGCAGGGTCCCTTGCTGAGACTGGACTGTGCTGGAGGGGAGCAGGGACCAGTGCTGGTGGTAGAGTCAACTCTCCACACAGAGCATCCATCCGATGGTCCCAGGTGTAGAGCAGGTGGGTCTGACAGGGCTATTCCTTGGGAACAGTGCCAGGGTGCCAGGGTGAGTATGGGAATGGTAGCTGGAAAGGGCAGGGGAGGAACAGGGCTGACCTCCCCAGTTGGGGCAGAGTAGGCTGGGGGGACAGGGGTTTGCCTACACAGGGCTTGGGTGCTGGGGATGCCCAGGCTGTCTGCCAGGCTGCGGGAACCACTGCCCCTCTGCAGGGCCAGGACCTAGTGATGATTCTGAAGAAGGACACCATGAGCCTGGTGGACCCCCTCGACCGCAGCCTCATCCATCGCCAGCCCATCCTCAACATCCGTGTCTGGGGTGTTGGCTGCAACAACGGCAGGTGCCAGGGGCTAGGGCAGAGCTAGGGGCCAGGGGAGTGGCTCTGCTCACTTGGGGGGAGGCACCCCAGCAGTGACCTGTC
Source organism: Corvus brachyrhynchos (assembly GCF_000691975.1). Classification (NCBI taxonomy): domain Eukaryota; kingdom Metazoa; phylum Chordata; class Aves; order Passeriformes; family Corvidae; genus Corvus; species Corvus brachyrhynchos. The sequence goes on from NW_008238966.1 coordinate 237,469, forward strand.
CCTTCTCCTCCCTCCCGACTGCTGCCACGGCTGCAGGGACAGGTAAGGGGGCACGGGGCTGGGGGAAAGTACAGGCAGGGGCTGCCCTGTCGGGGTCTCACTGACTTGCTCGTGGCCTTGCAGAGACTTCGCCTTTGTGGCCAGTGATAAGGACACCTGCGTGCTCAAGTGTCACGTGTTTCACTGCAATGTGCCTGCCAAGGGCATCGCCAAGGCTCTGCATGAGATGTGCTCCAAGGTGGGATGCAGGGGCCCCGGAGGGTGTGAGCATGGCCTGGGGGTCTCGGGGGTGAG
>NW_008238966.1:239837-255067 GCF_000691975.1 Corvus brachyrhynchos
GCCCCCCTCTCCCCCCGCGGGGCGGGAGGGGCGGCAGCCGGGGCAGCCAGGCGGGGGCTGCTTGTTCCCAGGAGACCTGAGGGGGGAAGAGAGCCTCCCCTGCCCCGGGGGCTCCCCTGAGCTGGTGGGGGCACATCCCCTCGCTCCCAGCTCACCTCTGCTTCCAGAAACAAGTGTGCAATGACATCGGGCGGCGGCTGACAGTGCTGGAGGACGCATGGGCTCAGGGGAAGCTGTCGGCACCAGTGAGGAAGAGGATGAGCCTCCTGGTGCAAGGTATGGGGTGAAGGGGGGCTGCATCCGCACCAGCAGCAGGCCCTGGGGCAGAGGCACCTGCGCGACAGTGAATTCTGTGCCCTTGATGGGGTCCCCTGTCCTGGCAGAGCTTCAGCAGCAGCACTGGGATGCAGCTGATGAGATCCACCGCTCGCTTATGGTGGACCACGTGAACGAGGTGAGCCAGTGGATGGTGGGCGTCAAGCGTCTCATCGCTGAGACGCGGGACCTGCCCACCGGAGAGACAACAGACGGCAGCGCTGACACCGAGCCCACATCCGAGCCCACAGCTGAGCCCGCAACCGAGACTGCGACCGAGCCGGGGCAGGAGGAGCCCTGACACCAGGGACGGGGCTGTGGACTGTGACCGGGGCAGCCCCTGCCCAGGGCCACTGCTGCTGGAGGGAGTCTGGGCACCCCCTCTGCCTCCCAATCCTCATCCAGGAAAAGGGGATTTTAATCATTGCGACATTTTAGTGGCGATTCATTATGTTTAATAAACAGCACCAACCTGCCCTCTCCCACAGTCTGCCTGAGGTTCTGGCACTGACTGGTCCTGCGTCTCCCCGGGGTCAGCAGGAGATAGAATTGCTGGGTGAGGCCGTGGCTGCTTCATCAGGCTTGCCAAGGGGCTTGGGCCTTGGCAGGGTGCTCTTACCCAACAGGATGTCAAGGGAAGGATCAGCAGCAGTTGGCTGGAGCAGGCAATACTGTCTGTCCTTGCTGCACTGGCTGGCAAAGCTTGGCCCCTCATCTGGCAGTGGGGGGCCTACAGCAGCCCCAGAGCCCAGCCCTGCTGCAGGAGGGGTCCAGGCTGGCTGGGGAGGCCAATGTGCCAACAGCCCCTGGCATGACCAGGGTTTGTGCTGCAGCCACAGCCCCGGCTCCCATCTGGGTTCCTGCTGTTCTGGCACAGCTCAGACCTGAGTCTGGAACCCAAGAGACCTGGGTGACCTCAGGGACAGGGAGGTCCAGGGACAGACACATGCCCAGTCAGGTGTTAACTGTGCTGTTCCCCCCATGTTCACAGGGCAGTCTCACCAGCTGCCTCCACCACAGCTGAGAACAGACCCCCAGGCCTTCACCACCCCCCACCTGAGTGTCACCCTCTGCACCCTCCTGGTGCTGCTCACCGTCCCTCCCCGGGGGCAAGGACCCCGCTGAGCCCTGACAAAGACACACACCAGGTTAGCTCAGGGGTTTCACGGTGTTTATTGATCAAGCATGAGCTCCTAGGCAATTGCACCAGCCACTTGTGCTAGAGCCTGAGGTGTCACACGTCCATCCCCAGCAACAGAGAGGGCTGCAGCCAGCTGGTCACGGTGCCAGCACCTCCACGAGGCCCAGGAACAGGCCCAGCCATGGCCTGGAGACGGGGAGATGGAAACTCAGATGTCCATCTCAAACTGGTCTTGATCTGCAAGGGCATGGATGGATACAGGACCAGGGTTAGGGTGGGGTTGGCTTGGCAGATATGGGCAGGCAAAGGGGGCAGGAGCTGGAACTGGGGCTAGGTTGGGATCTTGCCTTGTCCCATGCCCCTGGAAGGTGGTCCATGGGCAGGGGCTGCGGCCCTGGGCTGCTCACCTGGCATGGCCTCTTCGCTCTCATTCCGCTCCTTGAGCTCCTCCAGCTTGACGAGGCTGGACTGGGCCAGGGATGTGACACCGGGGGTCTGGGGCAGGCAGCAGGGAGGGGTCCTGGCCGCGGGTGAATTCTTGCACTCCAGCAGGAACTTGCGGTCGCAGATGATGCGGGTACCTGCCAAAAGCGGGGGGCTGTCAGGCACTGCTGGCCCTGGCCCCCCCCGCCCCTGAGCACCTCAGCCCAGAGCAGGGGGTGGGACCCAGTGCTCGGCCATGGCTCATGGATACGTCTGGAGCCACCATGGGGCTTCCCACAAGGCAGCGCCTGTGACGCCCATCCTGCCCAGCAGCTACTCCCCACATTACTCCTCCCCTTCAGGCTCCTGGAGCTCTGCAAGATGCAGCACATGGTGTCCAGCCTCCAAAGGGCTACCCATGGTGGCCAACACAGGCCACTCCTGTGTTGCCTGGAGGGCAGGGCCAGTCCTGGGGCACACAGCGAGGCCCCAGCCTGCTGGCCAGGCAGCAACAGTTTAGTGCGGTGCCCTGTTCCAGGGTGGAGCAGCAAGGGGTGGGTATCCCACTGTGGGCACCCTAGGGACCCCGTTCCCATCGTCTCAGCCAGCCACCTGCTGCTCCCTGCAAGAGGACAACAGCTGGGTTCGATGGCACGCCTCCTCCTCCAGCCTGCTGGGTGTGCAGCGTCCACCTGGGGCAAACACTGCCTCCTCCCCATGCTCCAACTGCCTGCCAGCAACGCCTGAGGTCGCAAGAGCCTGTGTGCCACGTCTGCAACCCTGCCATCCCTTGCCCCTCCCTCCCTGCAGCCGAGCGCCAGTTCCCTGCAGTGGGTGCAGCCCAGGGTTCCAGGAGCCCAGAGCTGCTGCCCAAGGTGCCGGGTGAGCCCGGAGCTCCAGCTCGGCACCACAAACATCTTACACAGCCCGTGCCTGCCACAGCCCCACAGCACCGGGCTGGGCTCTCTCACCCCAGAGACGCTTAATTGAAGGCACACGATGGAGCCAGTGCCCGCAGGGCGGGCACATGTGGCTCTGCCCAAACATGCCCAGCTCAGGAATGAGGCACATGCTTCCCCAAGGACAGACAGCAAAGAAAAGGACCTGCTCAATGGCTGACCCAGGGCGTCAGAAGGGGGAAAGAGGACAGGTCTGGGGCAGCCCTGCCACCCAGGGCTGGTGAACTCGGCTGGGCACGAACTCTGGCGTTGCCCCCGTGCTTTCCCTGGATCCAGCCAGCCCGCCCTGAGGGACCAGCACAGCACTCACCAGCCCCCTGGCACTGCCACCAGCCCACTCCCCAGAAGCACAAGTCCCTGCCTCTGCCCTCCAGTACCCGTGGGGCAGTGATGGTCTGAACTTCAAGCAGGATTTTCCTACAAAACTTTGGGGTTCCCTTTTCCACTTCAGTGGAGGCTGCTCGGGCCACTTGGAGCTGGTGCCCAGAGCAAGTGCCTGTGTCCCCAGGGAAGGAGCTGCACAGGGGAGAACCCAGCAAGGGACCCATGCATAGGCTGCCTACACGTGGCCAAGGCTGTTCCAGGGACAGCCCCAGCCCCATCCCCATCCCCATCCTGGGTCTTCTCCCCTGGTATCACAGAGTAGAGACTGTGCCACCCGCCCTGGAGCTGCAGCCGGGATGGGGAGACACTGGCTCTCCAGGATGGGGCAGGAGGAGGTGGCACTGCTTGCTGCAGCCAAGGAACCCATAGAAGCAGGCACCCTACCCCTCCTCTGCACCTCGCCCCGAGAGCACACACCTACGGCACCACAACACTGCTTGTTTTCAATACAGTTGCTGCTGACACGTGTCCCTGGCCCATGCAGGGCGTTGGACTGGGTGATCTTTAAGGCCACTTCCAACACAAACCCTTCTGTGACTGATTCTTTGTATCTCCTTTGGTGTTGGCACTACCAGTGGGGCAGCAGCAGTTAAATTTTTTTTGCATTTCATCCTCAAATACCAAGAAAAATATCTGAATATACCATCCAGTAGTGCTTCCAAGGCTGATTTGCCTGTGGTACTTGGATGCTGCTTGTGCAGTTTGAGTTTTCAGTACTTCTTTATCTTTTTTCTGGGGAAACTCTGCTGCTGCATGTAAGGATTTGTCTGGATAAGGTGGAAGAAGGTGGAAGGTGAAGTCTCTGCCTAGTCTGAGACTGATCCATTAGATTAGACACTATGTGCACTGGAGTTTTCTGCTTAAGGAATGGATCCAACATTCCATGTAGTTACTGCATCACTTTGAAGCAAAAGCAGAAATAGGCACAGTCCAAGTGCAGAAAGTAGAGAACTGGGTCAGGAATTAATGTTCATCTTAAGCAGCGTGCAAAAATCCTCTTCTTCCTCACAGAAAGGACTTGAGGAGCTCTTAGCAGATTTACAGCATTACAAGAAGCTTAGAACTGAATCTATTACATTTTCCTCTAGTGGGAAGCACTTTTCTAAGATCCTCTTCTGGGCAGATGAAGGAACCCTGCATTCACCTATCAAAACCTGATCTCTCAGGCGACCACCTGCTGCAAGTGCCAGAAGCAGCAGAACTAATCCAGAAGGAAAAAACCAGAACACAGAAGCAGGTTCACACAAATAAAAGGCTCACAAGTGGCAAGGGCAAGGACTCTGCAGACATCTGTGGCTCCAAACCCTCCCAAACCTGACTGCACCCACGTGCTCAGTACATCACTCTGGGGAGATGCATCACCGGGCACAGCAGCAGCAGCTACTGAGGACAATAACATACAGCCCTTTCCAAAATTCTCACACACAACCTATAAATGCTGTTTGCCTTTTATTGAGTATTCAGGTAAATATTTCACATTAATACAGGCTACATAAAGTAGAGCCACTATACGACATGAAATTTACTCAGCTTTTCCTTTTAAGTCTGTAAACAATTATACAGGTATTTACCACCCTAAAAGGTCGGAATCATGTCATCAGCTAGTTCTCTGCTGCATACAAGGAGCATTCAGTAGTGTTTAGCCAAAAGCACTAGTTTTGTCTGATTTTTAAGTTTGAAGTGGCTAAACTAACTGGAGAACAGAATCAGTTTGTATAGGTAAGTCAATTTGTTCTTATACAACGGGCAATTGAGATTCCATTGTTACAGCCCACAGAAAATCGCTTAGTTAGGCACATGAAAAAAATCCCCAGGGTTCTTCAAGGTCATAAAGATTCCCAAACCAGGCTAAAAAAGGACAGACCCCCTTAAATCAGTTGACGTACTTGAGATGCATGTTTCCAATGTGAGGTGCCCAGGTGCCAGGCCAAATCTACAGCAAGAAATAAAAAGACAAATCTATTATAAAAACAAGTAAAGGTTCCTTTAACAGTGTTTTACCACTGAGGGCGAGCATAAGGCTTCCCTCCAAATACAACCAGACTGTCCAAAGGCAGGAGTTCTCCAGCTCTGGCCAAGGTCTGACTGACAACCTGCAAGGATGGATACAAACCCTCTCACTTGTAACAGTCCATTACCTGGCTGAGCAGTCTTGAAATGCTGCTCGTTTTACCTGGAAGGTTTGGTACTGATAACGCCGTGGATATTTTATGAACACACACACACACAGAGTAGGGAAAAGTCATGCAAACAATCTCAATCCTAGTTTCAAAGAACTGAAAAATCCAAACGTGTCACCCAGCCAAAACTGAGTATCACAGCACCGGATAAAGCCCCAGGAAAGCACAGGAGGGAAAAGGCAGCCACACTACCTGCTGAGCATCAGTACATTCTGTTGAGTTCTGGACAACTTTGATCATGGGATTCCAGGCAGGATCTGGAGTATGGAGCCCGTTAAAGAGGGGCCCTCCTGGGCCATCTGCCAGTTGGGGGTGTGAGGGTATCAGAGTGCCGCCGTACATGGAGATGGGCAGGCCCTGAGGGGACAAGAGAGCACTGGTGAAGGATGTGGGGAAGGGTGGCTGTAGGAGCAGACAGGGCCAGGTCACCTCCATAGGTAATGTTCCACTAATGGCAGGAATCTCAGCACTGTGAGGGAACAGCAGGGCAGACTATGGAACAGTGACTTCAGAGTTGGAGATTCCAGCCAGCTTAGCCATGTTTCTGAACTTACACCTAGCAGAGGCTGCAGCACCCACAGAGTTTTTATATAAGCCCACAAAGCCAGGCCAGCAGCTGAACACTGTGACCTCAGTGCTCCCTCCTCTCTGCAGCTCAGGACAGCCACGGTGCACACAGGGCTGCACTGAGCCAAACACACTCTGGGTTGAAGATTTTTCTCTAATTCTTAATGGCCATCTAAAATAATTCTGCCTGTTCAGAAAAAGCAAATTACAGAGCAGTTTTTTGCAAGTAGGAGAATTCTTTTCCTGTGTGTGAATGGCTGCTGCTTTGCCATCAGATGCCAAGAGCACATGCTATGGCTCCTTCTGAATATTCTGGGAGTCCTCTCCTCCTGCCACCTCCCTAAGGAAGCTAGGTGGTATTGGGGCCATGATTTGTGCTGAAAGCATTAAACAAACTTGTAATCAGCCTCAAGAGCTGAGCAAGCTTTGTGAAACATTTCCAGGCAACTGAGCTTCAGAGAGACAAAACACTGGAGAGTGATGAAGGCCTTCAGCTGCTGACCAGAGAATATCTGCAACCTACAAACTCTGGCTTTGTTTAGATCTGCCTCCAGGCTTGGGCATCTTTTCTGGTCAGTTCTGGGAGGAAAAAAGGTTCAGGACTGGGGTGACGAGCAGTGGCAGCAGAGGCACACACAGTGTGAACAGGCAGAACAGGAGATGCAACAAAGTCAGGCCTGGATCATTTCATAAATCCAACTCTCTGTAACTTACTTTAGAAAAATCCACAAAACTATTTGGCATAGGTTGGTGGAAAATATTCGAGGGAGCCACTATTCCAGAATCATCTCTCTCCATTGGCTGATGCTGAGAAAACGTGCCCGGGTCCGACAGCTGCTGATGCATTGGGTGACTTCCCATGACAGGCTGAGACCAACCCGACAAGCCTTCTGCAAAGAGATTAAAAATGGCTGATTAAATTCATTGCAGACACTCGAGTAGAACTCAGCAGCTGCACACACCTAAGTCCACCCAAAGGCACCCTGAGAACACACAGCCACAGAGGGATCTCAGGTATCCAGACAAGGGTGGAGAAGATGGGGACTACCACAAACTGCGAGTTCCACATGTCCACTGCAAAATGCCTAAAATCCAACAGAGCTCCCAACACTACCTGTAAGCACATACAAACTTTTCTTGAAAAGACATGGTAATGCTGAGACACAAGTTAACCAAAGCGGGGAGGGCTTCACTGAAGCATGTAACAAATGCAGGACTCAAATGTTTGTATTGAAAGTTACCAATGGAAACACTCTACACCTCAAACGTTGCACTTCCTCCTTTCCACAAAATCCAACTACCAGGAAACTGAATGTAAAACTTCAGCTGTTTCAAAGTAATTCTTTGGGAACCAAGGCTGCCTGGAACAGAAGTTATCCCATACTGTTCAAGAGTCACAAGGAAATCAGTGCAAAACCCAGCATCCACAGCTCTGTGTCCCTGAGTGCATCAGCTGCACCTCAGCTGACACTGTAAAACGTAAGTGGAAAACAAGAGAGAAACCTGGACAGAGAGAGCCAACAGTCAGGCCTGGAAACAGGCCCCTTAACAGATAGAAATTGTTTACTTTAAGCTCTGAATCATTCAGAGGACTCCATATGAGGTCTCTGCACCATTTCAGGCTCACATGTGCCCCGTGACCTGATCCAGGCCGGGCGAGCATCAGGAGGGGAAACCACAGCGTTTCCACTGACCTGTGCTCTCCCACACTGACGCCAGCTCTCCCCTCAGGAGGTACTACAGGGAGTACAGACTGTGGAGCCTTACTCCTCCTCCTCTCCAGCCCTCCTTTCAAACGCAGTCCTTGCCAGGGGCTGTACAAGGCACTCACCAGACACGCTGTTCACCCCGAAGGACCAGATGCCGCTGTGGCCCACGGGAGCTGTGAAGTTGGTTCCCAAGGGCGTAGGGGTGACGGAGCCTCCCTGCCGGATTCTGGCGAGCCTCTCTGTCCCGATGGGAGGGGGCACCTTTCGATCTTGATTGGTGTTACCCGTTTTTGGCTGGCCCAAATTAGCAGGTGCAGAAGCAGCTGAGAGGGGCGAAGATGATCCTGAGGAAACTGATGGAATAGGAGATTCACCTGCTGAAAAGAGTATTTCTCTTGCTTAATTACACACAAAATAGCAAGCATAATTGCCATCCCATTTATTTCCCCAATATTATCTCAAAGCAAATGATAAAATGTTTTAAAGGCTTTTTTGGAAAGCATTCTTCAAGTCTTTCACAGAAATTCTGTCTAGGAATTATTTTAACTCTAAAATCAACATTATAACACAAATGCTTTCAGCCATCAGAATCATGACATTCTCATGACATAGCAGTGTATCTAAATTAATTACAAGAAAGAATAAGAAACATGGAAGAGTTTCAGGAAGAGGTGAAAACATCAGCCAAAATACCATAAATATTGAAACAGCCTTGTTTTGGTATCTACCACTTCCAGCAGAAGAGAAATCAGACAGCTTCCCAAAGCCACAGATGTGACCCAAGAGCATAAAGTCCTGCCAACTTCAGAAGTGTCACTGACTCTCCTTGGGAAATCCAACTTCCTTTGAGCACTCATTTAAACATTTTGATTCTTAAACTCAGAGTGGCAATGAAGTTGCATGCAGTGACATGAAAAACCTCTTTAGCTAAGATTCTGAATCAAAGACCCATATTTTCTGTAAAGCTACTTCCATGTTCTTTCCATTAGGAGGAAAATCCACTGTTACCTTGGATGATGCTTAACGATTTTGGAACATTTTAAGTATAATTCCAGATTCCAATTAAAAAAAAAAAAAAGAAAAAGAAAAAATAAAAAAAAAAAGAAAAAAGGCAAGTATAACTTCAAACCATGGCAAACATGACATTTTCACCTAATATTGCACTCGTACTACTTAGAGGGGAATCTTTAGCTTGGTGTAATCACCTCCACTCCCCCACAGCTCCATGCCCTCTCCTCTCGAGAGCCTACAATGACTCATTTTTTTGCCCAAATGTGCCTTTAGTAATGCTACCAGAACTAATGGCATGGGAAAAAAACCCACAAAATAGCACAGCTTGGGATTTGCACGCCATCCTCACAGCTGCTAAAAGCAATTGGAAAGCATTTTGTGCATTACTGGGTAAGTTCCCCTCAAGTTAGAAATCTACTAAAGACAATAGCTATGAATTTATAGTTAACTAAGACAGACCCATGAAGTTCCTACATGAATTTGTTGCGCTTGTCCAAGGATGTGGTGAAAAATGCTGTCTGTTAAAGCTGGGAGTCCCAACAGGCGCTGGCCCTTGAAGGTAAACCCGTGCTCCTTGTATGTTTGCTGAAAAGCCTGTCAAAGGACCTGAAGAAGAAGTTGTAGAGCTGTTGGATGGATCTAGAGAGGGTAAGCCTGAAATAAACATAAATTTGATTAAATATCTCTCTTTGGGAACCTGCTTCAAAGCACCAGAGAAAGCTAGTGCTCCAAATATAATTAAAGCATCTCATCACCTTTGGGGGCATCTGCACATGGTAAGGTCATTTTACAGGTGCACGATTCTCCCTTAGAAACCGCAGAGGCATTTCTGGAGGCTCTCTGGTTTGGCCTCAAGTTTTAACAAAAACAGCCATCCCTTTGGTCACTGAAAGAAAATGATCTTAGCAGGGAGGGCAGAGCAGGAAAGCTGGGAGTGGCCACGATCTTTGCTTATAAAAAGCCAAACAAATCCAACAGGGATACAGGGCTCTGTGAAAGTCCCAGGGGAATCCAGCACCAGGGAAGCAGTTCTCTGCAGGATGGGCTTTGCCATCCCAGAGGTACCTTCATGGAGAGATCAGTCAGAGCACGCTGTGGCCACAGAGACAGGGCTGATGTGGCACAGCACCACAGGGGAGGGGGTTGCTTCCTCCAGGGACGTGTGAGAGGAAGAGAGAGAGATGAAGAAAGAGTTCAAAGTCCCACAAAAATTACTAGCAAGGGTGAATTACAGGTTTTTTTAAATAAGCCAAAGCTTTTAAGTACTTTTCCAAAACGTTGTAAAAGCTCTTATCACAAGTTATTACCTGAAAGCAGAAATGGGCATGGCCGTAAGTTCACCTGAGTTTAGGGTTTAGTTTCAAGGGCCTATTAAACAAGATTAGTTTCAAAACCATTTAAACATTTCAAAATGACCACAACCAGGACCAGCCTATATTGCTGCAGAGTGAGGTTGAAGGTTGTATCTACATACACCCCACCACCAACAGCAGTGCTGCCAGGCAGTGCCTTAGGTCAGAAACTAGAGGGGCACCTTTCAGTACCTGGATAGTTCCTGAAAGCCAGGTCGTCTCCCCCAGTATTATCAACCAAGTCAACCTGATTTACTCCTTCCAGAAGTGCCAGATCCAACCTGCTCACATGGACAGAAGTGATTTGTTGGATTTGAAGGAGGTACTTTTCTCACTAGCCCGAAGGTTAAAAAGAGAAGTCCCCCTTACAGCCAAGGAGAAACACATCTTCCCCCCCCACTGCTGGAACATGGGGTGCTCAGCCAAGGGACCCCCAGCATGGGAGGACAGTCTCCCTGGGTTTGTCACAGCACAGACTCCATGGCTCTGAGGAGGATGCCAGTGCCTGTGACTGCAGTGTGGTTGACCTGAGTTTGGCTGGTGTTGCAGCTGGGCTCCAGCACAGAGCTCTGGCACAAGCCGATGGTGGCACCTGCAGCCCAGGGCTCTCCCTGGGCATCTGCTGTGGAGCCACTGACTGGACACTGTGGCCAATCCACAAACGTGGCAGCCAAAAGGCCCCTATGGGGACCAATTCCACCATACACCGAAACACAAACTGCCAGCTGGCTGGCAAACCACACAAGATCTCCGGTCTGCCCCAGACAGAAGGGTAACAGAGCTGCTGCCACTCAGGGGCACAGCTGGGTTCCTAAAAAGAGAAAGAGGCAGGGATTGTGACAAAAGCAGCTCTCCTGCAGGAGAGCGATGCCCAGCTGTCTTTTGATGGCTCAGGAGGACGATGGGCACACAGCTTTTGGATACACAGCTTGTAAAGTGCAATGACTGGACAGTCAAGACCACTTCAGCACTGCTGGATATGCTCCATGGGCTGAAGGGAGCATGACAGCCAGAGATGCACAAATCCAGAGGAGTCAGGTCACAAAGAACACTTTTTAACATTGTCTTTCATAAAAGTGGATGAAAAGCTTAGCTCGATATTAAAAATGGCTACTCTGAACAATAACTTACCAAATCCCAAGTGCAATAACGAGCTTCCTATTTGTGTACTTACCAACAAAATCAGGTTTTCTAATCTTCTGCAATACCATACTCTGCAGTTACTTGGGCTATGAACTCAAACTCCTCATCGTGCTCTGAAGGCATAACTGAGCTTTTGAGAGGAGTGTATTGATCTCACACAAACTCTGCTCAAAATTCAGTCTATCACAGATGCCAGGCAGATGTTGGTTACTGCAACATTACCCGCACCTTTAGAGAAAGGGCCACAGCACTTGGTCACTCTGTGAAACAGAGTCCAGCCATTTCCTGCAGTTCCCCACTCATGTGCTGCTTTCTAAGCTGGCATATTTCAAGTTTGTGACCCCTTTTAAGAAGCAAGGTCCCAAACTCCTTAAAATGCAGAGCACAGAATAACAAGTAGATTTTTTTTTTTTGGTCTTCTCCACAGCCTCCCCACATGGCTGGGCTAAGCCTGCCCTCAACTGCAAACTGCCAGGACACGAGATCTAAAAATGTGAGACAAATAGGCCATTTCCAGAAGGGATCCACAGCCAGTGAGGAGATCTGCAGAGACATCTGTGCCTCAAAGGAACTGGTGAATCAGAGAAAACTCAAGCTGCAGCTGAGCTTACCCATGAGCAGGAAAAGCAGACTACCCAAACTCCACCCTGAGGTGAGAACTTGTTAAGAAAAAGATGGTTTAGTGCACAACCAAACTACATTAAATCTTCACCCAATCAATTTAGAGGTGATCCCTTAGAAATGTTGATTGGTGGAAAAATTTGCCTTGGGCCCACTGTGCAAGAGAGGCACAAATTGCAAACCTCTGCCCCCTCAGGTGTAGAATCACAGCTGAAATCAGAGGATGGGCGTCCACCTGCTCTGAGGCCATTACCAACCCCTCTCATCACATGGAACTGCCAGGCCAGGCCCTGGCTGCTCCCTGTCCATTGTGCTGCTGCTGGCCAGAGCACGAGCAGTGACTGACCCTTCTGCCCCCTTCTCAAAATCTCACGAACCCTGTCACCAAGCCCTATGGAAACAGCCATGGAAGTCCCCAGTTCAACCGACCTCGGGGCTGAGCACAGGACAAGGTCCATTCCCCTGGGACAAGCTGGTGAATGAGAGGGGTGGACACACCACACTTAGGCTCTGAGGGAAGGCAGTAGAAGTCCTCAACCTACTGTACTCACTCATTTCCTCTCTATCACACCTTCCAAACACCCTCTTGTCTTCAAGCTCCCCTAACTCCCCTCCTCCTGGGACATTTAGGTTCTGAAACAAAGGTGATCAAAAATAGCATGAAGTAAAATGACATTAAACAAATCAACCAAGGACCTGACTAATCAGTCGCCTCCTGCCAGGCACAATTTTAGCAGTACACTACCTATTCTCAGTTTTTCTTCACTTTGCAATATCCTAATCAAATCCTCACTCAGAAGAAGTGTGTTCTGTCCAAATATTTTTGAACTTCACACGTATCTCCCTCAAAGTCAACTGTGCGAGCTCTCCTTGGCTATCTACCTAACCTTTCTAAAGGCAGAAACAGATTTACACTGGTTTTTAAATACTTACAGTCACTTAAGGATATATAAAGTATGAAAGGATATATAAAGTAGAAATACAAGAATTTTTCCCCCATTACAAGCAGATGATCTTAACATAAGGGAACAGCAAAATTGGTGCTGTGGGAAGTCCCAGTCAGCCATGTTTGCACATGCAGGATGCCATCATCAGGGAAATCAGCAGATCCCATTTGCTGTAAGTTTCCTTCCCCAAGAATTATTTCAGCAACAGCCAACCCCAGTTTAGAGCTCTGCAGAGGAAAAGCTGAGCCATTGTCAAGTGGTTCTGGAGCCTGCTGGGGGTCTGTCAGCTCTTTATTAACAGTCTCTGATGAACAAGGTCCAGTTACTTTATCTTACACATCTGGTTCTGCTTGCTATGCTGAGACTGGACATGGCACAGAGTTCCAGGTGTGCCCTCACTTTGCAGAGCTATACAGCCCCAATGAAACAATTAAGAAAACTACAGTCATAGCAAACACCCCCCACTTTTGTGGTTAAAGCCAGTCAGAGAGAAGTGCTCTGGTTTGTAGAAGTCCTGCGCATTTGTCAGGCAACTGAGAGGAAAGGGAATGCTGAAGATCTTCTTTCCTTACTATCACATCTTCCAAATGCTCCCTTCTCCTTTAATCTGAAAGTTGAACTACTTGACTTGTCCCAGCCCAGCATTCAAGTCCTGAAGCTTTAGCCCAAATACCCAACACACACTGTGAGGGTAAGGATGACTCCAGAGCAAGGCTCTCCAGACACCCAGCTCCAGGGCACTCCAGTCATCATGGCAAGGACAAAGGGGTGGCACAGAATAGATCTCTTGAGGGTCCCTTCCAACCAAATGAGTGCTGTTTGCAACACAGTTTGAGCACTGAGAAGACAAAAATCCTGCAGGCAGAGCACAGCAAGGGCAGGGAGCTCAACGTGAGTGTTCCTAACCCATTCAAATAAATCCAGATGTGCTAGTACTGCTATATTGAACTTCTGAATAAACCACCCCATGCAGCAGCACATCAGTAAGCTCCACAAAGTAAGCTTATTAAAATCCCAGAGCCATATCAAGAATCAAAAGGCACAGAGAGTTCACCCTCACTGAGTCAAGCTGGAATCTCATACAATATGGAACACCTGCATGCAGTCACTGCTGCAGCTGGAACCTCCAGGGGTCCTCAGGTTTGGTGTCACCCTACACTGCGTTCCATTCCAACCCAAACCCTAAAATCGATGCTACGCTACAAACAGGTGGGAACATTCCTGTCTCACACAGAGGACAAGCAATGCAACACCTGCAATCTTCCCAACACCTGACAGCCTAGAAGAGCTGAAGAAAAAAAAATCACCAACATTTTAAAAAGCACTCGGAAAAAACAGGCCATCCTCAGTACATGAGCATTCTCCAACTGTCATTTGTTGACTACTTCTCCACCACTATGATGATCAAAGTGCAATGGCTGAAGAAATAATTTTGTCCAGTGCATGCTCTTAATGACTTACCTACAGGACTAGTTGAAACCCGTTGGGAAGGTGGCCTGAAACCAGGAGCCTTGGAGTTGTCGGGATGGACGTTTTCCACATGTCCTAGCACAGAGTTACTCAGAAAGGTAGACTGAACAGTGAAAGATGGGTCAGCTGCTGCTCGGGTAGAGAGTGGACAGTCTCCCCATGCTTGGTTAGCTGGCACCTGGTTGCTATCAAAAAGACTACTAAAGTGATTGAAGAGCGTTGCTGGCCCAAAGGCAGGAGGCAATGATTTGTTTGCTGGGTTAATGTGCATCTGAGAACCGTTCATAACGTTCATGGCTGACGAAAGCTGCACTGCAGCGGGTGGACCTTGAGAAGGTGTTAAAGGAACTTGATTCGTAACAAAAATAGACTGAGGATCTTGATGGAGGTTTGCATTTGGTACCACTGAATAGAAAGAACCTCTGGACTGCATCCTGTGAGTAACTCGAGGTGCTGGTACAGCTACTTGAGGTAAGTTACTGTTGTCCTGATTATCTGCAACAACTGACCTGGGCGATGCTAAACTTAAAGGAGCAGTTTCTGAGCTGGATGAAAAAGGCATCGACATGGAAGGGCTGATCTCAGACATGCTGGTTGGCAGTATTTCATCTTGGGCGTTGTTGAGCGGTGCGGGGCTGCTCGCTGGGCGCGTTTCAGTGCCTCCTGAGCTGCTGCTGGCTGACACACTGCAACTGCTTGCGACTGAAGCTGGTGTGCCCGTGCTTGTGGGTGGCTGCTCGGGGGTCGACACCTTCTCCTTGGGTGCTGAGACAGCCGAGAACGAGTCCGCTTTCAGGGCGGAATGCTGCGCTTGCGGAGCAGTAGATGGCAGAAACGCTGTGGGCACTTGCCCGTTGTTTGGGGGGGCAGAGGAAGCTGAGGGCAGAGTGCTACAGGTGCTCGTCACAGTTGAGATGGCTGTTGCTGCAGCGCTCGTCTTGGGGACGCAGGCAAAGAGCTGCTTCCTGACCGAGGAGGGAGTCCGGTTACTGGTCACGCACAGCGGCT
>NW_008238966.1:255137-276364 GCF_000691975.1 Corvus brachyrhynchos
CACGACTCGAACTATTATGCTTTGGAGAGCTGTTTGTGCTGCCAGGGTTAACTGGTCTCACCGGGAATGGTCCCCAAGTGTTCGGTGAAGGTGAAAAGGTTCCTCCAAATTGGGCCATAGGTAAGCGAGGGTGCCGGATCTGTTGCATAGTTTGGGCAGCCAGCAAGGCAAAATGAGGGTGAGAATAAGCAAGAGGAAGAGACACCGGAAAAGATGAGCGTACGTTCGCTGGGACATTCTTGTTTAGTTTGTTAGGAGGCTGGAAAGTAGATAGTGTTGATGACTGCGATGTGACCAGGGGCGGTGCTCCGAGAGGAAACGAGTTCTTGTTGGAAGCAGTTGCAGTGCTGACTCCAGATGAGAAGTTTGCATGGATTGATTTGGTACTCGAAGCAGGTGTTCTTATATGAGTTTTAGGAATCAAGTCTTCCAGTTCCTTGGCAGGATCTTGAATAAGGGCATTGATGAGTTGCACTGCGTATCGCGTGGACTCTGTACCGCCCCTAGATTAAACACAAACAGATTTATCTTTTGCTAAAGGAAACCTCACTTCGCACAACGTTCCGTAGCCTCAATCTTACACTGATCTGTAAGTCTACTGTAAGTTCAGTGCAGCAAGTTATTCCTTGACTTCTGTGTATCTTAAGGAATATTTCTGAAGTCGACTGTCAGCATATCTTGGCAGCAGGAAAGTATGTTTTCTTTTAGGAATGTATGTTCTATTCTAGAACAAAGAAGCTAAATAGATCCTGCCGTAGAAAGCAAACAAACTCTTCAATAAATGACACTGTGGACTAACTCAAGACTTTCATTTTGAGATACTGTACCTTATAGTGATCATTCTCTCTCCATTCTTATCTTTTTGCTTATCAACATCAATGTGGGCACCAGTGACATCTTGAATTGCTGTGATGTTGCACCCACCTCTTCCCATTATTCTAGATACGACAGAAGCTGGGACTGATAATTTCTTTGACCTATATCACAAAGATCAGAAATCTGTGAAATGCATTCAGACTTCAAAGACAGACAAAACCCCTTTACTGTCTAACAGTGGCTGAAGTAATATTCTTAAGGGCAGTAAGTGGTTTTCTGCTGATCCTTTTTTCACGCTTTGGAGCCCCTTTTAAAGTCCCCCACTCAAATTACTCATCATCCTCAGTACCTGACAAGGATTCTCCACTAGCATTTATTCCACCACTATTGTAACACAACTATATGAGCCTCACACTACTTCAGAACCACTTTTGGATTTTATTTTATCTTGGGTACCTCTCCAAAGTGAGACAAATCCTTAGCTTATCAACCTGAATTTGCATAAGCAGTGCTGCTTCTAACATAAAAACCCATGGCTTAGCTACTTTGACTGTTTATAGCAAGGAGAAGGTGGCTTTCCAGTGTTTGCCCAGTGATCAGCTCTGTAATATCACCTGCATCCACAACCTTTTAGTATCCACCTCCTTCAGACCTCAAGATCTGGAAGTGTAGTGTCACCGATAAACAACGGTGGGTGAAAGCAGGTGAAGGTGTGCAGTGCTGAGATTTAGGGAGCTGCTGGAAGCCCCTGTGATGGCAGCCTGAACTTGCAGGAGCAGGCTCACTGTCAGGCCACAACACTGTCACCAAAGTCAGTCAGTTCAGGGTTTTCCTGATTCACATGGTACTGATGGGTCAGAGCAAGCACACAGTATTGGGAAGTGTCTGAACACAAGCTCTGTTTGCAGACAGACCTCAGCCAAGGTCTCTGGGCCACCACTGTCCCCAGACTTTAAGGTGTGTTGGACTTCTTGCACCCAAAGCTGCTTTGAGGGTTGCTACTGATGTGCACTGGCTCAATGCTGAACAGTCACAGGGAATTCAAAGGGATTGGAGAAACCACTGCAGTCCCAGGTGCAGGTGCCTCTGAATGTGGTACAGATCCCCACCACCCGCTGGAAAAGCTGCCAGCTTCACCCAGCTATTCCAGTCTTGGAAACTAGTAAGTAACTTGATCCTCAGGGAATTGTTTGTCACTTAACAGGACTTCGAGGAAACCTATTTTATTTTAAACATCTAAACACGTGGAAATGTTTGAAAGCAACAGAACAGCTTATGTTGCTTTCACCAAGGTGTTTTTTCTTTCCTCCATTCCAGCCAGGACAGCACACTACAACCCTTCCCATCCCCAGAACCCCCAGTGCATGCGCCCAGCTCTATCCTAAGGCTGTTTCATGCTTTGGGTTTCTTTCCCCACCTCCACTTCCAAGGCTCCCCTCTCAAGACAAACATCACAGTCACTCCCTCCCCAAACCAGAGCTCTATCATCACCTAAGTTTCAAGAACACCTGTATTGCTCACAGGCTCCTGACTGTACCTTGGTCTGCTTCCACCTCAGCCCACTGGGGACCTCTGGCAACCACTCAAAGAGGCATTTCTCTTCCAGGAGAGCCCACCCCAGTGCCCAATGCCCTCCCACCCATCATCCACAGCCGCTTCCCTCCCTCCCTCCCAAGGCTGATGGTTTTGACCTAGAAAAGTGTCTCAAAAAGTACCTTTTTGCTCCGGAACAGCAGCGCCCTCCTCTCTGCAGCTGAAATTGCTCAATTGGTGTTGGCTGCAGAGTGTTGCTGGGGGGAGGGTCTTTCAAAACTCTGCCCACTTGCCTGTCAGGGGCAGAAGGGATGTTTGCATTGGTTACTTTGATAGACATCCCTTCTAGCTGGGGGTCACTCACAGGGAGAGGGAAGAAGAATTCTTGTTGACACCAGGAGAGACTTTAGTAGAGGGAGGGCACTGCACCCGCGCATCTACGGTCACCAACAACGCTCTTTGGCAGGACACACTTCCATCAGTCAGGGCACAGCAAACACCAGTGCAGAACACTGTATGGAATATTCCTTATGGCACAGGGCCTGATTCCTCAGGAAAGTGGATAGGGCAGGTTCTGGATGCCATGTCTAGAACACTGCCATGACCAACACAAGAGCAGACAACACCCACGCGAACATTTGGGCTGAGCCAAAGAGACTCGAGAGCCCCTGGAGAGCAGGAGCAGCCCCAGGTCAGAGGGCGGTCAGGGCTGTCTGAGGGGTTCCTGCCTGCACCACTCCCCAGCTGGGGGCCAGGCTGCCACCACACACCCAACAAGGCCACGTCACTGTGGAGAGCCCATTGGTGACCACATCAAAAGGCAGAGATCAAACCAACTCTAAGGGGTCAAATACATAAATTTTCATATTAAACTGCCTTTTAAACCTTTATTAAGAACAGTCTGTGGCTTCCACTAATCCAAATGCACTAAGCCCTCTGTACAATTATGTTCTTTGCACATAGCCTAAAATTCTCCAAAATGAACACATCTGGTCATTGCCACTGCAGAACACAAAAGCAGGAGGGCTTCCTAAGTGCACCCAAAGCATCTGACACCGGTATGTTTGTGCTGTCTTCCTTTTTGATAAAGAGAACAAAAAAAGCAAAGCCAGACAATCACTCTAGTTAGAATCAGTAGACAACACAAAGGTTACAGAAGAGATACTGGGATGTTAATGGCCATACACCAAAACCAAACAAATTTTCAAAGGAAAAGACTGCTTTACAGTAAATCTTTAAACCTAACTGTATATCTCTAAGCACTCACTTTAAGGTGACACAATTTTCCACTGAATCAGTGATCAAGGTCACTGGCCAAAGCACAATGAATTTTGGCCCTGAAGGGATCATTCACCTCTCATCTACTCACATCCATTCTGCCCTTAGTTCATGGGCAATCATCTGCCGTAGGGCTTTTCACTCCCTCTGCTCCCTTCTCCTTTTATCTCGTCCCCACATCCTTTACTCCACTAAAATCACAGGTTTGCTTTATTTTCCCATGCCAAATACGATGTTTACGTCATGTTCACATTAAGTTAGTGAGGAGCTACTACAAATTAGGGCTGCAGTTGGTTTCCCCAGCACTGCCAGAGAAAGTGGGGTAGGATTTTCTTGTAAGTTAATTCTTCAGTTATATAATCTTGCTGGACATTCTGTATTTGAGAATAATTTACAAGCTAAAAAGCTCACAGACAGTTTTAAAACATAGTATTAAAGTCTTTACCTTCTAACCACTTCTTTCCAGCCTTCTTCTCTTTTCTGGCCTCTTTTTGGACTGGTCAGATTCAGCTTCACATTTGGAGAGGTCAGAGGCAGGGAAACAGCCTTATAAGTAGTCGACAAAGAATTCGAGTGACCTTCACCATCAAGTCTGGGAACAGAAATGTGCTGATTAGAAATTACAGAATAAAATGTCAGCATACAGTTTACATTCCTGCAGCTTAAAACTAATAGCATGAACTGTTTCCATTCTTATTTTCTACCATGAGCAACTGTTGGGTGACTTTGGGGAGGGTTTTGTTTTTTACCTTTTAGTCCAGTCTATACCCTTCCTTCAGAAAGCAGAGTGTTAAACTGAATGAAGTAATACCAGAAGCACTAAGGACATCAGTATAAAACAGTTTTAATAGGTGGTACACAGCCACTTGGGCATCTCCTGATTATGTGTCTATAATCTGTTCTCCCTTCTTAAATAGCTTTTTAAGAACAGGTACTTTGGTAATAGTGTCTCTTTCTTATTAAATACTTGAAAATGCCTGGGTTTTAGCTCTGTCACAGATTCCTATAAAGTGGTTCTAGCCCTCACCCCCCACTTTATGAACAGGTAACTGAGACACAGGTATTTGAGCATAATGGTATATTTATGTTGCAGCAGCATCATTTGGAAGCAGGTGCCAGATATTGTTACCTGCGCTAATACTGCTCCAGCAATCATATATTGATATATAAAGTCTGGGTGAGAGAGAAAAAGAGGGAGAGCGAGCAGACAATCTCTTGTTGGCCTAACTGGTCTGTATGGAGGTGGAAACAGCAGCACTGGGAGCTCACAAGTTCCTCTGCAGCACTGAAACAGGCAGCAGTCTTCACCAGTCACTGACAACCTGGCCTTGTGTGATTCCACCAGCAAATTACAGCATGGCTCAAAAATGTAGAGGCCCTCCTGCTTCAGCTCTCTTGGTAAGCAGCACTCCTCTATTATATTCAAGTTTTTATTCATCCACTTTATTCCCCATTCTTTACAGCATTTATGTTTGCTGTGTCTTCTCACAGGCAGACTGTTTATACTACATTTCATACAAACTTCAGAGATGTCACCACATCTCAGTAACCCAAGCATGGGGATTACATGAAAAGCAAAGATTAAACAATAAGGTTTTTAAGATGGCAGCACTTTCTCTCTTTAGCTTAGTAAGTTCTAGCTCTCTGATAATACACCTAGCCAAGGCATCTGCAAGTTCTCTGGAGAACTTGTCCTCAGGTAACTGTAAGAATGAGGCAAAGAAAACAAGAAAATGCATATGAAAGAAAAGAAAAAAGTCCACCGGGGAATATAAATTCCAGAGTAGAATTAAAACTTTTGCCTGCTTTCTCTGAAAACAGCTAGGTATTTTTCAGAAGAGCATCATTATGCAGTCTGAGTTGCAGTTTCAATTACAGCATCATTGTCATCAGCATGTCTGTGACTAAAGAGGAATTCAGAAAGAGCAAACTTAGCAATAATTTTCAGACAAAGTCTGCCTAGAGCACAGGCCAGAGAAGCCACCTGCAGAAGTTCATAAATATACCAGCCCCATTTTGATGTTTACATACTGTCTTGCTTCCTCAGTGTACTTTATCTAACAGAAGAACCACCTCTAACAAGGAGTCAGAAGGATGAATTTAGCTTGTCCTGCTGCAGGGAACTGCACAGGACCCCAAGGCTCTTGCAGCAAACCTTGGATGAAAGGTCCAAGGCAGAAACAATTTATGTTTGTAGAACAGAACAGAGACCAATTCCAATTTCTAATGCTCCTAAGTGGGAGCCCAAAACACATACCCTCTAATCACAAGGGCTGATGAATCCATTCATTCTGCATCTAACTTAAATGTGGGGAAAAACAGGAAAAAGAAAAAATCCTAACTCTCCTTCCACTCCCAGACAAGCATCTCAATCAGTCTGACAACAGCCCTGCCTCATTGCCCTTCTTAATGCCACAGTGTCTTGTGTTCTTATTGAAGCTGGCCTCTCAGTCAGCCCGGTGTCCTGCAGATCAACCTCCATGCCCTCTCCTGCCAGTGCAGAAAATGGAAAGAGAAAACAAAACTATGGGGGATCAGAATTGTACTACTTAGATGTAAAAACAAACAAAGACTACAGACCCACATGGGATCTAAGCTTTCTGATTCAGACCAGTTCAGAAAGTGGTGGTGTAAAAGTTATCAGCACATTCCCAGGCAATTGAATGACCTTTTGAACCATTCATATGGCCCCTGTACATTCTCTGAGTTCTTCTGACTCTCACCTCTGGCTTGACAAGGTTATATCAAACTGGCCATCAACCTGGCAGGTGAAATGCTCGGAGTCATCAACTTCTTCTCTCCTTAAAAGAAAGAGATTGCAAGTCAAATGAGTTAATGATGAAACCATGAAATAATCAAAAGGTAACAAAACCACTTCTGTACGTGGATAAGTAAAGCTGGCACTTCCTTATTAAATTCTCAGCATATTCCCTTTAAGATCTATTCTAACAAAGCTGACAATGCAACATGGATGCTTAAAAAGTGCAAAGAGAAAAGGCCATTTTTCTCAAGTAGTATTAAAAACTAGCCAACAATGCCAAAAAATCTTCTTCTTACAAGATTTTAAAGAGGTTATGTTCAACAAACTTAACACAGCTAGGCAAATAAAGCAGCCTCAGTCTCTCTAGGCTCTGGGAGTGTACAGTTGGTGTAGAGCTTAAGCTACAGAAAATTTACACTGGCATAGGTGGAACCTTGTAAAACAACAGGGAAGCAACAGGGCAGTCTCACCTCGTTGGTGTTTTGGAAGCCGAGGTGCTGTTTTTTTCTTCCTGAGAGGGGATGAGCAGTGAGGCATAGCGCCGCTCCGAGGAGTTCGTATCCATTGTGAAGTTCAGCTCTTGGCTTTTCCCTCCACTGCTGCTTTCACTATTGCAATCTGTGCTATCCAAGTTATCTGAATCACTGTTCCCACTCGCACCACCACCTCTTGGCTCTCCATTTATTTTATTTTTATCTGCTTTTTGCTGTGCTAGAGATATATGCTGATCTGGCAAAATTATCTGCATATTCTGAGGAGTCTCTTTTGTTTTATTTTTCTTATTTTTTCTATTTGTGCTGGGGGTAGTCACCACATTAGCTCTCTTTTTCCCGAAGGCATTTGTGAATGTAGTTGAAGTTGCAGAAATTCCAATTGTAGTTGTAGTAGTTGCACTTGGAGGCTCTATAGGAACTTCTTGCTCCACTGAAAGAAAAGCAGTTTACATACAATCAGAACCCACAAAACAGAGAAATCAGTGCCCTCACTGAACACACTACAGCTGAAGTTATGCTCCTTGCTGAGCTGTCAGACTACTTGCACCACATTCAGCTGTAAATCCTCCAAGAGTGAAAGACTTTTGTGAACGAAGGAGGGGGTGAAAAAATGAGCAAAGGAGTTTTGCCAGGAGCTCTGACTATGGAGGGAAAAACCAGGGCAGCAGCCATGCAACACTGTCAAATAGGAGAGACCAGCTTTCAAACAGATTCCTTTACCTTGATGGTTAGAAGGCAAGACCACAAAACCCCCACAACTGCATTGTTCATAGAAACAGTTGCTCTTTACCTTCATCATCGTTTTCTTCTTCATCGTCATCTTCTTGCAGTTCCAGAGTTTCCTTAGGCTTGTTTTCTTCATCTTCTTCTTGTTTTCTTTTTTGTTCCTCTTTTTTCTTCTTTCTCTTTTCCTTTCTTTTCTCCCTTTTGGCTGCAAGAGCTTGTTTTCTGCTCTCCTCTCTTGACTGTGTAGGAGAAAAGAATCCATATTTAAACATTTTCACACAGACTAAATTATACTTATTATTCAGATCTTCTCTCGAAGTCTGGGGGGAAGGAGAAAGGAGAGCACAATGAACTAGAATGACTTCGGCACATACTGAATCATCACACAGAAACTGGGCAGACCTTATGCAACAACAGGACTAGCTGGTCCCAAAACTTCTAAGGAAGATAACAAAGTAACAGCCAAAATAGAAGTATTAAAAAAATACAGTTTTACTGAAAAACCAGAAAAATCTCTCATCCTCTCAGTCCTTTCTCAAACAAACATTTAATAAGCTCAGTGATATTTCTGGTGTGATGTATACATCTTTGATTCAAAAGTCAGTACTCAAAAGAGTATTTAATATAATATGGCTTTAATTTTAACCATTTAAAAAAATATTTATGGAATCAGTCATCTGCTGCATTGTTTGTGCACAGCAGCTGATGTGTGTTTAACAAGTCCACAACCTGGAAAATTTAATAAACTAATGTGGAACATGTCAAAAACTGTAAGAACCTCATTTACGAGAGCCCACTCAAGAGTGTGGTACTCCAGAACAATTTACAGTATTCTCAGCAAAGGGAGAAGGGGATTTTCTCCACTATCTGCTCAACTCCCCTGAGCAGAAGTCCATAAAATGCTTATGGACTATGATTTACACACATAGAAACACACCATGTACCACACCATGAGACTGGAGACCTCCCTTACTGACACGTCCTCTGTGATGAGGTGATCCCAGAGAACTACTGCCTAAGGGAACTATTGGTAAGTGCAAGCTTTCCTAGAAAGGACAATGAAGTGGCTGAAGCAGAAGTCAGTTCTAATTCGTCACCCTCATTACATGCCTCACTTGTGTGATAGATTAGGGGAAGGAACACACACATACAGTCCAAGCATGAAGACTGACTGTCCCAAGAAGCACCAAAGGAAATTCAGCCTAGAGATTCACACACAGTTCAAACACTGCTGCACAACAGCAATGCTCTACTCACCTTTTCCAGGTCTAGCTCCTTCAGCAGTATAGTTGCATTTTTATTGGCTTCTGCAGCCTGCTGGTCTTTAGCTT
Organism: Corvus brachyrhynchos; assembly: GCF_000691975.1. Classification (NCBI taxonomy): domain Eukaryota; kingdom Metazoa; phylum Chordata; class Aves; order Passeriformes; family Corvidae; genus Corvus; species Corvus brachyrhynchos. The sequence continues at coordinate 264,077 of NW_008238966.1, forward strand.
TCACAATTGTCTCCACACACTGGTGACACTTTTTCAACAGGTCCTGAAATGCAAGCTTGTCTTACTACCACAGTAATAAACAACAACTGAGGAGTGAGGCTTGCTCTACAAACATGAGATTAGCTCCTCTCCGTTCATAAACATACAAACTATTCCACAGAATAGGATCTAAATGTTGATTTCCTTTTTAAGTGCTGTATTAAAAAGGAGACACGCACCAATCTCCAAATCAGACATATATGAGCAAACGTGTACGTTCAGTTTTCGAATACTTAAGAATTTCCCATGGATATTTTTTCTGGAAGTTTAGGCCAGGGTCTTCTCCCCAGGTCCAACTCACCTTGTCCGTGATGGTCGCTATGTAGCGCATGCACTCAATGTCTGAAGGAAACTGGTTAACTTCTTTCACCAGGAACTGAACTACTTTCACATGCCCCTAGAACAGCAAAGAAAATTCGAATCTTTTGTATATAATTGTCAACATTCATCATCAAAATACAGGCGTGATATCTCTTAGCTCAATGCAAGGACTGAAAATAAGCAAGAACATTTCTGGTAAGCTGCTGTTTGGCTTGTTCAGTGCTGACAGCACAGCCACTGCTCTGCTTCAAGGTAGCAAAGCCACCAACAAGCTCTTCCACAAGTTATTTTTTATTTTAAAATACAAGGACAAGAGGCAGATCTTCATGGTTTTAGTAACAGCCAAGACATGAGACAACCCTCTTTAGACACCATCTGTCACCCAATCACTCTCCTGCCACTCACCCCATGGAGCTAACTTAGATTGTTCAATTACAAGCTAAGTCAGCTCAGGGAACTGAGCCACCTGAATGTTATCCTGGCAAGCACATTCCTCTGCTGCCACTGTGCAACCACACAAAGCACCCAACTGCTGCTTCTGAAGTTGGGTGAAAGCCAGGCAGTGAGAAAGCAGGGGCAAGCTCAGCACTGTTGTTTGTCAGAAAAGCTGCACACTTATTTGCCATTTTGTTAAAGGCAAAGCAGCTACAGTTAATAAATTCCTCTGCCACAGCTATGCTCCTTGCATCCAACACCACAACTGATGGAACCATCACAAAGCAATGTTCTTCCTGCCAAGAAGAAAAGGCAGTGGGTGACAAAAGAGCCAACTACACAGTGTCCCATCACAACAGATTAGGAACAGAACAAGAGAAGCACAAAGGGATCAGGACAGCTTATTGCAGACTGGCATTGTGTTCATCTCAAAAGCAGGATTGAAATGGACAGTACAGACTGCAGAAATATGGAAACCTCAAACAGTCAAAGTTTTTGCACAGTGTACAACCGGAAATTATAAAGCTAACATCATGTATGGAAGAAAGTTCTTCAAGCCTCAGAAACTGGATCTGTGTGAAGTACAGTAATTATGACTTTGAAGCAGATATTTTATCCAAGTAGTAATTTTGCCACATTATATTTGATTCTTCCAAAACCAAGCATTCAGATTCAAGACCAAACGAGAGGCACTGTTTTGAAAACATAAAAGAACTTGGTCTCCTACCTTGCGAAATGCTGACATAAGAGGGGTAATTTTCCGATTATCTGCAGCATCCACATCTGCTCCTGCTTGTACAAGCAGCTGGACCACGTCGTAGTGCCCACCATTAGCTGCCAGCCACAGTGGGGTGTTTCCTTTCTTGTTCCGAACATCAATGTGTGCCCCTCTGAAAACACAAACCGAGTGAAATGGGATGAGTAAAGGTGGAAGTCAGAGAGCAAGACCACAAAACATCACAGTGCAACTGGATATAGAACTTTAATAACTGAAATATAGTGGCAAGATATGAGAAATTCTGTCCCTGAAATTTGCTGTTTCATTTGCAGGGAGTGACACGGGGATTATTTAAACCTCCTTGACAGAAATGAACATTCATTTCATGTCACCTACTGCACCAGAGATATGCAACCAGCAACCTTTAAACTAGCAGTGTGGTGACTACCCACAGGACAAAGCAGCCCCTTCAGATATGCTTGAAAAGCTCAAGAGCTACTTCCAGGCTTTGCCCCCCAAGTGACAGCACTCACATGGGAGCTGCTGGATTCATACACAAACAAGCTGTCCAAGCCAGACACCGTCTGCCTGCCTCTGGTCCCAGCTGCCTGCTTTGCTTAATTAACACTGCAAAAGCGAGATATTCCAGGACAACCCTGAAGAGTAGGGAACAGATTAACCATCCTACTTTCAAAGCTTCCCATTCCCTTTGCTCTCAGGTGCACAAGACAATGTAAACAAGAGCACCCTTGCCACAGAGGAATACAGATATGGAACGAATGTGCCACTAATCATTAGTCACAGATGCTTTGGGTTGGAAGGAACCTGAAAGCTCATCTTGCTCCAACCCCCTTGCCACGGACAGGGATGCCACTCATGAGATCAGGTTGCAGAGCCCCACCCACTCTGGCCTTAAACACTTAATGAGAAGAAATGATTTACCTATTAATGAGGAGCTCGCAGAACTTGTAGTGACCCTTATCTGCTGCAATTGTTAAAGCCGTATCTCTTGAGGAAGGCACAGGTGGGGCATTCACATCTGCTCCTTTATCAAGGAGAACCCTTCCAACCTCTGCATAGCCTCCTGAAGCTGCTTCCATCAGAGGTGTGAGACCAGTCTGTGCAAAGAGAACGAGTTACTCTGTGAAATCTGTACAATATACTTCAGATAAGACATAAATGATTCCTACAAAGGGAAATCAGATTTTTATTTAGCTGCTTATATTTAGTTTAGGAGCCTAACTTCAAGCAGTTTCTTCCTCAAAAAAAACCCCAAAAACCCAACCAAAAAAAACCCCAACAACAAAACAAAACACCCACACACAAACCAACCAAACAAAACCAACCCAAAACCCAAACACTCTTGGGCTTTGATTTATACAAACCCAAGCAAACGGTTGACTAAGAACCACCAGATACCTGTCTCAACAGCGAATGCAAAGTATATAACAAGATCTCTACAACAGAGGTTAGAACAGATTCAAATGAAGACACAAGTGTTTCTACAAAAATACTCAGAAACTGGCTTTATAGCTTTTCTCTAGCCTCCCTTGGCACTGAGACTGATCTGGGCCCAACTTAGTTGCCAGGTCAGACTGTTAAAAAAACTTACACCAGCTGCTAACATGCCCAACTGACCATTTGAGAGCTGGCTTTTATCCATATCCCCTTTTCTCCAGCCACAGTCATTCCAGAAGCAGGCGGGGTAGACAGACACAGCAATTATTTCAGCAGCCTTAGGAGTTACCAAAAATTCCTTTGTGCTGGGGAAATCAGTCTGGCTGTCTACACAAGCTTTAAGCTTGCTTTATGGCAGGAGACACAAAGCTGTCCCAGAGCACCAAAGGATGGGACCTGTGGAGCATTTCAGAGGCACAGAAGGTCACAGTACTGAAGCCATGGGTTCTACAGCAATGTAAAAGCTTTACAAAGTTTGACTGCACTACTTCTGTTGTAGACAAGACGTCTGTTCTATATGAGAATCACAAGTAACACTATTCTCTTCCTGCCTAGACTTCACTTGCATGTAAAAATATCTGTATCTCTTCTGTTACTGAGTATCACGTCAAGTTTAAACCTGAAAAAGTCTAGACAACAGTCAATCTAAGTTTCATTATAAACTCAGAAGGACCAGTCAGCTTTTCCCTAATGCAAAAAAATTCATCATCACTGATGCTTTTTTATTTTTTAAAAGAAACCAAACTTATTTCAGAACATTTAAGTGCTCTGATGTAATAACTCCTCTGAGCCCAGAGAGGCTCAAAGCTACAGGAAAATTTGAAGAAACTGGATGACTCAGAGGCAGTAAGTCATAAGGAAAGGCAAGTCCCCCACTTACCTTTGCCCTGTGCTCGACATTGGCCTTCCTGTCCAAAAGCAGACTGACCACCTCTGCCCGGCCCTGGAAGCAGGCCAGGGTGAGGGCTGTGTTGCGGTTGGTCTCGATTTGGGCGTTAATATCAGAGCCCATATCAAGCAGCAGTTTCACGGCAGGGGGGGGGCCATTCATAGCAGCCAACATCAGAGGAGAAATCCCCAGCTTACTGCCAGTCCTAAGGGAAAGAAACAAACTGCAGTGCCCACAGCCAAAGAACAACTCTGGGAAATAGAAGTGTATCCACGAGCAACAACGTATTTTGTTGTAAGTCGGAAAGGAACATATAACCTACACAAAATATAGGCACTGACCTAAAATAGTAGCTTTTTTAACTGATTAGGAGAAACCACCAGAGGAACTGTATGCAATAGACAATTGCAATTTATAAACAAGGAAAATACATCTCAGCTGTTAGACATTCTGATGGCCAAAGCAGACATAAGCCTTAAGCTTCATATACTAAAATTGAGGCTACATCTGATTTTTTCAAAGAAAAACATGCTTCTAGCACAGCTGCAGCTTGAACTTTCCCTAGTTAAGAGTTCTCTTGCTCTATCCAGTGTTAGAATATATGTAAGTTTTCTTAAAATGAATAGAGAGCAGGCCTAAGAGACACTGCTGTGTAAATTTGTTCCTCTGCCTGAAAAAGACATCTTCAAACACAGAGCTGCCCTGAGCACTTTGGCTGCCTCCTTGACATGGTTCTATTGGAAATAGTTTGACTTCCAGACCTGAGAATGGTGGAAAAGGGAAATAATAGATTTGCAAACTCTAATCCCTTAAAACTTAGGTATAAGTCAGGTGAAGTCTGTGATAGTCAAAGGCAATTTAGAAGCACTAAGATAACATGAACATAAAAGATGTCATCAGTGTAGAAAGACTGTTGTAAGGAGATCTGAAAGCACCTGAGATTCCAACCTGTGCCTCAGGATGGAGCCAACAGGGAGTGCGCCCGTGCCATGCTGCAGCTCAGCTGGTCACATGGTACATTACCTGGAATTGATTTCTGCCCCAGCATTGAGAAGAATCTTGATGATGTTAACGTAGCCACCAGATGCAGCAAGGCTTAACGGCGTGTAATCAGACACATTCCTGTGTTCTTTATTTGCTCCCCGGGCCAACAGCAAATCAACAACCTGAAAAGACAGGACATGTATTAACAGACATATTGTGGCCTTTGCTATTATCCAGGGAGTGAAAGGATGTTATCACAAACTTTCCAATGTGCTACCAGTTTTCCGTGTCAACAGACAAGATTCCATAGGAAAACCTCCACCCTCTTCTGCTTGACTTTTCCCTATCTCTGTACAGCCCCCACAGCCCATGACCACAGCAGCTGAGCACTTGTCCACCAGAAAGATTATTTTACCTAAATAAAACTGCAAGGCCTTAAAGTGAAGCTCTTCCTGGGAATCTTAAGTTTGCAAACAAGAGATCTGCCCCACTCCCATAATGTCTCACAGTGAGCATCTCTTTGAGAAAAACGCATCTGACAACTTGAATTCAAATTACACTTGAGCCAAGTTTGACCAGCTGTATTATATGAACTTTCCAAAAAAACCTGTGGTAAAAATCAGAGCAACTGATGTTAATGGAACCAGGATGAGGAAGGACTCCTCTATCAGAAGTTGCTTAAGAGAAATAACAGGGAAGAAAATGAAAACATTTTGGTGATGTACTGTACTTCATTTTACTATTAACATAAGCTAGGTGATTTCCAAACAAGCCAGAAAAAAGGTTGTCTTGCTAAGCCAGAAACATAAGAGGTAGATTCTGGGATAAAGAAAAAAAATAAAGAGGAAGAACAGAAGACCTCAGCTGTTCAATACATAATGCTACTACTACAGCCCACGCTGATCTTGCTTTTTTTTATGAGAAGCACTTTTACTGTTAAAGATCTGCAATTGAAAAGCGAAGTGGAAACTTTCCAGTTTAGGCCAATTATTTTAATCCTTATATTAATCTACTTCAGAGCTCTTGGCCATCTCCATGCCATCTTCTAAGGTATTATGCACATGACTGAAATAGGAAGGATTTAACAAATCTTATTTGGACAACACCACACACACCAAATCTGACAGAGCTCTGAAACATCCTTAAAAGACTGGTACGTGTCCTGCATTGCATCTGCACTTATCAGCCCTGTGTATTATCACTAAAGCCATGTACTGCCCACACAAAATCCTAGTTTCTGTCCTTGTGTGCCTGCACTGGCTGTTTTGGGTTTGAGAACAGGGAAGATGGGTAAGGGAAGTTCTCAGTGAATAAAGTTACTCAATAAATATCTGCCTCCTTCACAGAGGTACCTACCCTGTGAGGATACACCGACTGAAGAAATACCACAAGTTATCACAAGTGACCATGACCATTAACTAACAAAACTGGGATAGGCAAGGGAGAGAAGAAACAAGTCTGACATTTCTTCTTTCTTTCTTGGAAGAGGAAAAAGCCTTAAATTAGCTACACTTAAACAGGTAAAAAACCTTCCAGAAAAAAACTAAGATGTACCATCAACAGAAGAAACCCAACACTGAACAAAAAAACCTATCTGCAAGTAACAACTCAAGCCCTTTGAGGACACGTCTGTACCTCCTGGCGTCCACCGGAGCATGCCAAGGAAAGCGGAGTATCCTTTGTGCGCTCGGACTGTGCTTCTATATCCCCACCTTTGTCCAGAAGAATTTCCACGACACCAACATGTCCAGCAGTTGCAGCCAGAATCAAAGGCGTAAAACCTAGTAACATGAGATTGCATTAAAAAGCAACCCTGAGCACCTCGTGTTATTAAGGAGCAGAAATTCACAAATGGGTTAATTCACAATGACTTCTTATTGATCATGTCTCTCCCACAGACTGGGAGCTTCCTGGTGGATGCCACAGTCTCAGAGCCTTTCCCAACTCTCTTCCAACCCTGTCACATCGAGGTTCTGATTCCAGCCAAAGGCTCTTCAAAAGAAATCTGAACAGTGCTTGAAGTGACCAGTTTGGATTAAGTTCCAACCAAGTCCTCTCCTTGGAGAAGTCACAGCTTTCTGCTTAATTACTGTTTAATAAAGGTCCAACCAGTGACCACATCTGCCCTGTGTGCGTTGCTGATTGCCAGTGGTCAGTATGAGCTCCAATGCACGTGGCATGGTGGTTTGGTTCTCTCAGCTCTAAAAGATGTGAGATTTTGCTGAACTCTGTCCCTGAGAACAACGATACCCAACTTGACAACCGCCACCCTTCAGCTCTGTCAGCCAAGATTGGATGGTTACCCCCATCACCTCCTCTATCCAGCTTGCTGAGGTCATTTGTAGAGGACAAGTCATAAGGACAGAAGTACCTCATGGTTCACAAATCTGCTTAAGATCCCACTCAGGTGCAGACAGAAGCTCACTGGCTTTGTATGACCAATGCTACTATGTGAAGTGCAAGAATGAAGCTCCCATTTTGAAATTCACTGTTTCCAGCTGTAGCTCATGGTCAAACTGTGTTCTGTCTTTCACTTACCCTTCTTGTCTCTGTGTTCAATATTGGCACCACGTGCGATCAGCACAGACACGAGTTCCTCGTGCCCTCCCGCACACGCGAGGGTCAGCGCAGTGTCGTGATTACTTTCAGTCTTCGCAGATAGCAAAGAAAAAGAAGCAGGTATTCAGAAATTAAAAACAAAGAGGATTTTAGTATTTCTTCAACAGTACTAGATCCACTCAAAGCTAACATCGATTACTCACATGTGCATCGATGTCCACTGATGGATACATGGGGAGCACGGACTGCGAGGGCACACTGCTCGCTGCCTGCGGGCAGGGCTCGGGCGTCGGAGACTCGGTAGTGTGTGAGGAGCTTGTGGAGCCGCTGGGCACTCTGCTATTCACAGCTGAAAACAAACACCAGGTTATTAATCCACTCTCAGGAATGTGCCATTTAATATGAAAAATATTAAGCCCCATAAAACTGCAATGGTCTAACATCAAAACAGTAATGGGGGAAACAAATTGAATGTTCCTAAAAACAAAAAGCAGCTTTCCGGCAGTTAAACAGTGTAAGCATCATCTCCAAACTGTGATAAGTTAGAAAACAATTTTATGAATTAGTCTGTATGCATTACAAGTGTGAATTATGAAGGTGATTAGTTACCCTTTTCTAATTGTAACCTTCACTGTTAAAAAGAGTTCAATCATATGCTCAGTTTAAGCAGGCAAATTGTTTATCACTAACACACAAACCTAATGGTTAAAAACATAGTCTTATCCTGGAATCCCAAAATTTTTCACATAAAGGTTAGTGCACACTTAGCCTCCAGAGAAAGTTTTCAGAGCAAGATGACTGACAGCAATTCACACTATTAATCATGTCTCAGAGTTAAACCAACCCAGAAAAGTGGAAGGGAAGCAGACAGGAGGGGGCAGTCAACAAAAATAAGAAAGCTGAAAACTGTGCTCCCTAAAATTTATTCTGATTGATACACAGCCTGTAAAAGATGTCATCCTGAAGATCCAGCATTGCTCAGGGACACAAGGAACACAATTTTATCTGCTTTTTAAAAAAAAAATAACAATAAAAAAATTAACAACTGAGCATCAGATTTTTTTCCACCTAGTTTTAAATCAACAAGCAGAGAAATCTCCCTGGACATATCCACTGCAGGGCCAGGGCTCCTGCCTGCTTCTGGAACCTGATGAGAGTCCAAGTGGAGCCCGGATCCCTGTAATCAGCAGGGATTACCTGCCACGAAGGTCTAACACACCTACACACTAGCTCCATGTGTGCTTTAGCTTCAGTAATCTCTGCTCATAGAGCAGCTGGATTTGACAAGTATTGTCACTGCAGGATTGCCAAATGTCTCCATTGTGCAGCCTCATCAGCTGGAACACGCAGTGAGCTTTAGTTATTCCAAAACACACAGTATTTAGCAGTATTCCTGGAAGAAGCAACTGAAGGAAAACACTGACAGCTACAGTAAGAAACAAGCAGCAGCATTTTGCTTTTGTCCAAGCGTTAAGGGAAGAGGAAGAATGAACTCAAACCTGTGTATGACTTAGAGAAAAAATTTTGCAAACCTTTCCTAGCTCAACCTTCCTCATTCCATTGACAGATCGCACACCAGCAATTACTTACAGGAAAATGGTGTAGATAGAAAAGTCATAGAAAAAGCCCCAACATGACCATTAATACCACTAACTCAGCCTACAGAGCTGCCAGTGCCTGACAAAGTAAACACAGACTGAAGCACGGGAATATGGGTCACTGGGTTCATGGCAAGGGAGGTTCACTGAAATTTGGGGAGGTTCCATTTTCAGTTGTACTTTTAAGCAAAGCATTCTCCTTGGTGCATAGGCAAAACCAGCATTAACATTTGGTCACCACATTTAAGCAATGAAGTACCAGATCTGAATTCCTGTTACAGCCTTCGTGAGCAAACCAGATTTGTATTAAAAGTTTCAAATACAAAACCTCCCACCTTCATCTGCTCCCTATGGATTATCACTTATAGCAGCAAATGAGCATTAATTAATGCAATACGATTGTTTTCTTGCTTAATGCACTGAAGTGCAAGATAATAACTGGATTTCTACAGATCACTCCTTCCAAAATACAGACACCATATCACCCTGTTAAGGACTTATGTTAAGTCAAGCTGGTCCTTCCTCGTGGAAGACACCAGCTCAATTTCTTCTGATCTTGCAACTACAACGTAAACCCACATGCATGTGCTGTGCATGCAGAGCAGGGTGTGCAGAAGGACTCCACTGGAGCCAGCTTAAGGGTCTTAAAGTAATATATTCAGTATTGCTGTCACAGGTTTCACAAATTCTCTGTATTTCACAACCATGACTGAAAATATCAAAGTATTTCTCACATACTTTAGATTTTCATCATGTGTTTGAAACATATGAGTGTGCACTAAGCACTTCATGTGCACAGTAATAATGTTAAACATGACAGAGAACACCAAAGGCAGTAGAAATGAACATAAACCCTGCATTGATACCCTAAAATCTGGTTTAAAATAAAATCTAACAAATATTCCTACAACACCCACCAACTAATCACCCCCTCTATAACTGCTGAGTTTACAAAATGGCAGGATTTTTCTAAATGCTATTTTTTACTTCTTCAGTGCGGCTGGCAAGCTGGGCCCATAGAGCAGCAGCATAATTTGTGCTCTGTGGAGCAAAAAAGCCTGAGAACTTCTGCCTCCATTTCATGGGGCTGATTTATCTCAGCTCAAGTTACACAGCAAAATACAGATTTTTAACTGGAAAATGACCTTGCAGCAATGGTTCCAATGTGGCATTAACATGGAACATCTGTGGTACCACAGCTTAGCAGTGAAAGCAGCACTGACACCGCTTGCCCTTGACTCCAAGGAAATACCAATTTTGTGACAGAGGTTTTAGATGTGTCCATAGACTTCAATACTCAAAAGACTTGCATTTAGAAAAAAATTATCCTGCACATGACAAACTCCAGGTTTCCCATGTTCTACAAAGGGTTAGCAATGTTCCAAAGGGTCTGTCTTAGTACGAGTTGGAAGCTGAATGCTGGTCTTTAAAGACATGGATGACTCTTTTCAAAGTTACAAAAAAATATCAAAGGAAACATGAGTAAAACAAAAGAAAGCAAGAACTTGGTATTTTATCCAAGTACAACTCTGGAGCATTGACAGTACCTGGAGCAAGCAGGTCTGGATGAGATTTCAGCTGTAGGCTGAAACTGTGGCTACCCAACCGCTGTGATGACACGAGCATTGGCAGTCAGGAATACTGGACTTAGGTTTGAGTTCCCCTTTCCTCGAAGGAACTGGGATTTTCAGGACAGAGAGAACCATCCTTTTTCAAGCCTGAGCAGCCTTTCAGCCTGACCAGGCAGCTTCTCAGTAACCTGCTACTGCAGAGGCTTTTGCACATTGGTAACTGCAGCTCCTTTCATCGGTCACCATTCCTCCCTCTATAGACTGTCCTGGCAACCAGCTTTACTCCAAACACCAATCCTCAACACTAACTCAGATGTCACCTTCCAAATCCTTATCTTAAAATACCATAATTCTGTATCACCAACTACAACCCGATGTCAGAACAAAGTTTCTCAGAACACACCTGAAATTTCAGTTTAGAAATATCAGCTCACAGGACGAGAGCGAGACAGAAAAGCACACACAAGTCTCTTGACTAGAAATACCACTGAGCAAAACAAAGAGAAATATAAATATTCCAACCAGAGACAAACCCCAGCAACACAGAAAAGTAAGTTCCTCATCTTTAATACCCTAAATCAGAAAAAAGCCTCAATTCAGATACTACAACTAAGAAATTTACTATGGTAAACGCAGAAGGTGAACTGAAATGAAACTCCAAATATGCAAGAGGGTCCAAGAAACCAAATAGATACTGAGTAACAGAAATGATAGCTGTGTTCCGAATTAATTTATTGCTTTCCCACTCTAAACTGCACCATGTCTCTGTCTCTTTTGTAAACCTGGTTAAAATTTTGACTAAGTCACACCTGTAATGTACTATTAGGTGCAAGATTTTTGCATCAGCGTGTCTAAATAAAACTCCATTACAACAAAAACATTCTGGAGTGGAAAGAGCAGCTTCATTTTTAGGTTTTAGCCGTCCTTCCAAAAGGTACTCGGTTACTTCTGTGTAGGTTTATGAAAGAGGGGACGTGTGCCATGACTCACTGACACTTTGCACCTTGACATCCACCACCTGAACACCTCACACCTGAGGCATTCTCACAGCAGAAGATAAATACTCCATTTGTCTACACTGTCACTGTTAAACTGGTCAGCAAAATACAAATTTGTAGCTTCATAGAAATTGAAGTTCTTACTTATAACTGAGGCTTGGAAAAATTTGCCTCCTACATCATAGAATCCCAGCATGGTTTGGGTTGGAAGGAACCTTAAAGCTCATCTCATTCCACTCCCTGCCATGGGCAGGGACATCTTCCACCACCCCAGGTTGCTCCAAGCCCTGTCCAACCTGGCCTTGGACACTTCCAGAGATGCAGGGGCAGCCACGGCTTCTCTGGGCAACCTCAGGGCCTCATCATCCTCACAGGGAGGAATTTCTTCCCAATATCCCATCTAACCCTGCCCTCTGGCAGTGGGAATCCATTCCCTCTTGTCCTCTCCCTCCAGGCCCTTGTCCAAAGTCCCTCACTTGGAGCCCCTTTTGGCACTGGCAGGGGCTCTGAGGTCTCCCCTGAGCCTTCTCTTCTCCAGGTGAACACCCCCATCTCCCAGCCTGGCTGCAGAGCAGAAAGGTTCCAGCCCTTGGAGCATCTCCGTGGCCTCCTCTGGATATCACCACTGGTAAGAGCAACAGTAAAAGGTATTTCAGGGCAGGGGGAAAAATAATTTCTGTTCTTCTGAAGCAGTCCCCATCAAAACTGAAACACTCAG
>NW_008238966.1:276377-278822 GCF_000691975.1 Corvus brachyrhynchos
AATAAAAATATTAATACCTCTTCTAAACCCAGAGTCACTCAGTACCATCACTGCAGCTCCAGTAGTGGGATCAAGGGGACCCCTCAATGACACCCCGAGTGCAGGACACAAGATCCCTAAGAGCCAGGCTTCCCAGGCACAAGCCCCTGAACCATTTTACCTGGCATCTGCAGTAGGCATGTAAAAATCAGATCTTGTAACAGTTTTTATTGCTCAAAATGTCTTTATAAAATTAAGGACTAATGCGCAAGTTTGTGGAAAAAGTGCATTTTAGATATGGATCAAAGAGTTTGGAGTATGAGTAGATAAATTCACAGTTTGTTTTTACACAGGTATAAATCTGAGATATAGTAGGATTATAATTTACATGGGGTCACTTTTACACTGTCTGGATTTACAAAGTGAGAAAAATATCTTCTGACAATTTGTTTTGGAGGGAAGTGAAAGAAAACTATGAATTTCAGAAGAAAACATATTTCAATAAAGCAACATCAATACATTTTTGCAGAAGCCTCTGGAACTCAACAGCTAAAGTCTCCTCAAGTTGCATTTCTGTAAATGTAGTTTCTAATGCAGAAGAAGGTGCTATTTGTAGTGATTTTTAAAAAAATAAATCTCATGTCTTAGCAAAAAATGCCTTTAATTACTTAGCAAAACCAGTAGCTGCTTTCAAAAAACAAACCAATGCCTATTCACTTTTAGAAGTTATTTTCAAGATGATAGTTTTTCTGGTTGTTTGCAATCTTTTTTCCCACAGCACAGTTCTCACACTCAGCTGGACTGCAGCACTTTTCACAGTGGGGACATCGAGTTTGTGGCTGTAGAATGAGCTGTTGACCACGAGAGGGTACAGACTCCATGGCTTTGTGCCAGACACGTTCAACTCTCAGCAACAACAACTACTCCAAAGATTAATCCCTTTTTGATTATGTTTTGCATTACCCATTCAAATTTTCCTCCTTACACACTCCAGTACTAAAATCCTGAGTAATAAAAATTGAGAATGTTTTAATGTTGGCTGAGTATTCTGAAGAGCACCACAGAGCAGGGAGGGAGGCTTGCCATGCCAGAACAGGGGGAACTAAGACCAATGCTCTATAAAACAACTGGAATTACACTGAGGAGAGGACGGGAGCTGATCCAACCACCCCACTACTCCACCAACTCTGGGTTCCATGGGAGGTTGCAAAGTCACAAGTAGTTTTGACTTGCATGAGCTTGATGCAATTACCATTCCAAAGGCTCCCAGGAATGGCTGGCCAAAGATCTCACTGCACACTTCTACAGCCTTGACGTGAACTTCAGAGGACATGGCAGCGACTACGAAACGGGAGGGGCAGGGGAGACAGACAGGAAAATAATGGGCAGGGGGACAGGCACAAGGTACAAAGGAAAGTTGAAAAACACTGAATAAAAAGAAACTACAGACCAAACAACACTGGCTATATCCTACATACCTCCAGCAGCAAACCTCAATCCTAGTCAAGTCCACGAAATGAAGTCACCCAAAGTGATCCCTGTTTTTGCACAAGGGGATTCACACAACCTGATGTGTGGGCATTCCCATTCCTCTTCACACCGTACCAACACGTGGAAGGATGCTGGGGTTTTTGCTTTTCATCCAGCTAACAGGACACGTTTTTGCCATCTGGAACATCTAACGAGCAGATATTCCTGTACAACGCTTGGGGTTTAGCAGGGATTCTGCAAACACAAGCCATCACAGAACGGAGCGGTTGTGCGTGGATTCCAGGCTGTGCTTAAGCTCCAGCAGCAAGGAGAGGGACGTGTTTGTCCATAAAAGTGACAATAATTTGGCTTTTTCTAGAGATGGCTACCACATTGAAGAAAGTCACTGATAAGCCTGCACAGAAAATTCTACAGAAGATATAAATCTGTCACACTTTTGGGTTTCCTAATGGGCACTACTAATTACTCATGATGAGGCTTTTTAAAGAAGCACAGAAACAGATGAGGCCAAAGGGGCTAAAATAGATGTCCAGTACAGGAAGTTTTGCACTTTGGAAAAAAAGATATTTAAAAGTATCATGTTAGAATTGGAAGTCACTGTTAGGATTAATAGCACTAATCAGGAACTTTATTCTTAAGCAAGTATTCCCAAACTGGAAAACCCCAAGACGTATTTGGAGGGAAGGAGAGAGAGGGAAACTGAGCACACAAATTAATGCAAAAATAGGTATATTTCTTAACCCACCTGCTATTAGGTCATCAAGAGTGTCGGTAAGCGTCTGTGCTGGAGTGGCAACCATTAATCCGTCTGGTTCTTGAACTAAGAGCCCCTGCCCAGCAATTTGCTGCTGCTGTCCTACATTCTGCTGATTCCCTAATGCTTTCTGAAGTTCAAGAGACTCTGTCCCATTATAACCTAAGTTACCAGAAAAATTACATTGCGGTGCTGGCAAAGGCTGGAGAGGGACAAACTCT
>NW_008238966.1:278857-341922 GCF_000691975.1 Corvus brachyrhynchos
GGAGACTGGTGTTGCTCATCATCTTTAGACAAGATTGTGTCAACCTGAGGTAACCCTGAAAAGTTATCCTCTGGCAGACCCTTATCGGCTTCCACTTCTGGGAAGACCCCTGTAAGTGAGCACTGCTGCTGCAGGGCAGGTGGTGTGTCTGTCTGACCTTTGGTCTCCAAATATTCTTTGGTAAACTGCTGTTGGGTTTTCATCTGCAACTGCCTTTCCACCTTCTGCAGCTCCTTCAATATTTTCTTCTTCTTCTGTACTTGTTCTTCTCTGTTCTTTTTAAGTTCTTCAATTTTATCTTTATTTAAAGGTTCACCTTGAATTAATTCCAATGATTTAAGTTGTGCTTTTTCAATAGCACTAATTCTCTGTCCAAGTTCATTCAGCTTGCCTTCAGTCTCTTCTACTATGCATTCCAAAGGCTGGTATGGGTGAAAAGGTGGCAGTAGGTCCTTATCTGCTACCTGCAGGGAACTTGACTTCTGCTTGGATGCACCTAAGCACATGAAAAATGTTTGAAAAAATGCCATGCTGAAGATACCCCAAACCTCCCCTCTCACCCACCAAAAATAATAATAATAAAAAATAAAATAAAATTTTAAAAAAATCTTTACAACTAACACTGCACAGCTGTCAAAGCACAGAAAGGTAAACCCTACACTCCATGTTAAGACAAGAAAGGACAAAGCAGATAGCCGGAATTTTCGGTATTGATCCTCATAACCCTTTGAGAGCACAGCTATAGTTTACAGTTTCTGACATACTTGACAATGCACTTGGGAAGGGGAATCAGCAAGAACAGCAAGGCAATTTACATGATTTACTGAGTTCCCAAAGTTCTTCTGCAGAGCTTAAAATAAGAGTATTTTCCAGAGGCTGACTTCCAACAGCAAGGTTATGAGCAGAAAGACTCTATAGTTGAGAGCAGACTAACTTGACAGTAAGATGATACTTTGAACTAGGATTTCTCCAAACACTGTAGCATTCACCTTCACATTACAAGCAGAATCCTGCCACTGCAAACTTAGTACTTACAAGTGGAGTGTGAAGTTTTAGCACCTTTTTAAAAAATCTGGGACCAAATGAACAACTTGCTCACTTTCCCTTCCAATAACAAAGGAACAATACTGTTCATTATAAAGACTTTAAAAATAACCTTCACCAAGGCCCACCAAAGCTGGGCAGCCCTGCCCCAAGTGCTGACTGCCCTCAAGCAAACCATGGCTACTTTCCCCAAAGCCACATCTGGGAAACTCTAGTCACATCTTACTAAAAGGAATCTATTAAGTGCTGAGATTTCAATTATTACTTCAGTGTCAGAACTTTAATTAAAAATGTGAAAGGTTTTAGCCTGATTAAATAATTTTCTGCACTAATACTCATTTGCTTTACCCAAACACTGATATATGGAGCCTTCAAAAAAAAAAAAGTTGAAGTTTTACAAAGCAGACTCACATAATTAATCATTAAAAGGGGTACTAAAATGATGTACAGTTTGAGCCATGGCTTAATAAAGTTACCAAAACATCACACAGTTAAGTGAAAGTCTGGATGCAAGAACTAAGTTTTAGAGGAGTCACCAGCCCTGGAAGGATTAAGTTTCCTGAAACATAGATTTATTTCTCTCTGGGCCATCCTTCACAATACACCAATTCACAAACAACTTCATTTTGCATTGCTGTCAAAACAAGAGTCGTGTACACTTCACTTTGAAATGAATCTTTTTTGGAGGAACTAACTGTAAACCAAACAAATGTGAGATTTTTCTCTCATAAAGAGAAAGAACAAATATTAAAATAGAATTGGATCAACTCTGCACTGCATACCTTCAGCAGACTCCCAGGAGTGAAAGCAAACCATATCTAATTAGATGGGAAACAACAAGAATCTTACTGATCCCAGGAAACAGCCCAGCATCCCACATGTGGCCCCTGGAGCCACCCTTCAGGACACTTCCTCTGCAGCTCTGTACTCTGTGCAGGTCAGTAGTTCCAGCTGAGCACCTCTCCCCATCGCTGCTATTACCTAGCTCTGAACCATGAGTGAGTCCCCAGCCAATTTCTCAGCAGACAATAAGGAATTTGGGGGAAGTTCAGCAATTCCTGACTCTGTGCTGGCTGTTTAGCTCGAGCCTGCTCTAACCTGTGGCCCCTTTGGCTTTGTCACAAACTCAGGGTTTATCCTTTAATTTTAACAAGTGTAACTTACAGGTTTTTGAGAACACTCTTGAGAAATAAATTTGCACTCACCAAAAATCTCTGAAAGGCTTGTCTATATCATTGTTTTGAAACGAAGCTGTGCTTCACTGCTATCATAACCAAACTGCAAATGAACCCTGCCTTCAGCTGAGATGGGAACCCTCTGCCCTGCTCTGTTTAATGTCATCCCTAAGGCTCCTGTATCTATCATTCCCAACCTAACAGAAGGCATTCCCACAACCCAGCAACTCTGGACACCTTCCATCACTCTAGGAAAGAAAAGCTACAGTTCAAAGAGCCCCTCAAATAATAAAGCATCAATGTTGTCCCTCTCAATCAAGTCTGTGCTGGGGAGAAAACAAACCTGTCATGGGAAAGCTTTTTTAGGAGCACAAAAGGAAGGAAAGAGCAGAAGCACAACCCCACCTTGAGAGCTGGGCTGGGCTGAGGAGCCAGGGCTGGGCTCAGACAGCACCAGACAGCAGCTCCAACCGAGAATCATCACAGAAAGGTGGGACAGTTTCTGAAGACAGGTGTTAGGAGACCAGCTGGGCTCTCAAGTTCCAGAAAAGGTACAGAAATTTACATTAATCAGCTGCTAATTAGATAGACAGGCCACTTTTCAGGTTCCAGATCACCCTTTCTATGCCAGAAAACAGTTGCAACCTGTAAATGGAGATACTGGAAGAGGACGAGGGGCAGGAAGAAAGATCTGCTAAACCTGCCATGTCCACCAGAACGGTCAGGTCTAACCAGAGGTGGAGAAGGGTATATAGCTACACTGTTGGCAGCTTTGAATATGCAAATATTGGATGTACTAAAAAGTAGCATTTCCTGGTTTATCCAAATCTCTATATTACAATATCCTGAAAAATACTGTGCCCATTTTAGTACATAATTATGAACAGATACTTTATACTTTCACTTTTGAAATATGTAAGTAGAGTAAGACTTAAGAATCCAATCACAGGCCAGATCACAATCATGTCAACCTTTTGTTTTTTTTCATTTATTTTGTACATTTATCTTTTGGGGGCAGCATCAGTCATCTACACAATCAACCTACTACCAAATTACACCTAGCAACATTAAGCTGTCAATCTGGCCTCTAAAGCAACTGTTTTAATCATTTTTAGAAGACTTGTTTAATATGAAACTTAAGTTGTTTAGACTGAAGATGACTGAAATCCAGATGTTGCTACACAGATACCACCTGCTATCCAGTACCACGATTACAGGAAAAAAAATTGATCAGCAAACCCAGAGTGGTACTGGGCATGCTAGGAAAGCCACAGAGTAAAGAAGGGACTGATTCCCCAGTTATTTTGTGAGCAGTATGACCAATTGCTCTTTGATTTGCATTTCCACATTCCCCCAAGTTCTGGTCCCTACCCTGTACAACTCAGCCTTCACCACAATTCCTGCAGAGCATGCACATACCTTCAGCCAGGTTTGTGACCAACATGTGTGACTCAGGGTAAGACCTACTCTGCCCAAACACAGCTTCCCATCCACTCCTCTGATCTCCACTTCTCTCCAGGAAGTGACAGGTGTCTCCTACAGCAATTTCCTGTACTTCTCCCATACACTTAAGACCATCTCCCACAGACCTGAGTTGCAACAGCCCATTCACCCCAATGAGCCTCTCCCAGGCATCATTCCTGTCTCTTGAGCACCCAGTAAACATGCAGAGAGGACACCATGACCAGGTTTTAATGCTTATGGCTGCAAATGACATTTAAAGTCCCTAAACACTGTGAGCAAGAACCTCGAAAAATAGCCTTCAGTTTTGTAGTCCTTGGGTGGCTTTCTCAAGCAATTGCACTCTTCTAATTTAAATTTGCTTAGAACACATTTAGTATTTATACAGTTGCTGCCAACAAACAAGCCTCATACCATATTTCCTGAGTGGTTATGACTCTCAAGGAACTTGCTCTTCTAGCCCTGACTGATAATCCATAGGATGTCACTTCTCCCTGGAAAGAACTAATTTATATGCCTTTCAGTTGTATTATACTTAATGTTTTATTAGACAAAATTCTGAGATTTGTGGACAGCTCCTTAATTTCTGTTGTCATTGTTAAATGAAAAAAAAAAGTGGATTGAAATCCAAACAGTAAAGTCCAAAAGATTTTTTCCAGCATAAAAAAACGACAGTAAGAAAAAAAGTCAGCTGTGTGATACCCATTTGTACATTCAAATACATCTTCTCTGCTGGAGACCCTGTTACATAAATCTGTATGAATCACCATGTCATTTGTATGCTCTGTAACAGAAATGCTTGTCCGTTGTTCTTGCACTTGAGGTTTTTTTTTTTTTAAATCTGATTTCACTCAGAAGTTGAGAGTTCAATTTGCAGTCTGCTAAAACTCACCAGCCTAATCAACATGAATAAAATGAACTCAGTATTGAATTGTCATGAAAATTCTGTGTTTAAGTAAGAAATTCATCTCTAAGGACCTGGAGAAACAATCAGTTGCTCCATACACACACAAATGCAAAGTACAATATTACACAATCTTGCTGATTTGGAAAACAAAAGAAGCCTGCTTTTCCCAAGCAAATTCATCTGCCACGTGGTTTTTAATACATACTGATTTCTTCTTTATAAAGAAGAGGTTAATTGGTAGAAGGCTGAATGATGACTTTGTATGTTCACAGTATCCCTCCTGGAACCAAGGAGTAATTTTGCCAGTCTTTATCACACCTGCAGCTGTTTCTATGGAAAATTGCAGGGAATAGGTGCAATGCTATCCAACAGGCAACGGCTACACAGCTGAAAGAAACCAAGCCAAACTGAACTCAGTTTTCAGCCACTCAAAAATTTGAGTTCTTTCCAATCTTAGTCTTCTTCCCAGGTTTCCTCTGGTGGCTTCATGGTATATAACTGAAAAATTGCTAAGATGTAATTGAATTAGTTGGTGGCAAGCAGGTGACTGAAGCTTCAAAGGAGCAGAAGTTCACAAACCACCGTGAAAAGACTGTTACACATTTGTGCTCCTGGGACCTGCACGTGTCTGGGTGTCAAATCACCTGCCTGCACTGCTGAGGATTTGCAGAAAAAAAGTCTTTAAGTCTACAAAGAAAGTATTAGTAAAGCTCAGAAGTCAGGACACATGGATGGTGAAATCTCCCTTGGGAACTCATCCCAGACACCTGGGCCAGCTGCTGACCCAGGCAGGAAGTTTCCAGGAGGAAATGGCAAGAGTTGTCAGAAGATGTTGAAGCACATTAAACAATGAAGCAGCTGGAACTGTGCAGTAGAAAAATCTGGTAAAAATCAGAATGCAAAAGCTGGAAAAGTTGGAATATCAGTTTGCTTTACTAATGCTTTTACCTCCATGAAAGTCATATAACTTCCTAGATTTACTGTTAACCTGGCCCCTATTTTTATTAAATCACACAATGCATGAGATCTCTGCTGGGATACATAACTCAGTATTAGGCATAGAAGTCAGATATCAGAGTAAAAAATATTTATTGAATTTGTAGCCATTGAAGTTACATAGAGTTTGTTTTTCTTCCCCTTCTCCACACCATCAGATTGTTAGATCTAGCATGGGGATCCAGGAGATACCATATATTGAATATTTAGCTGAGAAAGCTTATAGATTCCAAAAGTACCAGTCAACTTTAGGGGAACTCTGGTCTCCTTCACAGGGGTCAAAGGCAAATATGGGCAGCTTTCACCTGAGTAAGTCTACTGGGTCTTGTAGAACTCTAAATAAACCCCACACCCCAAATGAGAACCCGCTGCAAGTTACTGCCCACTTAAAAATGACAGGAGAAAAGTCTAATGACAGCATGTTGACAGGTTTTAAGTACTTGCTTTAGGCCAATTAGTTCATTTGTAAGCACAATTTCAGAGTAAGTATGAAGTAAAACAAATCTGGAGAAAAATTTACTGAAAACCTGGTACCTCATTCTCCCAAAACAGACTGCTTTGAACTTTGACATGTTTGTAAACAGCTGATGTTAGTCAAAATACTTTGACTAAGGAAACGACCCTCCACAGGCTCCCTGAGCATCCTCTGCTGTCCCAGCGTGTTTGATGACGATCTAGAACGTGCTCTGTGCTCCAGCCCTGCACTCCCCAGCACATTGCACAAGGCTCTGCAGGAACCATTCACAAAGTAGATGGGATTATCAAGAGCTGGTTTCCTGAAGAAATCCAGTGGCATTCCTTTGGACTGCTCCCTGGGCTGGGCTCCTCCTCTCCCAGGGAAGCAGGTGCAGGGCCACGTGGAGCTGCAGCACAGCCCTGCACTGGACAGCCCTTGTGGGGTCCCCTGGGAAGGACCCTTGGGCCTGTGGAAACAGCACACTTGGGTTTTGTACCCAAAAAGCTCTTTGTGCTGAGCTGCTGCACCACAGCTGCTGCTGAGCAATCCTGCCCCTGCTCAGCAAGGGCAGCAGCTGGTAGAATCTGCCAAGGAAGGCATCTCCTGCCTCTCCCCGTGGAAGCAAAAAGAGCTGAACTGCACTGGGATTTCTTTTACACGGACACAGCAGACACATGCTAAATGTAGTGCACTGAGAACAATCCTTCCTAAGCAAGTAGGAGCCGAGGTCTGGTCAGTCCCATAACTAATTCTGTTCCTTTTTTTACCTGATTTTTCTTCAGTTCTTTCCAAATTACCATCTTGGAGTGTCACCTTTATCTAAGTCTCTCTGGATTCACTGCTGCCTCTGAAATGATTCTCTTTTCAGTTGCTAAACACTGATATTAAATCCTTTCCCAAACTGATTATTCAAATGGTAATGATCCCATGTGCCTTCATACTTTACTGAAGAATAATAATAAAATTCAAAATTAGACCATAAATTCCTCTTGAAAAACCTCATGTCATATCTGAATTGTAATAGAAACACTTAAATGTGTTCAAGTTTTACATTTGACTTGCCAAGAACTCTTCAGAAAACAAGTGTCATTACTGCATTTCTTGCAAAACTCACACAGGTCCGTAAAAAAATCTTACCGTGCTAAGGTTAAGAAGGCAAGGTACTGCTCTCCTGCCTCCCAGTAGCTCAGTTTATACAAAAACTCAGGGGCTACTTCTAATCAAAGGCAAGTAATTGTTCTGCCCCCAGATAAACAATTTTGTTATGCAAGAACTTGACTGCTCTCCTGCCTCAGAAATAACGACCACCTCAACTCACCCCCTCTTTTGCCCCTCCTCTCCCACAAAGTTTAGTGATGGAAGTCTGGTGAATTAAAGCCACTTGTGTGTAGCAAGTTACAAATGGCAGTTCAGCACAGCACACCAACTCTGCACTCCAGTGAGCGCACAGCATTTAGCACAAAAATACCATTTCCCCCCTAAAGATCTGACAGATACAAGAGCTTTGCACAGAGTTTTTGGGAATGCTTCATCAGCCTGATGACACATTTGGGATTGCTGCATCTCCTGCAACACAACAGGAGTTTTGCTGACACGCATGAAGCATGTCCTGAACCCCTGTGAACAATGAGATCTCCCTGTGCCCGTCCCAACATCATGGTACTGCAAAAAACACACCTAAGGATGTGCTGACATTGGCAATACAGTGTTTGTAATGAGAGCTGCTTCCTAAACTACAGTCAACTATTTGCCTTACATAATTTAATTAAATAACATGAAACTTTTAGCTTTAAACTTCAGTCTTCTGACTCAGCATCAACTAATCCCTTACTGATTCCCATGCACCACAAAATGTGCCCCCAGAACACTCCCACTCTGCAGTGCTAACAGGCATTGAACTGGAAGGGCACACATGCTGGTATACAGCTTTTTGATGGGTTATTTGAACCAGAAGTTGTATATTCTTTTCATTTGTTTGGTATTCATTTTTATGAAATCCAAAGTATCAAGTGTTGCACATCCTAGGAAATGAGACAGCAAGGGCATCTGAAAGGTCACAGACATGGCATATGCATGGAGAGGGACACAGCTGCACATTCAGGCACCAGCAGGTACACAATGTTTTTCTCTCTTTATTTGTGCCCCTAAGGGATTCATGGCTGTTTGTTTGCTCTGGAATTGCTCAGTGCTTCCTCAAACAAAGGATTTAAGCCGATCTAGCTAACAGAGCTTTGGATACTGTAATGTTTAAGATCCCCATCCAAAACTGTAGATCATTAGGAGCTGCAGTTTGTAACTTTGCACTCGAGAATCTGCTTCTCTTTCTGAGCTGACTTAGCAGATATGAAGATTTTGTTACAGAATCCACAGCTGGAAACAAACTCCTTAATTGCCATTTAATGACTGCTAGGAGTTTTAACCAATCAGTTTGACCATGTTCAAAGCAAAAACTCTGATGTTATGATTACTTACAAGAGAACTACTTCTAATACAACAAAAACTCTCCTGTAAGTAGATCTGCACCAGTATTTTATAGGGCCAACATGCTTGCATTGCTACTGAAGGAACAGGAAAAAGTTGGTGCATTGAGTTCATGGATAATAGCTGCAACTATTCTAGAAGACCAATGTACAATATTCAAAAGCGAACACCACACCTAGAGTACATTAACTTTTTTATCTGTCTGCACTATGGCAGTTACCATAAGCATTTCCTTCCACAAAAAATTGAATAAGCATAATTCTAATAAATTAGAATAAGCATAATAAGATTAGAATAACCAATGTTGCTATACTGTAGAATGCAAGAAAATAAGGAAAAAACTATGAACTATATAAAATAGTTTTAAATTATACTTCATTAGAGATGTTCAAGAACTGATGGAATGGACTACACTATGCATAAGCTCTAATAAAATGGTCCCCAGTCTATCCATTTCCAAACCATACATATTCTCTGAGTGGCTACATACTGACCTTTCACCACTCCCAAGAGAGGTGGGGAGTTCTCTTGAGGGGTCCTGTCAGGCTCCTGGGGAGGTACAACCATAGCGAGCGTATGCACCGGGACACGGGGAACCTTAAACAAAGGCACAGACACACGCTCAGGTAAAAACACCTTCTGGCAGAGCAGATCTTCAAGTGTTAATACAAAGGTACAGATCGACAGCACACTCCAGCCCACTCCTCCCAAACTGTGTATTCTATGCTACCTCTTGGTATGACCTGTCCTGTGCTTTTTTACTGGGATAATATGTCAAAGTTAACTGTGCTACTCTGTGTGAGATCCCAGGCTGTGTTGACCGGAAAACTGTTAATTCCTTTAGGCTTTTAGTCAGCTAACTCCCCTGGAAAACTGCCTCTTCAGACTGCAGAACTCTGAATTTATACAATATATTTTCTTTTATATAAGAACAGAATCAGTAACACCATGTGAGGGGTGTTACTAAAGCCACAAGGCTTTAGAACTGTTGAACCAAAATACTGAGCAAATGCAGGAAAGAAAACAACATCCTTTTGAAATCCTAGGTTTGGGACTATCCTGTCCAGGGAGTAGAAAAGGGAACAAAGCTCATGTGTTCTTCAGGTCTCTGCAGCTAGGACCAACCAGTTCTCTCACTCTCTACCATTCTCATGTGTGCAGGGTTTTTAAAATTCCTTCCACTGTTTATGTTCATTTTTTGAAATTAACAACTAAGCAAGTGTTCTTTCCCAACATTGATGGTGCTTTTTAAAAAAAAAACTCCTTATGCCTTACCTGAGACTGATCCTGAGATGGAGGTGTGAGCTGGGACAAGTCTGCTGCAGGAACCGACAGAACATTGTTTGGGTAATCCAGCAAGTAAGAAACAACATTTGTGTGTCCTCCCTTGGCAGCTTCAATGAGCATTGTTGAGCCATCCTGAAGTGAGATTTTGGAAACAAAAAGCCAGAAGATTAGTTTTTCTCCCCGGTGCAGTATCCCCACATAAGGTATGATTCTATGATTTAAATTTAGTACTCCAAAACCAGCCAAGTGGTTCTTTCAGAACCTATGAAACACAACAGCTGCAAGCAAATACCTTGAGCCGATGAGTAGGATCTGCCCCGTGAGCCAGGAGAAGCTCAACCACAGCCAGGTGACCTCCAGCACAGGCCAGGGACACCACTGTGTGATCATTGTTGGCTGTAGCCCTGTTCACATTGGCACCTAGTAAGAAACGATCTTAGAATTAAACACAAAGAAATCCTTTCTAAAAGAAAGTATCGACAAGTACAGTATTTTGTGGAACAGAGACAAACTTTACTCTTGTAATCCAATTACTTCCTACACACTTCTAGGAAAGGATTTTGACTAACTGATTGGCTTCCACACATCCTCCTCCTCACCTTGTAAAGACAAGGCAGTTGCAACAGCAACAGTGGGCTTTTAAGTGTTAAGTGAGGGAACACATGGTGTAAGAAGCACAATTCCAAATGTTCACTCTGAGCTCTGAGCAGCATCACTATGTGGTGCAGTTGCTACTGTTTCAGACAGTACTTGATGTGCTTTTCTGAAGGAGGAAGTGCTTTTTTAAGAAACTGAAAATATCTGCTGTACTTCAAATCTATCTACACAACAGAGTAGGAAAAGTAACTAGCAAAATATTTTGTAATTCATTCTATCATGAACTACATGAAATTCAAAAAACCCTTACGTGTTTGACAAATGCTCATATCCACATAACCAGAATACTTTTGAATATAGATCACAAACACGTGGCACTGTAAAGTGGCATTTTAAACTTTTTAATTAGTTATGTAAACTAGCATTTACCTTTGCTAATAAGGAATTGCACGGTGCATAAGTGACCAGCTCGTGCAGCCTTCATTAGTGGGGTTCTCCCACCTTCAGATTCATGCTCCTAGAGAAGAAATAACAGGTGTATAAATGGGCAAAAAATTGTACCATTGTTTCAGCTCCTGAAGTATTTTGTGGTGGGACCAGAATTACCCATCTTGTAGAAGATCTATCTCACAAGCAGACTGTAATAAATATAAACTGACTGGAGTCAATTTTCATGTTACCTAAAATACCAAATTACACTGTTAAAAAGGATTAGGACCACATCCATATTGGTATCACACCAGGAAGCTTCCATACTTACACTCCCTCTTTTTTATTTTAGTGTTCACATGCATAACATACATGAGAACAGTAACATCTTCTTTCCTCCTCAGAAAGGGTGGAAGATTGAACACAAATGTCACCCAGCATCAGGAAGTGCACAATAACCACAAACTGCAGTGCCTCAGTCCAGAGAGCTGCCACGTGCTGCCAGACCTCAAAACTGCAATAGTGCCTCGAGTGCACACAACATTTATAAAACATAAGGAAGAGGATCAGAAATAAGAATGAGACAAATCACTGCAGGTCACAAGAGGATTGGAGAATAAAGCAGAAAGACAATAAAAGGATGATACAAACCAACAAAAAGGGAATGAGGATCAAGAACAATTTTCTAATCTAAAAAGTTTCTGAATACTGAAAAGATGTGGTTGAATACAACCGTATTAGAGCAGTTACAGAACTAGACAATGTGCCTGCTATGTAGACATGATCAATACCACAAAGAATGCTGAGCAATGATATCAACCCACCCGCAGAAAAAGGGGAGAGAACATCATCTTCCTGCGAGTGTTTGTATGTGCACTCTACATTCAGTATTACCCTATTTAAATAATGTTCAGTCTGATCAATAATATACTAGGAATGCGTGGTTTTTAATCAAATATCTGGGAAGCCAAGCTCTAAATTCAGTCTTTACTTCATAATTTCATGTATACCTGATAGCGAAAGTTAACATTTAGTACTGACAGTGGATGACATGGCTACAAATCAAGAAGAGATTTGACAGAACAACTCAATTCCTTCCCATAGTTTCTGTGTTCCTGAAAACTCTGCATATGTCCTTTGACATATGGCTTACTTTGGTTACAAGCTGCACATTAAGTTAGTTTTTTGTTCATACACTTGAAGAGGAAACCTCTTGACTGGATCTTCTGTTGGAGACTGGCCCCCAGTCCAAGCCCATCCTTCACTGTAAGAGGTTACATTGCTCCTCTCCTGCTCTGCTCCTCAACCTTCACAAGAGCTCTGTGTTCCTGTCCACCACTGCTTTAACACACAGCTAAATCCCACAGTAGTGCTCTGATTTCTTTACTTATTCAGTAGTATAACACACAATCATATGCAGGCAGACAGAAAACCCTACAGACTTACTACTGAAGTCATATCTTTTTCTTTTCTTTTTTTGTTTATTAAATAAATTCCCTCCACAGGGCAATGACTGCTTAGATGTCAATAAATACCTGCTTCTGGACTGTCTGCATGGCAGAAACTGGCAGAATTTCAGGACTTCTAAACCTAATTATGTTAACATGTGGCCCTACGATTGCAAGAATTAGTATAGTGCCCTTGAGCCCTGATGCTTACTCTGGTATTTGGCATAGTTTTTCCTTCCTCAGCCACTGCCAAGAGATCCTAAAAAGCCAGAAGCTGCTGTGTGCCTGAAGCACAGCAAACCCCTGGTTCCACCAGCACATCACTCCCAAAGCAGCTGTGGATGCAAAGAATTCCTAACCACCACTCTGCTCTGAGCAGGACCTGGACACTGCTGCCTGAACTATCTCACACTTAGTTCTAAATCCTCGCTGATGCAAAGATGGCAAGATGCAAAATTTATTTTAGGTCACCTTAGCTATATTCAAGGTAGCAAAAAGCTTCCTATATTGCACTGAGATACAGCAGATAACTGGCAGTAAGGTATAATTATTTGCAACATTCTGCCTTCCTAACAGACTTCACTGTTGGAAGTCTTAAACACGGACGCCAGGAGGCTTCCTCATTGAAATGCAATGCAGTGATTCTGCCCAGTTTAACCAACTGTCACTTCCTCAAGCAGGCAGAACTTGATCCTCAGCTACTACACACTTCCAATCCTTGCAGCACCATGCACACCATCAGTCCAGCCAAACCAAACCATTTGGGTGCCCACCTGCTGCAGATCTTCAAAACTTATGGCATTTTGATGGTATTTTTCACACTGGAGGATGGAAACGCATATTTTATTTTAAGATGAAATTAATTCTGACTTCAGCACTCTCTATAGCCCTAATAATGGCCACCAGACAGCATTAACTCAAGCTTTAAGGGAAGACATCTAGGACAAGCCAAAATAAGAAGCTGAGACAATACAGTGCCTTTGTCTACACACATCCTGTCTTTTCACCTAGAATAATCATAAATTTCAAAGATTATATATATCTATATATATATCTAGATCTAATCTCTTTTTCAGCTGCATTAGATAATCAAAATCAGGACAGAGAAAATGAAAGTTGTCCCAAAGCATCCCCATTACCTTTCCAATGTGCTTTTTCCCTTGTAGTTATATGAAGTGCACACCAGTGCTTATTTTGTATGATCTAAACCCAGTAAGTTGTCTCCAAACACAATTCCCTTGCCTCTCTGCACTGTAGGACTCACCACAGTATCCTGTCTCTTGTCACTGCTCCAGCCCTGAGGAATATGGTAGTTAGTGCAATCAGGAAGAGAAGAAAGCAGAACACCTCTGCCACATTTGGAAATAAATCCATTCTCTAAACCCCTGGGTGATGTGCTCTCCTGCTAATTCTGCTGGGATAGAAAGAACACCTGAGAAGAATTTTCTGTGTGTTTGGGTAACGGATAGGAAGGGAAGGGAAAGTGAGAGTGTTACCCAAATCAGGCAGGAGTTTACACTGTCTGCACCTTTTCCACTGAGACTCAAGAAGGAGATGAGATTCCAGTCAGCAGTAATTATTTCCTTTCTAGACAAATCAATACTTCCAAGAGCAGAGCAGAAGCAGAGTCATCAGGAGCATCTTATGACAATCACTGGTATTTTTTAATTCTTCCTTTTGAGTTCTCTGGTTTAGGCAATTCCAAGATCAGCTACATAGAGGCTTTCCCCCCACACAATTCTTCTTCACAAATATTTATGGTTATATTAATCACTAGGATAGTTTCTCTGAGTTTTTTTTTCCCAATGTCTCGTTATTTAAAAGTTCAGGAAGAAAATCTGTATTTTCAAAGTAAAGGTCCAACTTTTCAGTTCTTTAACAAGCCCCCCTCATTCATGTCAACAGTGAATATTTAACAGAAATCTAAATATTATTCTAAACAAAATGATCTAGAGAAAGCTTTTCACGCAAAAAAATACAGGCCCTAACACTTTGCTGATTTTCAAGACTGAACTCCTCTTCCAGCAGTCACCAACCTACCAGCCCCAAATAACCTTCCTGAAAACTCAACTAGCCCTTTACTTTAAAGCAAACACCTAAAAAGGGAAGACCTTAGAGGAAACTAACAGATTTAAGAGGGCTGCTATCAATGAGACAAGCTGCTGCATTTGGGAAGGTTGGGATATTATTTTTTTAAAACCAGTTTTAGAAAACCCAACAGAAGGGAAAATACAGGACAAGAATGCCCCATCTAGTCCATACAGTGAGTCTCTCTAGATCTTTGAAGAGACTGAGATGCCTTGAAGCCATGCTTGTCCTTAGCATGTGTCCTGAGGCTGCAGCTTACAAGCATCAAAGGCCAACCTCGCCTGATGCCTGCCCAGCTCTATGCCCTCCAAAACTGTCTTCTTAAAGTCCTCCTGTTTGTCCTGTGGAAGGAAAAAGAAGAACTCACGGCTCTTGTTCTACGAACAAATGTTCCTGGTCATGAAGACCCGGAACGTGAACTTAAATGGGATGAGATCCACCAGCTGGAAACTGGCTTGCTGGCATGAGGCAAGCAAGAACAATGGTAAGACCAAGCAATGAAGCTCTCATGAGTTCAGACTCCTACCATGAACCATCCAGATCCACAAAGAGAGCACAAAGGTCAGACACAGCATCTTGTTACAGACAAGACGGATTTTTTGTTCACTACTGGCAAAACAAAGAATTTCATTGTACTTTGCACTATCCAGAGACTTCAACAGCCAAAAAGTGTTGACTACAAAAATGAGCTTCACATGTCCTACCACGCTTTATCTGTACAAGACTAAGAGCCAAGTCTAAAAAATCCAGAAACCCCTGACCTTCCCCTGATGGTTCAAAAACCAGTAAGGAAAAACAACAGCACCTCGGATTCCACACTGTAACAGCAACACAGCAACCTCCAGAGTTGTTGAATTCAAATCCAAGAAGACTGGCTGCTTTTGTAGATGTTTAAATGGTGCCTCATACACAATGCATCAAACCCACAGTGTGTCACACAC
Organism: Corvus brachyrhynchos; assembly: GCF_000691975.1. Taxonomy (NCBI): domain Eukaryota; kingdom Metazoa; phylum Chordata; class Aves; order Passeriformes; family Corvidae; genus Corvus; species Corvus brachyrhynchos. Next base: position 294,169 of record NW_008238966.1, read on the forward strand.
ATCAAGGAAAGTGAGTTTTTAATTTAGGAGCTATGTTACTGTGAGGGATGATATCCCCTGAAGGCAAAACAACGATCCCTGCCATGACAGAAACATGTCTGTAAAAGCATTGTGTCATAGGAGAAGAATTAAGAGGTAGTCTGGCATGCATGTTTGGGGGTTTTTTTGCAATTAGAGTTGTGTGGATGCCAGGTAGCCAGTTTTAGTCTTCTAAGCAAAGCAAGACGTGGAATCTTACCAAGTACTGAAGAGTTTTGTGGAGACCCTGACAGTGTAAAATGAGAAAAATACAAGGATGAAGCTCTCCTCGTGGGTTCTCTTCCATTTCTCAATTTCTGCATAAAAGCTCCCATATATCTTGTAGGAGAAAGGTAAACTTCATCACTAGATCAACTCCTATGTAGCAGAGCCTCATGTACAGCTGCAAGAGGATCCAGGTTAAAAAATCCCGATTTAAAACTCTTTTCTGTATTTCCCAGCTGAGAAAAGCTGAGATGATCTCACTGTCCAGAAAAGAACATCTCTCTTTCATTTTCAGCTCCACTGAAACAGACAAAGACGCAACCACCCTGTCAAGAGCAGTGCTGCCTTCAAAAGGGACACCAGAATCTCCTTTAATCCCGGTGTGATTCTACATCAAATGGGAACAGGCATCCAAAAAGGTCCTTTTAGTTTATTGAAAGGTAAGCAGCTTAAAAGCAGGATATCACCTCTCATTAAATATCACCAATACTCATTGTGAGATTTACAGTCCTTAACCCGGTTCCTGTGGGAACATACATGTACCTCCCACGTCTTACCTTACAGAACCATTGAGATGAAGGTAACTACTGGGAAAGACACAAAGAAAAAATAGGAAAGAAAAAAAAAAAAGAAATCTTATAGGAAAAATGATCCTCTCACCTTTGAAATCAGACAATCCTTGCTACACTGGTAAATAGATGTATTACTGAAGAGATGGATATTTTTTCCTGAAGTTACTAAACCCTACATCTGCTTTCAAACAATGCTTTAATCAATTCATATTTCAGAGTTTCAATCTCCAAAATTTTACTTACACAGATCAGAAAATCTAGGTGTTCTGTCCCCATAAAGGTTGCAAACAAGTAAAATTTAAGTTTGATCCAGTGGTAAGAGCTCAAGCTGAGACACTGGAAGTTCCTGCTCCTGAAGGGGATGGGGGAACTAGAATGTAACTATGGCACAGATGGGAGCACAGGCTGAAGGCTTCAGATGTGCCTCAGATTCAGTCATTCATACACTTGGCAAAAGCAAGCTGATTTCAAAATGCATACATTAACAAGAAAAGGTGCAGGCCTGCCAGCTAGCTTTGCTACAGATTTTGACAGGCCAACTTTGTAAGGACATGGAAAAGATCCCTTAAAGAAGGGCATCAGAAAAGCACAGAAGAATTGTTAACAAGCCAGACTTCACGAACAATTAGTCACAAATTCATCAAAGTACCATAGAGGATTGAGCAGTTCTCCAGCAGACAGATGAGCACTCTGACACTGCTCATTTCTAGTACAACTTGTCACTGCAGAGCTTTATGAAAAAATTAACCACAAACTGAAGAAAGTTCATCCCAGCCATCATTTTTAAAAATTCTCCTGGTAGTTACAAAGCCACATTGCTTAACGTATCTAACAGAGCTCTCAAGATCTTCAGAGGTTCCTGAACTGAATTACATATTTGATATCTAGTCCAGAGGATCAGTCCCTGAAAAGCATCAGTTCCCATTCTCACTTGCTGTTTCATGCTGAGATGTGGTGGCAATGATCACTCCCAGTTCAGACAACTCTACTGGGGACTAAAATCACTTTACATAAAACAATGACAGAATGGTCTGGGTTGGACAGAACCTTCAAAGACCATCCCATCCAACATCCCTGCCATGGACCAGGACACCTTCCACTAGACCAGGCTGCTCCTGTTTTATTTTACTGTTTAAGACATAACCAGTCTCTTCCTCAAAAAGAACTGCTTTCCAACAGGGTAAGATGTTGCATGTCCAGCTCCTCAGTGACTCTGAATTAAACCTCCGGGATAATGAAAGTTTCTGGAAAACAATGAAGCATCAGTGAAAGCAATCCCAGGAAAGACAGAAGCCACAGGATAAAAAAGGAAGGAAAGAAAAGCAACAGCAGATGTACTTCCTTTTGCTGTGCCTGAGCACCAGCAGTAGAGCAAAATTAACAGGACAAATGTAGACAGACCAGCTACATGTCTAAGTCCAGATCTTCATTCAATTCCTAGCTTGCGGGGACAACTCGATGGAAACATCTAAACTCATTTGAATGAAAATTGAAATCTAGAAGAACAGTCTCCCATGGTACTGCCAAAGAAGCTTTTTCATACCCAGCAGTAAGGTAACACCCTTCAGAGCCCTCCCTCAGCCCATGACAAACATAACAAATCTATTCAAAACACCTCCCAACTTCGAATAAAGCAAAGCAACACAAGGGTTTGAACAGAAACTGCTTCAAACCAGAGGCACCTGCCATCAGCATTGCTACCATTCTGCAGGCATTTCCCAATTAACTTATAATCAGAATTCAAAACTGGCAGATTTACATAGCAGGAATTCCTTTCAAAGCAATTTTCCTTGCCTGTTCCACATTTTCATTGGCAGTGCAAGAAAATGCAGCGAAATAAAACTTTACTTTAGAAAGGACTGAGATTGTCCTCTGCAATACTGAGAAGTTGATGCTGGTGGCCACAAGCACTGCTCACCTTAGTGATGGGAGGGGGGAAAATGACACAACTCCAAAAATTTGAAGTGTCATTTAAGCAGCAACTCTTGCATGTTTTAAAGTTTATGCACAGCAATTTTTTTTTTTTTCATTTCAGGCTTTGCTCCCTGCAATGAGATACTCCACGGGTTTTACCTTTATATAACCAAGTACTTCAATATTTCTTTTTAAATATCCAGTAGATCCCCCCAAACCTATGCTGCCTCTACGAGAGTGGCTCATGTTTGGTACCCAACACTGAATTGAGCTAAGTGCAGTAGGCATGCCAAAAATCCCATAACCCTCCCCATTAATATGACTTTCCTCCCTGATAAGAGCAAATAAAGCAGAACATTACTGACATTACTGCAGAAGAATTAATAAGACCTAAAAAAAAAAAGTAACATCTCAAAGAATGGAAATATATTCCCAATTACAGCATTAGTTTATTTGTATTTCTAAATAAAAAAAAAAACCAAACTACATTAATGACTGAAATTAAAGTAACTTCATTAGTATGTTGATTTATCAGGTTCAATGAGAAACTTTTCTGGCATTCTTGGTTTTTTAAAAGGAACAAAATTCCAGAAAATCCAACCAAAATCCCAACCCACATGCAAAGCAAAATAGAACACAGAAGCAGTGAGTACATATGGGGGGGAAAAAAGGAGAATACTCCTCCTAGGCAACCAAAATAACAATCTTTCCTGCTTGAGCCTTGTTTGACATAAGGCTCCTAAACACCTTTGGAAGACTAAAGTATCAATTGCTTTTAGTAATTAAAAGTCAAATGTTACATCCCTGTAGCTGGTGAAAAGGCAGTTCTGGGTTTCCTGATACATAATAATGAAAAAAGACAATTATGTAAACAACTTAGTTTACATTACAGAAGACAAACATGGGGAAAGCAATGTGCTAAACCCAAGAGTTAGAAAGATCAGATTATGTTGATCATTTAAAAGACATTGCTTTGTTTGGGGTTTTTGTGTAGTAGTTTGCAAAAGTTAACAGACTAACAGTGTTCACAGACCAACACTGACACAGAGAAGCAGTAGTTCCTAATACCAAAACATTTTAAATTCAGAGCAGATTACCCATAAGGACTTTCATTTGGTAGACCAAAGAGAATATGCAGGCTTTTTATTAAAGCTTCTTTCATGCCTCTTTTCAGAGCCATACATAAATGCCTATTCCTAAGCTCATCACTCTGTTCTCTAAGCACACAGGCTTTGCCTTACAGTTTGAAACCAAAGCACTTTGCCCACAAGATGCAGCAGAAGCCTTACCAGATCAGCACCAGCCTGAAGCAACACATCTGCCACATCTGTGTGTCCATTTTCACAGGCGTAGGTCAAAGCTGTATCTCCCGTTGCTGTAGTGGCATGAACATTAGCTCCTACAAAAAAAACATTTTTTTCTTATTGCACATGTCCTTACAAAGTATTTCACATCAGATAAACTTAAGAATCTGACAACAGCTATATCCTACTGACCAACAGCCTCCACAGTCCAAGGGCATTGCTCTCATAGTGAAAATACTCAAAGGAGAGGGGGTAAGCCAAGGCTTGGAAAAAGCATGACTGACAATCTAAGCAGTTAAACCTACACGCTCACTTATTCCTACAGTCCCTCTACAGCAAGAAAGATTTCAGTTGTTACAGCAAGTAAAAGGGAATCCAGACAGTTGTGCAGACTGTCCATTTGACCTGGAGCTGTATGCCAAGGGAAGCCAGACAAAATGCACATTACTGAATTAGTATTAATACAACAAACCCATGCACTTCTACAAACTTCCCTTCTTTCCTGCTCTTTAAAATCCTTTGCTTTAAAACCATTTTGTTGAAATAATTTTTATATAAAGCTTCATATACACCAGCTCTGTGAAAACTACCCATGACTCTTGATACGTAACACACAATTCTTAAAAAGAGAAATGCCAATGTGATTCGCCATTTTCTTATTTTTAAGGTGTGAGGTATAATTAGAGACTCCCTGATGCCAAAACAAGGCTCCTTAATCAACTTTTTACACTATCAGCAGTGAAGTGCAAGCAGTGAATGTTCCAAGGGAGCTGGTGACAGGTGTCACATGCACCAAGTGGCACAGTTGTTACTGTCCCTCGATGAGCACGGAGCTTTACTTTCTAAAATTACAAATCCACCCAATTTTATGCTTATTCTTAGAAAAGAGCATACAAATAAATCATCTTCCACAACAAGGAAGATATCCCAAATACAGCTTCTTTTTCTTTATTATTTTAAGCAGAACACTTTAGACTCTACCAACTTTATAAACTGAAAGATGAACATTGAAGCATCATTTCATCCCAAACTCCAGCAAGATTTAATTTTTACTACTGTATAATGTAGTAGTAAAGCTCATTCATCACAGAAGTTCAGCACATTCCAGAATCTGTCTTGCACACCACTTCCAGCACACCATTCCTAAAGAACTGGTTATTCAGGGAGACTGAATGCAGATAACCAGGCTTAGTCAAAGCTGCAGTAGCAAGCAAAACCAAGCATTATCTGTATGAAAATTTTGTCCTAGATGCAGATAGCTGGAAACAATGTTTCTAATGAATGTGGATGCTTTCTAGATATGGAACAGGATCCAGTGCTCCAGGAGGCACTTTCCTCTGTTAACAGTATCAAACAATACTGAGGTGCAACATATGCTTTTTCCTTCTTGCTAAGTTATCTGAGAATATTGTTTCTTGTTACACCACTGCCACTGTCAAAAGCCCAGGTATCTTCCAAATCATACAGAACACATCAAGTCTGTGGTATCTGTGGGCTTAATCACTTGCTCTGAACACATACCTGCTGCCAGCAAGTATTTCACCAGTTCAAGATGACCCTCTTGAGCAGCTTCCATCAAAGGTGTTGAGCAACCAAGCTCTATATCAGCTCCTGCCTTAATAAGGAAGTCAGCGACTTCAGAAAAGCCTCCACAGCATGCCAGGGTAAGGGCTGTTTCCTGCGTTTCTTCTGTCTGTGCATTTATATTTGCCCCTGGGAAACAAAACAGCCATTACTGACCTGGCCACACACCGGCTGGGAAGGTGAATGCTCATCACCCTCACACAGTTTGGGTGTTTGAGCTCTGCTTGGTGGGTACTGAGCAGTGCCAGCCCCACGCTCCACCAGAGCAATCTGCACAGGACACCTGGTCATGGATCACACTGTGTCCCTCCATCACCACGGGATCTCACCTTGTGCCAGCAGCAAGGCCACCATCTCTTCATGGCCTTCCCGGGCAGCTTCCATCAGAGGTGTGTAACCTTCATCATTAACCTCCTCCAGGTTGGCTCCCCGTTCGATCAGCAGCGCTGCCAACTCCACGTGCCCGCCGCAAGCAGCCAGAGTGAGTGGGGATTCGAAGGAATCCGCGGGCATGTTCACCTGGGCACCGCTGTCCAACAGCAAGCGTGCCACCTCCACGTGGCCATCCTGCAAGCAAAGGGCAACCCAGGAGTCAGACAGAATTGAAGTCACTTGATGCTGTAGCTGCGACCACTATCATACTAGGTCTGAAAATGATCCTACAAAGACAGGGCCTTTTTACTTATGATGGTTTAATTATGACAGTTGTGGTAATACTTGGACCTAACCAACATTTAGGTTTCCACCTACTTCTAAGTGAGGTTTAAATGAATGAGGAAAAAAGAGCTAGATTTATGTTGGTGTTTCTATTTCTTGAGGGAAAAAGAATTATGGCATAAGACTTAAATACCCAGCACAATCTTTGGGATACAACAGTACTAGAGATAGCCAACAAGTGTCATAAGTAATAAACCCACTCCATGACTAGACCTCAAAACAAGCATCAGAAAAAAAGATTTTCTTATTCTTTGTAGTAGTAGTTGATTCATGACTTCTACACACAAAAAACCAAAAAGTCCCAGTTGACAACTTCTAGACCCTGGGAAAGACACCTGCAGAGAAACTGAAGTGGGTAACAATTAGGCAGGTAACAGGAAGAGAGGACTTGGAAAAACTCTTCAAGGTGACATGAAAATGGGGTGAAGCCATAGAATAAGAGAATTAGGATTGCCAGAGCAGTCTGAGTCCTTACCAATCAAAGCACATAGATGCATCCGTCAGCTTCTGAAGAAAGTATTGTTAAACTTCTCAGTTACTTGAAATAGACCAAGTACCTAAAATCCACATTTCACCTAGGCTGTAGTTGGTAGAGTCACAACATTGGCAAAACGGGAAAGCTTAAGGTGACCATGAAGCAGGTTGTATGTAACCTGAGATGGACAGCAATCAGGGGTGCACATTAAACAGGCTGTTGTTCTCAGAGAGGTTGGCTAAAAGGCAACAGCCACCTCATTAGAGGCATTACCCTAAGTGTGGCACTGTCCCGACCAAAACAAACTCCGAGGCACTTACAACAGAATTGGTGATCAGAGACCAAACATCTCAGCAACCGGTACCTGCTGCATTCCTTAGATGGAAAGAGATGAAGACTGGGAACAGTCACAACAATTTGGTGGAACAGCTCCCTTGTGCAAGGATGCAGCCAAATGATAACAAGAAACAAATTCCTTGTTATGGAGTTGGGACTTCAAAGGCTCATCTTCCTTCCTTTTGCTTTCAAATGTCAATACACTCTTATGTCAGAACACCTAGTCTGAAACACCTAAGAGCTGAAAACACGCAGGCAAACATCACAACTCTATCCTCCAAGTGAGGTGCTTCACAGCCTCCAAGTCAAGCCAGCCCTCGGATTGTTTCACCAAGAAACTAAGAAAAAGTAAACAAAAAACCCAACCTAAACAGAACAGTGGACTGATTAACCTTTAGTGTGCAGTCATGCTGCAATTTCCTTTAGGTGACAGCATACACCCACTGTCCTTCTGAATTCCTTACTGGCACCAGGCTCTCCTACAAGGAAGTCTATTCAAGGATACTATTACCAGCTCACTATCAGAAGACTTGGACACAGCTCCCCACGTTACAACCTGACCTTGGTCGCTTGCATCATCACCTCACAACTGCACTGGAAGAACACTTGATCCTCCAGCTCCCAGCAGACTGGAGGAACACTGCAGCCTGTCTTCTAAGGATTACAGGGTACTGGGAGAAAATTCATTTTCTCTCTTTTTGCTGTGCTTCCTATGGAAACAAGGTCCCTGTTCTTTCCTCAAAGAAGTTCCCCAGCTTGAAGAAGAGAGAAAAGGTCACCCAACAACAGAAATGGTTGCAGATATGCTTTCACACAACAGCACACTCTTTATTAAGATGATGCTCTTGGATAGGGAAGTTTTTCCTCAATGGCTGCTTTGAAATTATGTGGACAGTTGCTAGAGAACTAAGGACTACATTATTTTTCAAAATAAAATGGTAGGTCGAAAGAAAAACCTCACAACCTCATTTACAGAAACCTAGAAGAGAGCGAGTCATCTCTCCATGTAAAACACTTCCTGCAGTGATGAACAGACAATTGTAAGGCATGAATCAATGTCTCGGGGTAACTTCCAGCTCAGTGCACTTCTGGAAGGCTCATTCCACAATATTCGGAGAGACTTTATTTATAAAAACAAAGGTGGAAAACACACTATAAAAAAAACCCAAAACAAACCCCCAAACCAGTGTCCTGCGCTGCAGATTAGTCACCCCTACACTTCACACAGGGAGCATTTAAAACAACACATCAGTCCCCAAAAATTAGAGTATTTTTTTCCTTTTGAGCAGTCAGAGTGAGAAGCTGGTGGGAGCTACAGCAAGCACTTTCTTACAATAACAACACACACATTCTCTTGCAGCCCCCAAACAGCTTGTTACCCAAGGCTCACTCTATTTTATCACCTCCTGCATTCCTCTCTCCCTGAAGAGGGAGCAGTACAAACAAAGGTATTTACCATGCAGGCCTCCATCAGCGCCGTGTGCATCTCATCTGTTTTGTGTTCTTGATCAGCTCCAGCTTCAAGCAAAAAACGAACCATATCTAAATGGCCTTCAAATGAAACAGATCAAAATAAATAAGCATTTCACAACATCAACTTGTAGTAGTACAGACAATACACTTAATGAAATCATTCAGATTTTCACAGTTTGCTATGACAATCTTCACAAGTTATAATTGGCAAACCTTGGCTTTTAAAGTACTCTTTAGAAAAATACCAGTGTGAACAAGTCAGCAGCCTTCAGACAGCCTTTCCCAAAGATTCTGCTCAGCTGTGAGATGAAGACACACCTGTCTAATTCAAGTTTACACAAGAACCTTTCCTTGTGACTTCAAGCTACAAAACTCTGCTTATTCCTACTGAACTGTATAGTGACAGATCATTTAAGAGTTCCAAGGCAGCATACAGCTGGGGGAATTATCTTTTAGGGATGGGTCCATGTAGATCTGAACTCAACTTTAAGCTATTTGATAACACCCACAGACATAATTCTGATACATGCATTATATCATATTATCTGACACTATTTTTAAAGCTTCTACTGAGCTTTACCTAAACTTGATTTCAACTCTATTACAGTCTGTCATTTTAGAATTTGCCCCTTCTAAGCTTTTAGCCTCCTAATGAGCATTCTCCTCCAAGGCAAGACTTAGTCCTACATAAACTGACAAGAAAACAATCAACCATGTTGTCAAAGATAATACAGGACATCTCTAGTCAATCAAGGCACATGACTCAATTCAGTTTTAGGTCACAAGAAACAAGAACGACCCTTCAGCATATTCAGGGATACTATTACTGGAATTTCCCTGTAAGGAACTACCATATGCTGCAGGAAACCCATGACAAATCCAGATGCAAGTCCTCAGATAGGTTATACATAACGTGTATCCTCCAATCCTAACCATAGAGGCAACGTCTAAAGCTACTATGACAATAATCCACATCCTTTGTTTCTATTTGTAGAAAAACAATGGTTGGAAAACCAGCTACAGAAGCACAGTGGACTACCATTACACTGCTACTTTACACAGAAGTTTAAATAGCAAAAAAAATTAAGTCAGAAGTCCCTAAAAGTTCATAATACTTAAGAATTCATAGACATTCTCTCGAATTACACTGAAGGAAAAGAATCCAGTAATAATGGAGGCATTGTCACCCCATCAGGTATTACAGAAACACACATTCCAAATCTGCATTTTTTGAAGAACCAACAGAGATGTGTCCAGAATTCACAGACAGCTGGTGAGGGAACAGGGAATGAAACAGGGAATGTGGTAGTGTGGGAAGGAGAGAACGGTGGTGTGTCAAAGCATAAGTGTGGACATAGCCAGTTACAAGTTTTCATCTGCAACATGTCAAACACATCCACCACATCTGGACACAAACACAGACTTAAAACCACTATACCACAGAGGAGCACTTCCTGACATTGAGTTTAAAACCAAAACCCAGTACTACAAAACTCTTAGGAAGATATTCAAAGTATTGGTGAACGTTTTAGTCAGATAAATCCTAGCAAATAAATTTAAACAAAAATACAAACCAAGGCAAGAGACAATACCTTTATAGCATGCGAGTGTAAGTGCACTTTCTTTGAACTCGTTGGAGTGAGTGTTGATTCCTGCACCATATTCCAGCAATACTCTTGCAACCTCGACATGCCCTGCACTGGCTGCTTCCATCAGGGGGGTATGTCCGTTCTCATTGTGGTCTTCTATGTTAGCACCAGCTTTCAGTAGCACCTTCACAACGTCCACGAAGCCCCCGGCACAGGCATACGTGAGAGCAGTGTTCCCTGCAGAGGAGAGTTTGCATGAGAGCCCCTCCCATCACCCTCTCCTAATTTGGGGAAGGAGATCAGTGTTAACAGCTCAGAACAAAACCAGGTACATCACCAGCAGCAGCCTTTCACCTCACAGCAACGTCACTCCAGCCCATCATTCCAGGCTGGGTATAAAATCCCAACATAACTGTAACATGTAAGTTTTAATGCTAAGCCAGTATTAAAAATCAGGATTTTTTTTAGTTTGAATATTACGTTTCCTACTTTAGCACACAAAAATAGATCAAATAAAGACACACAAAGAGATCAATGAGTAATTTTTACAGTAGAGTTGGGGGGGTTGGTTTCTTTGTTTTGTCTTTCTTTTTTTTGCCTAAGACTGTATCCTGTAATTTCCTGAAAAACTTCTACTGGCTGGCTGAGAACAAATTTATAATTTAAAACTCTGGTACTGTAAGTGACAGACACTCACATATGGCTCATGTTTTAAATGCTACAGTCAATTTTAAGGTAAGTTTGCTTAACATGGCTAAACAGCAAGATGAAAGAATATCTCATAGTTCGGACACACAGCTTGTTTGAAAATTTGAACAAAGTTTAAATTCTATCTTAATAAACAGAATCCAACTGCAGGTAAATGCTCTCAGTGAGGTTAGTTAAGCTGTGTTCAAGAACCAGCAACATAGAGAACATTCAATGCACTCAAAGAATTTTAACTCCTCTTTGGTAAAAAGAAACAGAAATAACTGGTCTTGATGGGATGCATCCCATGGTCATCTTACTGGGTAATTTTGGATTATACCAATGAGAAAAGATAAGCTTCATGTATTTTTCTTGCCCTCTAACACCAGAGTGGTTTTCACAGGAACAGTGCTTTCTATCAGAATCTATATTAAACCCCATCTTTAATAATGGCCAGTTAAGACTCCAAACACATTCGCTGTGGATCTGGTCTATTCCTAACAGTTCCTGTCACGTTTTCTTGTGAATGAAAGTGTTAGACAAAAACACAGATGTTCAGAAGAGCTGTGTGCCTTATGTGCCAGCCTTACTAACTGTGCTCTTGCTCCCCAGTTACCTGTGGAGGACTGTGCATTGACATCTGCACAATGGACAAGGAGGAGTTTAACGATATCCACGTAGCCTCCACTGGCAGCTGCCATCAAGGGAGTGATGTCGCCTTTATTCCCTCGATCTTCAACGTTGGCGTGCATGGCTAGTAGCACCTAGGGGAACGTTCACTACAGTGAGTAAATTGTAACACAAACCATTTGGTTTTAGTTCAGCGGGGTTTGTGAGACTGGTTCCCCAGCCAGCCGCGACAGCCCCTCGCAGCCCAGCCCCACTGTGAAGCCCGGTGCTAACCCCAGGATCATTTACAGTTACTGCCTGCACTGGGCTCTGCTGTGGCAAGTCCTGGGTTCCTGCTTTTGCTCATATCTGCAAGTTCCAGTGAAATACTGACATTTTCAAAAGTCACAGGGCAACGCACTGACAAGAATGACAGCACACAAACTGTCACCTGCAATAATGACCAGGGCAACCACAGGTCAAGCTCGTGAGAAGTTCTCTCCCTGTCCTCTGTCTGGGCACTAAAACATGAAGTTGGGCATTTCTGAGAACTATCACCTAAACATTTCAAAGCACCTGCTCTTAGATACAGAAGCAATATAGCTCAAAATTAACAGAAATTAATGCACTGTTGATACAAATGTGATTTAACAAAAGGACTGTGCAACTGAGACATGAGTTTTTAGAACGTAAGCAATTGCAGAATTTGGGTTTGCTGCTCTGTTAGATCCTCTTGCGTGGCAGAGCAGCTGGACTGCATCTAGAACAATGCCAGAAAAGCAGATACATCACAAAACATAGGATTCATTCCTCAGACAAGTCCCTTCAATCTAAAGGCATATATGACTGCATTCTCCATTAAAGAAACCCAAGCAATAACTGGAAACCCACAATAAGTTGTATTCACTGATATTCTGTTGAAATAATAAAATTATAATAACCATAATAGCTAAAACGTTTACCTATTAAAGAAGCCCCTCAGACAATGCTTCACAAATGTTTAGTTCTAACCATATTTGTTACTTACTTGTGCCAATTCATAATATCCTGCTGAGCAGGCCAAGCAAAGCAGACTCTCCCCTTCTTCAGTATGTTCATTTACGCTCCGTCCTTCATCCAGCAGCTTCCGGACAGCATTTACATCCCCATCAGAGCATGCTTCTGCCAAACTGCGACTGCAAAATCAGGTACCATACAGTGAGCTCAAAATACACCTGCAATAGGTGGGCAGCTTTCCTAGGCATGGAGGAAGCCTTTAAGGAAAGGCTCTTGACTTCAGTGCTAAGCTTTACTTGAAAATACACCTTATAGATTTTTTTTAAAAGTGTATATATATATATATATATATATAAATACAGACACATTATTTCCACAGATGAAATGGAGATAGACACCTTCCTTATTGTTTTAATTAGCTTGTTCTCATCGGTTGCTAACTCATAATATGCTCTCAATACAGACCAGATGCAGAGAGGAGTGCTCAAAGCTGGTTTTTGTGGTGTTTGCAAGACAGGAGCAAAGCTCCCTGATGCTATTCCCACTTCAGGGAATGCCAGACACACAGAGGCTGTGACCATGACAAACTGCTGACTGCAGGTGCCAAGGCAAATTCCTAGTACAGACAAAACCAAAAAGTCAGCAGCCAAGTATCACAGAGACCACTAATACGAATGCTGCAACCAGACAAACTTCTGTAATTAAGAGAACAATCACCCACTCTTCTACAGCTAAGAACTTAACCTTTCTTGAATAAGAACTCAACTGTCTGGTACACAGAAAGAACAGCAGGTTAGAAAGTAACTTTTTTTGTACTTTTCCCTCACCCTGTGAAGCCAATAACCTGATGGGACAGTAGCTACACCTACAGATGCAACACCTTTGCTTCTGCGAGGTACAGCAGCTCTATCACTAAGCACTACCAATAAAATGAACTGGATTTGAAATAAAATTACATTCCATAGCTGGGGAACTGGGGGTGGTCAGTACGTACTTGTCCACCTGTCCGTTGTTGTGATTGTTCTCGGCTCTCATCCGCGTCAGCGCGGCGGCCGCCTCATCCAGCGCGCAGCTGACGGACGACGTCAGTCTCCGGAGAACCTCGGGATCTGCGAAGGCTTTGCCATCGGCAGTGGACAATTTACCAATTCCTTCAGTGCACGTTCGTTCATCAGTCAGGTTAGTATGAAAGTCACACAAAAGAAATGCAAAGACACTGTTTTAGAGTTCGGCCACATGCACTATTAGTTAAAGATCATTTGCAAACATGCCAGGTAATTAGCTACTTAAAACTAAACTATCTGCTAACATTTGCCCGAGACCTGAATAGTTAATTAACTATAATAAAGCAGTAAAAACCCTTTCAACTTTCAACTGGCAGCTTTGTTACTTGTCCCAAAGTCTCAACTCATACCTTTGAAGAACTTAAAAAAAAAACCAACACCATCATATTGGGGAAATAAGTATAAACCCCAAAACAAGCCCAAAAACAGAAGTTTGGGAAACAGGCTTGATTTAATATTTTCTGAATGTGAAGAATTTTTCAACTTAAAACACTTATTACCCCTTTCCCACCCAAAACAAAGCACACTGAGGTCTAATACATCTTTTTCTTTTATAAGAGTAGGAAAAAACTTTAAAGTTTATTGGTTTAAACCGCCCAGTTCTAGCTACAGCCACAGAAGTTACAAAATGAAATTTCAAATATTTTAAGTATACTTGAAATCAATGCCTCTCCTTCGCAGATGTAACATAGTAGATATGCTTAGATTCAAGGAACTTTCTTAACAGTTTCTTTTTTTATAACAGTTTCTTTGCTCAAGTTTTACTTCACACAGGCTTTACTTCTCATAGTTCAGCACAGCCTATTTAATACATGCAATCACTGCAGTGTGGGCACGGCTTGTATCTTCATGTACAAATGTACAAATGGCACCTCCCAGCCACTCCCAAAAAAACCCAAACATAAATTAATTGATTTTGTGTGCTACAAAAAGCAAATGGTTACTGGTTTATAGATCAGTCACCTTCACCAGTCATGAATCAGTGACTTTTCAATTCCTTAACTGTTAAAAAGGGTCAAATTAGATACTAACCTCTGGAAATAAGGCACCTTATCCCTCAGAAGATTTGCTATTTGGTATGTGCATATCTGCAGGTTTGATTTACACCACATTTCCCACAACCCAGCTTGTAATTATTACAGAATAAATACCCAAATAGTATTTTAAGTTTGAATGTTGTCTTCAGACAACATATTTCCCCAGTTTGAGAGCATCCAATTTGCTTCTCGATAATGTAAGAATCAATACTTACCAAATTTCTCCACCCTAAACCTCTTTGTGCCAGCACACACCAAGCACACTGTGTGACATGACCCTGCATGGCTGGTGGTGCAGTGCTCCAAGCGGCAGCTGGCAGCACTGGAACTTGGTGTTGCTGGAAATGATGGAGAGCCTCTCTCCTGCCATTGAGACACCTTCCCTGGGGTGCAGCAGTTTGCTTGGCCCATGGAAATGAGCAGTGGAGGTTCAATGAGCTGCTTAAGAGACTTGCACACCTCCTCCCCGGCTCCAACACTCTACATCTGGATGCCTTCAGTATTGTCAAGGGGCTATGAAAACCAATTTATAACTAATTACCCACTCCACAATGAAATCAGAAATCACAGCTCCATCTGTCTGGGTTGGAAGGCTGGCTAGCCCAAAGCAATCTGAGCACAAAAATGAGGGGCCATGGACTCTTTGAGGCCACTGGCCACATGCCCCCTTCCACCTCCAAACTGTCAAGGCCATCACCCTTGTGGCCATTGCTGTTCAATACAGCGAGGTTATAAACAAGCCTCAAGTGCCACAGCTCACGCCTCAGGTACTCGTGTAAATTGAATTTCCTGGTGGTGTATAAGGGTTGGAAGTCCTGACATCACTGCAGCTGGAGCAGGTGGGACAGTGGGGGACAGTCACTGCAAAGCTGGGTCAGGACATCAATTCAGTACCAAACACACCAAAAAAGTGACAGTTTTTATACAGCTCTGCTTCCCCAGGATGGCTCACAGAGTAACTGCTGAGATGTTTACACTACCTATTTCTGGTGGCAGAGCTGGCTTACGCTGCCTTGTAGTGTACATAAAGCACTGCTGAAGGAAAGACAAAGAATTAAGTCTTCACAACTCAGCACTGAGGCCTTATCTGGGACTGCTGCAACCAAAGCTGAACACCAGGGTAAACAACATGGAAAAGTACTTGAGAGAAATCCACAGGACCCCTGAGCTAAGGCTAAAAATGCACAGATTTAGCTTACAAGGAGCATCACAACTGCAGTTTCCGTCCACTTTAAAAGGGTCCAGTTGAAGGAGCTGTTAACAGCTCTACTGTTGACAAGAGAAGTGGAAAACATGAAGTCCAGCCAAAAGAAACCAACCCAAAAAACTACCAAAACACCACCACCAAAACCCCACACAACCCAAAAGCCAAAGTGACCTGGCAGTCTGCAACTACAGTGGATATCTCCATCATTTCAGCCCACCAAGGCAGTAGAACTGACAGGTTGCCTGGACAAGCAGCACCTACACTTGATACCCTCTCTGTTTTAACAGTTTGTTGTGGCATTCATACCTGGGATTTCTGAAGGCAGAAGTCACACCACAGATCTCCAGTGCCTGGTAAAGACAAATGAACTCGCTACACTGACACTACAGCTCTCCCATTCCTAAGTATCTGTTTTCATGGATTACAGCCATTAATGGTGGTCTCTGGAGGACTCACCAACCACAGGTCACTGGCTCTTCCTTCTGGACAGTCAAAGCACACTTACAGCTCACTCCAGTTTCCAACTTTGGTCCAAACACCAAGCTATAACCACACCAAGGCCTTTCAGAGGGGAAGTGGAAGGTGCCTTTTATTTACCTCATCAGCTGGCGCTCAATCCAGGTGCCATCCCCAGCTCTTAATTTCATACTTTTATGTTGCACATGCCAAAACTAATCAACAGCCACAGAAGACATCAGAGCTGACATTTGTTTGGCTGGCTGGATCAAAGGGAGACAGACTACAAGAATTACCACTGCAGACACCCATTCATTCACTCCCCTTTTGCACATCATACTCAATAATTTACTATATAATAACAATTTGAAGTTTTTATTTTGCTATGATTAAGGATGATTATGCTGTAATGCTCATATGTCTTTTAATCTCTAATTTACTTAATTTTGTGCCCAAACCACTTGTTCTTGTGTCACTCTCACACACACAGGGATCGCAGCAGTCTTATTTATGTGCAAGATCTGAGACAAAATTCTTCTTGCCTCCTTCCATCCAACAAATACAGAAAGCATCCTCAGGACCATTCTATGCACCCTTGCACAAAAGTGATCAGAATTTCTCACATTATTACAGTCTTTCTAATATGTTACTGATCTGATACTACCTGAATTGAACCCAGGGTCTGACATTCTGTACTTCCTGGAATATTACACAAGCCTCTACAGAGGCCATCCTTTCCATCTTTTCATGGAGTGATCAGAATATGGGATCCACTGCTTTTTGAGAACAGTTCACAGCCATTAATTGTATGGAGAGGGTGATGTTTCTAATGCAAAGTTACAGCTTACCACTAAAATTATGAAGAGTATGCTTTTAAGCGAGCCAAAAGGAAATGCCTTCATCCAACATGAGCTGCCATGCAAAGACCAAAAAGGTGAAACCAAAAATAGCTTGGATAGAATTACTGTAAAGCCTGTGCCTTCTATCAGCATAGGAACAGTGGCCCTGAAAGTCACTATTTCAGGATATTCCTGAACAATAGAAAACAGGAAGAATAAAGAGTGGAGAGACTTTCACCTGCACTGTGATGCTCCTGCTTTACCCTCTGCAGGAAAAAGCAGGGCCACTGCAGGGCCCACAGAGCCAGACACATTTTCACACCTTCTGTAGTGGTCAGTTCTTCATCTGAACACCTGCTGCTGGAGCCACGTGCCAGCTGTTCACAAACCCTGGTGGGAACAAGGCCAGCAGCACTATCCAACAATGGAAGAGGGAGATGGCTGAACTCGGGGCCAGATGTTCCACACCTTAATGCCATATTACTGAACTATTTAAATTAGCCTGACTTTGATTACAGAGGTGTATTAGAACAAGGAACTCACCTCTCAAGGGACAAGTTTGCTCATCAGATACACACCTACATTCCTATAACCGCCACTCCAATTTCCTTGTTGACTTTCAGACTCATCAAGGTATTTCCACCTTGTAACTACCAAGGTTAGAGTTTTAAGGTAACCTGAAATGATCTGGTAACTTCTCAGTGTGATCTGAGTTTAACAAGTCAGAGATACAGACACCACCTCAAAAAAAAATGAAACACCAACAGGTTTGTGTCTTTGGAAAACACAGTTAAGCACCTCATGGGACACACAGCTGGTATCAACATATACTTTGAACATCAAAGGAGACTGCTCCAAAAAGTTCAACATATCCAAGAGTTAATGTCCAATAATCCTCAAAAAGCCCTGCAGATTCAGTGCTGATTGGGTGCTTTCCCTGTCAGTTCCAGCATGCTGCATGTTCTAACACACACTGGAGGACATTTACTTGTAACACGTCCAATTTATGTCCTCACATTCATCATAAAGTCTAACTCAACTTCAGTTCATACAGATTCAGCTGGGGGTCCTTCAGGGCTTACACACCCCAAAGGTTGTGACAGAAACGTGGACAGCTTTAAAAGCCCAAAAGAAGCACAAAATGAGAATCATGGCCCAGAAATGCACCTCTTATCTTTTTAACAGTATGTCAGGAATCTGCTCTAATCAGCCTGGTGTACAAGTAGCACCTCAAACAAGGTGAAGAGGGTTCAAGGAAGGACAGGGAGGAACTTAGTTTTAGGTTCTTTACTGGAATCTCCATTCAGAGGAATTGACAAGTTCTGTCCAAAGCAACTGCTACAGCCTCGTGCCAACAAGCAGCAACCCCACCAGAACAGTGTTAACTCCAGCACATCATACAGCTACTACAAGACAAGAAGGCAACAAGCAGAACTGAACACATGCTGTTCTGTAAGGTCTCAGGTGGCTAATTGCCCGTGTAACTGACAAAAAGTGTGCACTTGGCTCCTCTCTGATGATGTCTAAATATTTTCCCAAACGCAAGTTTCATATTACATCAGTTTCACAGCCAGTAAACCAAAGAATAGCATCCTCCGTTTGCTTGTAAAGAGCAGTCCAAAGCCAAGCAAATGAAAAGGAACAGTCATTTGCAAGTTTCACTGCATTCAGATATCTAATTTGCAGCATCAGAATGAGGGACATAAATATATTTACAATTTTTTGAATATATTTTAAATATTAACATGTAGCTTATTGTATGCTGATTGCTCAGACTAAAGTCCTCAAGGCAAAAGCCACATATTGAGTAGATTAGAAAATACTAATAATTCATTCTAGTGTACTCATCTTCTAAAATTCATATGCTTTTAAAAACTTTCACATGAAGTGTTGTTAAAAAAACCTAATTCACATAAAGAACATCAGAGTTACAGGGAAAGTCTACTTGTAGTATAAGGAAAATAACTGTTTTAAGTGAGAGTATACCCTGAGCAATGCCATTTGGGATTTCTGGGTAAGCATTTTATTTTGGAGAAAAGCATTATCCAGAATGCTTCTCCATTTTTCAGTGGGTCATTTCAACACTACTATTCCCAGACATGGAACAGTAGAGATTTGATATAGTAGGGATTATTTTAGCTTTGTTTTCTAAAACACTAAAAAAACTACACTGAGGCTTTCAGTCTTTCCAAGCCAAGCACACGCCTTTGGAATCGCTACCACTGAAAATCACAGTTATGGTTTGATCTCAGCACAGTTCCAGTGCAATGAAAACTCAGTGCACCTCCACCAGCCCTGGTGTATCTGCTCTTCACACGAGAACATATCCTTTTATATACACATGATACAAATTTTCACTATAAAACTATTTTCCCGTCTCACCAAGTGCATGGCACAAACAGAACTCACTGGCTGCAATTTTTATTTTTCTTCTTCTCAATTAGTATTTGGACATGCTAAATAAAATTCATTTAGCATGAAATTAAGAGCTACAGCTTGAGGGTTTATTTTATTTATTAGCATTTTACAATATTTCATGTGTCACCATCACAGCTCCACATAGACTTCAAGAGCAGCCGAGTTCTCAACTGCTACAAATCATATTCCTGACAGCAAACTGACACTCAAAGATGACATTTTCAGTGCAATCTGAAAAATCACGTTCAGATCATCTGCTAAGCAAAAGCAGAAATTTATTCTGCTGGACTGTATTTCATGGTCTTAATCTCAAAATATCACTTCTTCACAAATCCACACTCTTAAACATAATAGGAAATCACCCACAATATCCATCAGCAATATTCACAAGTGAAAGGGGATGCCTGGAAAAAACCTGAAAGGCCATTACAACATACACACACCTTTGGAGAAAACTTCCCCTAATTTGCACCTACTTGACACTACAAACTCTCAACACTACACTTGCATTTCAATGCACTTGTCAGAACAGGAGCCAGCCATCTCCATCACATTCTCTCCACTTTCCAGCAGGGCAGCTGTAGCAGCAAGATTTTCCTTTTCCAGAATCAAAAGCCAGGAAGCACTTCTCCAGCTACAATTAGTTCTTACTGTTATTTCAGTAACATTTTTATGGCAAGGGTTCCTTTTTGAGATCATCTCCTTTTACATCAGTGTACTCAAATATCTCAAAATCTGAAAACTAATTTTAAATTACACACAAACATGAATCCTTGATTAACTAGTCAATATTTATTAACATTTCTTTTGAGAAGTTAAGATTCATTAGGTTTCAATCTAGAAATTTAGATTTCAATTTAGTCTCCTGTCACTTCAATAAGGGTTACCTAGTCACGGAATTCACTACCTCAGCCACCAACTTCCACTTTTAGTAAAGCTTGGGAGCCCAGTAAGCAAATTCAGCAATGAAAATCAGCTCTACATAGATTTACAGATGTTTCTAGAAAAATCCCAATCTTCCCAAAGAGTCTGCAATTTCACCTAATTCCTCTCCACCAAGCCAATCCACCGCATTCCTTTGTTTTCAGAATGCAAGGAAGAATACAGGTATTTGACAGATAGGGAATATCAGACATATTTTAGTTTAGAATATTCAAATAAAGGATTGGTTTAAACCTTGTAGCAGAGATTTGTTGCCATATGAGAGGCCAAATAGGACAGAATAATACCAGAAAAATTATCCACGTAACTACCTCCTCAATACTCCTCATCTTATTTAAAATCCTGACCATGCCAGACTTTGCTAGGGCAGAACTCTCAATTTTTCCTTCAGTTTGATTTTCTCCCAAGCTTTCATTAGGAATCCATTTTCTCCCAGGTATGAACTTTAAGTTACCTTTTCTAAAGCTAAAATAATATGAGCTTTTCTATGCCAATCTAACCTTTGGCCACTTCCAGAAGAATGACTTTGTG
Source organism: Corvus brachyrhynchos (assembly GCF_000691975.1). NCBI lineage: Eukaryota > Metazoa > Chordata > Aves > Passeriformes > Corvidae > Corvus > Corvus brachyrhynchos. The sequence goes on from NW_008238966.1 coordinate 315,162, forward strand.
CTCCTCCTCTCCCCGTGTTTCCCCAGGCATTCCCAGCAACCCCACTGCCCTCACACTGGCGGAAAGAAGAGGGAGTTTTCTCTCAGCACAGCAAGATAAGTCTGACCAGCAAAAGGTCTTTCTAGGCACCACCAGAACTGGTAAAAGAAGAGAAAACCATGCAGGACAGCAGACTACTGCCTGACTATGACAGCAAACAGCCACTAAACCACCCTACCCACCTCACAGACCTTCCCCGTCACTCATTCACAATGTCTGTTCCAAATGTTTGTTTCCTAATCCAGGATCTTTATAAAGAAATTCAATCTTTCAATTTTTCAAGATTTTGCTCCTATTGAATCGCTGTCAAGGAAACATTTGGCTTACTACAAGGCAACAAGTTCCCAGATGCAGCCCTCAACACTGCTGATTCCTTACAGGAACCACGACTTCCAGACACTCTCATCATGTATGTGCATAAAATTGTGCTGATCACTCAACCAAATGCACTTTGATCCCATACATATTACATGTAGTTTATAGGGAAGCATCATGAATTACTCTGGTATCATGATGACGCATGTACTTCAGCAGCAGCAAGCAGCTTTTCTACCCATCTCACTGCAGGTGAGCATCTGGAAGAGAACTCTGACTCTTGGGTTACCTTGTGTTTTAAAGCAGCAGCTACAATTAGGACAGAAGCAATATTACAGTGAAAACAATTGCCAGTTCTGTCTGAGAGTAACAGCTATTTCTGCCAGCTCCAGTAAATTGTTGGGGTTTGTTCTGGTTTGGTTTTTATTTTTTTTAATGAAAAAAGCACTTTTACCCATTGGCAACTAAGACCTTCTTCCCAACTTGTTTTTGACTGCAAGAAAATAGAAGATTTGAGAAAAATATTTAAAACACAGTACTAACTTTAATTCAAATTATAAAGGAAAAGAATGGGATCAAACAGTGCTTTATAAACACCTATGTGACTCTGAAAAACCTGAATTTGTTTTGGTGCTTTGCTGGGATTAAATGGGAGTTACTGGATATCACAGTTAAATTGGAGCTCAGCACTTCATTTTAAAAATCTTTTTCAATGACCAAGTCAGGGATTTCTTTTTTAGGTTTGTTTTTTTTTCACCCTTAGCACAGATAAAAGCCAGCAATACACACCCAGAATGATTTGCCACAGCAGCAAAACCACAGCAAACTACTTGAGTGCCCAATGCCTTTTCCCTTCCAGTCTTCTCTTTCCTCCCTCACTATCTCTTCCTGCAACAATCCCACCACACCTTCCACAGGGCTGCAGCACCAGCGAGTATTCAACTCCATTTGTACTTATAAACCTAAAACAAATGCTCTTTTGCTTGTATCACGCTTGTCAGCCTCGCTGTGATTAGCTAAGGGAAAACTTCAGCCACAGGCGGAATTGTTCGCCTGGCTTTGTCTGGCTTTGAACTGGACACAGTTGAACGGCAGAGTCAGCACATCTCCCGAGCTGGGCAGTCACCTGCTCCCAGCCTGCCCAGCAGTGTGAGCACACACATCCCAGCACATCCCAGCACATCCCAGCACATTCTGAAAAACAGAGCCAGGCACGCAGCGCTGAAGGGACACGGGGAGCTGCCGTCACCCACCCAGAGCCCAGCCAGAATCACAGGAGCTCCGCTCAAATTCTGAGCTTTGGGCATCAGCTCGAACACTCCTGTATGTCAAGGAAGCGTCCAGGCTAGAGACTGAGGAGAAAGAATCTGATTGCTTCTGGGTGGTTACACGAAGTAGTTTTTGACCCTCAAGTCACTCTTGGGGAATTTATTTTAAGCTAAGATTGTAGTATGTACAGTATTTACCCATACAACTAGAAAGGTGGCAACTTGGTAAATGATTCAGAACCAGAGATTATGACCTCTGTAAAGAAACCTATGAATTTTTTACTTTGTGGCATGAACTATGGGAAAATGTACACAGTTCATTTAATTATTTTACAGGAAAATATCAAAGCTAATGGTTGGCAATTACTCTTCATTTCCTGGCTCTTCCTTTCATGCCTTATCAGAGAGAAGTATTTTCCTCATTTCAAGTCTGACAATTGCTTGGCTCCAAGAATCTGAAAGATATATGTCAAAGAGCTAAGACTGCTACTGAAACATGGAAAGGAGGAACATGGAAATGACACTGTCCACAGTGGGAGGGTAAGAAGCAAAGAAAAACCTCAAATATCCCTGGAAAACACCAAGAGAAGAAAAAAAATATTCACGCTGAGAAAGGTGCACAGAATTCCTGTTCTTAACTTCCAGCATTCTAACTCAGCCCAGCATTTCACGTCTCATCCTCTTTAGGGCTTGTGTCCCTTGAAAACAAGTTACTTTACAGCCACTCCCACCTATTCAGTGGGACAAGGAGAAGAGGACAGAATTACTTTCTGTTCTTTGAGTAACCTAAGGCTTATGAAGGGAAAGTATCTATGGAGACTGACGCCAGGATATGACCCCCCTGCACAACAGAGATGCAGGAAGGCAAGAACTCAAGTAACCTTTGAGTGCTATTTATAGGCAAACAGCCCACTTGAACTCTTCTCAAAATTTCTGGCAGTCAGTGGGAAACTGAGCCCCAAGGGGCTGTTCCTGAATCACAAAGCAACTCTGACTCAGTACAGTACTCAACGACTATCTGTAAAAAAAAAAAAAATCTGAAAATAGTACTACATTTTCAAGCAAAGATCTAAGAGTAAGCTGAGTGCCAGTAACATCACTGACTTAACTCGGAAGCCCACAGACTTCTAGCCCCCAGTTTATGGCAATTATGTATGGCAAAGCAAGCCAAAATACTGAGTATTTTCAGAGACTGATCAAGTGCATTTCTTTTAAAAACAATCACCACACTAATGGCGTATAGCACAGACTAGTGTATAAATTCATGTTTCAAACTGAACATCTGAGAAACTCTTCATAAAACCCTCTCCTCTGCCTAAAATGATCCACAGCCTTTCAGCGTACTGTCATCATGACATACATGCTGCATAGCAAAAGATCCTGAAAGTAAGACCTTTGAGAATGCCAAGGTAGATTGGAGTACCAAACTACCAAAAATCAGGAGACTTAGAGTCTTCTTAAGAAAATACGGAATTTATTTTACCGTGACCCAACTTGAAGAAAGAACACGCCCATCTGCTATTAACCCTCTACAAGAACAGCCATAGGGGGCTCATCCCATCTTTTCTTTTTTGCAGCATCCTCTTGCAGTTTTAAAAACAATAGGGAAGACATGAACTTCCATCCAGGTTAATGCGTCTGAAGCTCTGGTGCTTCAGATAGGAGTTTGTCCATCAGAGACCACAGAATCCAACATGTGGCACCACAGAGAACAAGTTTTACTAAGTTTCTTCAGATGGAGAAACTTAGTAAAACAATGCAGAGAGAAACTGTAACAAGCATGAATCCAATGGAGGGAGTTGCTTCCAATAGTGAGTATGGAAAAATCCAGCCAACTGAGGTTCTACCAAAGCAAACTTCTTTGCTTCTTTAAAGCAAAGGTCTTTGCTCTTAATCTGTGTAAAGACTAAAATAAAGTTGTTCTGCCTCTTGCTGTGTCTTTACAGCTGGGGAGGATCAGGCACTGGGTGTGCTCACTATAGGCAAAGGCTAACAGCCAAAAGCACAGCCACAGTGCGAGTTTATCCTCTTTTCATTAGCAAATCTTCCTACTTTCCCTTCAGAGACTTCCAAAGCATGCTGCTTACTTGGTTTTGGCAATACTAGACAAAGTCAGGACAGGTTGGTTAGAACATTCTTGCTTACTGTGGTCTTCCTCTGCTACTCAATAGCCAACTAATTCTTTGAAAGCAAAGACACAATTTTAGCCTTCTGACTTGAGAAGCTTTTTTAAAGGACATATTCAAACATGAGTGTCAGAAAAAAAAATATATACACACACACACACAGGAATAGCCAACTGCACACACAGGAATAATCAAATGCACAAACATGGAATAATTTGTAACAGTACTTCAGAAAAGTAGTGGTAGATTTAAAGTCAAATTCAACTTGCAAACCAAAGGCAAAAGGCAGACAACAAATGGAGATATATAAACAAAAGCACAGCTTGCAGGACAGATGAAATAACACTCCTCTCTCCATGCATCAATAGAGCTCAACTTCAGTAACACGACTCATTTGGGGCATAAAGTTATGAAGAACAGAGATCACATACAGAGACTCCAGGGGAGAACAAGAGCAGATGAAAGTCTAAAGAACATGAGTTAAGGGCAGAGAGAGGTTCGATGTTATTTAGCAAAAAAACCCAAAACCAACCAAACTAAAAAAAAAAACCCCATAACTGAGGGTGATATCAGTCTGTAAGCCAGCTCTAAGGATGGCTGCATTGGAAAAGGGAACACTGAACCCAGACAGATGCATTTAAACAAGCAGACAAAGCCACTAAAAACCATCAACTGCTTTACTACATCTTTCTTCCTTGCCTCCCGAAGCTCTTCCAAAGGAAGCAGCTCAGGGCTCCCTTCACCCTTGAGTTACATATTTCAGTACATAACCCTGAGGGCTGGCAGTCCAAGAAACCTTCTCATCCCAAGGACTGCAGTGGGCTTGGCATGCTGTGGAGCTTCCAGCACTGGAGATAGTCTGTCTAACCAGCTCCTAAAGCCACCTGTCAGGAATGGCACAAGCACAGTTGAATTTGCCTGGGGAGAAGGAAGAGAAGAAGATAAAACTGAAGCTACTGAGACTTTTTTCAGCCAGATTTTTAAAAAACCTTAAAGAAGCTGTACAGAATTTGAGAGAAAAGTGATGCCTAAATGCCAAGTTAACAATTCTTGGTTTGGAGGCAAGCGTTGTTACACAGGGGGAAAAGTCCCTCAAGAACTGCACTGTGCATTTTGCTCCCACAACAACTACTTTCCTTATGGATACAAGCTGGATAACTTTATGCAATGCAATAATTTTTTTTAACATATTCTAGTATGTATTCAATCTTTAAGTATTTAAATAATTCATATTCACAAAGAATATAATCTGCCTTTTTGGGCAAGATGTTTAATGTACTACAACTCATTCTAAATCTAGAGATTTAAGTTCTTAGCTTTTGAAATAAGGTCTGTAAAACAGCACAAAATAATTTATAGCAGGAAATGAAGATGCTCGTATCCCATTGCAAAAAAAGCCACTTGTTACCACAAGCAGAATCAAAGATGAGTGGCAGCATATTTTTACATATTTTGTTTTTCATTCACCTGGTGAAAAGTAGCTTGACTTTCTAGAAATAAGCAGAACTTAATAACTTACGCTATGCATATACTATATTGGCATTTCTTTTCTTAGAAACCTGCTTGTAATTACTTCCTAAACATACAACAGTAGTATTTTGTCAAAGGTGAGTAAACAATTAAAAAACCCAACTGATTCATGTGTTACCCTGCAAAGTATTGATGAGTCAGTAAATCTGTTACTTCTGACACTTTAAAAGACCCCAAATATTTGATAAGAGTATAAAACTGTCAAAGGTGTTATAGATAGCTGTGTTATAGCCCACACCAAGAGCTCCAGTAACTCCTCTCAGGTGTCCCCAGACACTCACAGCACACGACCCAGAGGGTTTTGGCAGCCAACAGCCCTGCTCTAATGCAATGAGTCCTCACAGGACACTTCCATCAGCTCCAGGAGGGGTGGCTCTACATCCAGACTATCAACCTGACTTACCAGTTAGTCCAGTACGAAGCTAAGTGGCTGGCACTGGTTACTGCCACCACGCTTGAATATTAAGCTACAGAACATCAAAAAAAACCCCAAAACAAAACAAAAAAAACCAACCAACCAAAAAAAACAAAAAAAAACAAAAACAAAAAAAAACCAAAAACAAACAAACAAAAAAAAAACCAAAAAAAAAACAAAAAAAACCCCCCACCAAAACAACCAAACCCAAAAGGGAAATCTGATAGATTGATTCAGATCTGATCATCTGCACACTCCAAAGCATCCAGCCAATGCTCAAACTCTCTTTTGAACACTTCTAAACTCTGATTTTATCACCATGTGCTAAGGAAACGACACGACAGACAAATGCAGACAACAATAAAAAACGCAAACATAGATTTCAAGTCAGTGTAATTGAGGTTTTTTAATAAACTCCTAAGACTCTTCTCACAGGAAGTACAAGCAAGAGATTGAGGCTGGTCTACCTCCTCACTACTCTCTCACTCTCTCCTGACACATTTCATTAGAAGAGTTACATTCTGGGGAACTCAAACTTCTGAGAGCATAACAGTTTCATTTCCCACAGTTCCCAACTCTGCTCCCCTGTCTCCCACCATCCCAAGGACAGCACAACACCAGAGCCATCTGCTGAGAGAGGAAGCAGAGACAGGGACCAAAGAGAACAATTCTGAGACCAAAGAGAACAACTCTGTACCAGGTACATCCTGCCTCAATTCAGGCACTACCCAGGATTGTCAATAAAGCACTGCTGCTTTTCTCCTGCCCAAACTCTCCCTACATTCCTTTTGGCTGAGGCTACTCCAAGCACTAAAATAGGAAGAAGTCCTGAAATCAATACTGAATGGAAAATAGTTTTTAACCAGCAAGAATATGTTCCCCATATTGGAACAAGAGAGCAAAGTGTGTTCTATCTTACAAAAGAATCCAAATTGCATGAAAAATAAAATATAGCAGAAGGAAAATAGAAAGGAGAAGCCAAGTTAATACAAACTATATTCAGGACTGAAAAAATCCTGAATAAAAGGAGGATTGCACAAATTGTTTATGGCAAAATCATGAAGAACTTGCTGATTACTTATGATACCTCTGAGATACATACACAGATATATATAAATATGTAGTCAACTTGAGAGATTGAGGAGAACCCTGGCCATTTTTTATACTTCACAAAATAAAACTGGTAATTCTTCTCTCATCTCTCCCCACTCCCCATCCCCTCTAAGAAAGGTTAAAATCATCTTTGCCAAAGAACTCCAAAAGTATAGCTTTCAGAGCTGGTAAGGTAACTTAGCCATCTGATACCTAAAGGCATCAATTTAAGTGTTATGACAATGAGACTGTTCTTCACAGCAAAATCCATCTGGAAAACAGCTAAAAAATACGAAGCTGGTACATTTAACACACTGTCAAAGCACGGAAGTTAAGTTGACTAAGAGCAGGATTAGACTAGACTTTTTCTAATCTAAAAGCCTACTAGACTAGAAAAAATATTTAAATCACGCAAAATCTCAGAGAAATATAATATTAATAACTCAATTACATGCACACAATTCAGTTTATCCAACTTACTCAAAAGCACAACATATCTGTATGTTTCACATACCATATATTCCTTCCCACTCTGAATCTTTAGATGGTGAAGAAAGAAAGTGAGTAAGTCACTGTAATGTGCCAGTATCTCAAAAGGATGAAGCTTTCCCGTTAGCATGACAGTGGTGATTTCAGTGGCAGTGCAGTTTTTATCTCTAAAGAAACACCTACCATGAAGCCTATTCCAACTGCCCTAGGGAAAGCTGTTTCTCGTATTTGGTCTGTATACCATGTCCATACAACACCAAGTATTTTAGATCAGATCAAATTATGGTGAAAAACCTTTCTTGGTTTACAATCTGTCACAATAACTGGACTAAGGTAAGATTTTGGCCATGTTGAAGGAGGCTAAACACACTGCAAATATGATATTGCGACATTTTTACAATAAAGTTACATCTTTGCTCAAATTCCAACAATCCTCTCTGATTCCCCCCCAAAAAGACCCTACTTCTCTTTTTTTTATTTCATAACACCAATACAGATCTAGATATGCATTTGCTATATTCCACAAGCACACAGGAGCAACCAATAAATTGACAAACATGAATCTGTTTTCTGCAGACCTCCACTTCTATAGTTTCAAGTAGAGCTTGGACAACCCTTCACACATTAAGTTTCTAATGCCCACCTTCATTCAAATCACAGCTTAGTTACCCATCAGCCCTACAAAAAGAAACACCAAGTCCACACATGAATCTTATTCATCACAAATAACATAATCAAAGAAATTCTCTAGCCCAGTCTCTGACACTTTCCAAGGGTTCCCTCGGATGCAGGATGAAAGCAAGCTGTGCCTCTCTGGCACTGTTCTTTTAGACTACAGCTCACTCCCTGGTAACCCTTGTTGTTAGTGATTATGAATGGATTTGATCACATCACAAGGATTAAAAAAAAAAGCAGGTTTGGTATAGAAATAGCATACACAGAGGAAAGCACTCAATTTCACTATTGCTGAATCTACTCTAACCTTTCAGTTTATCCTAAAGCAGGTAGATCTCATCTGGGCTCATTCATATTTTGATCTGTGTTCTATATTCCCACTAAGGAGGTGATCACTTCCACTTCTTGCCTTTCCCAGTTACAAAATACACAATCTATTCTCCCCCCATCACCCTACCAGCTTTCCAAAGAACAGTATCAGGCCCTCAGGCCTGAATGAACTACTGAAATTCACAGGTATTAACAGACACATTATTAGAACTCGACTTCTCTTTCACCATTTACACTACAATTAATCCCTCAAAGTCTCAAAAACACCAAACCATTTATGTGAGGGGCTCCAGCCACCTTAATATTGTACTTCAACAGAAAAGAAGGATGTGCATAACTCTGCTCCCTGTTTGAACATAAGGATGGACTATTTGCATGTTTCACTAAACAAACCTTTGGCTCAACATTCTCCCTCTCAAAATATTTTCCTCACAAGCCTCTTTGCAAACAATAGTAGGAGTCCTGAAGAACTCACTGCTTACAGAACTCCTCCCTATGTAGATACTCAACAGGAACATCATGTGCTGCAAAGGCAGCCAAAGTTTCTTTACCACTTTCTTCTGCATCTTTTTTTGATGCTTTATTGTCAAAGTGTTTCAACGTTCAGATTGAACACACTTAAAATCTCTGCTGGTAGGGACACAGGCACTCAAGCTATTTCCTCAAGTGACTTCCCAGAAAACTCTGCCAAAGCATGCTGAAACACTGTCAACAGGGTAATCTAACTGCAGGGATTTACATTTTGACATTTCACAACTTTCTGTAGAATTCTGTGGTTTTGGTGCAGAATTCACCAAATGGGCATCCAGGATTTTTATCTGGCCACGTGCCTGAACCAACACCTTTCTCTGTGCTACAAAACAACCCACAGAAAGAGGACTGCACAACACAAGAGAGTCATTTCCCCTTCCTGATGCCGATACAAGTTGGGAACAGAAAATGAAACGGGTTTAACCAGTCAAAATTTCCCCACTTTGCCCTTTTATCAACACATGTTGAGGACCCACAAGGAACCCAAGAAGAGCAAGAGCTTTCAACACTCTAACCATTCCTTCCCAGTAGCAAAGAGCTCTCATCTCCAGCTATCAACTACTGTCCCTAAAAAGGGACTTTCTTACTGAAGATCCACACAAGAATCATGACTTTTCAAAGCTGGTATTTTAAGAAATCAACAGTACCCTAATTAACAGTGGAGAAAAATATTTCTAGTGCAGAACAGGACTCCACTCTCAGAATACCAATAATCTGTTTAGTTACAGCCTGAAAAATGGAAACAACCTCCAAACAGGATGGTTCTCATTCCATAGGTTATTTTACCTATATATCCCATCTCTGCTAATAGGAGTTAAACTGAAGGAAGATATGCAATATTTGGTTTGCTTAGGCTAAAACTTGCCAAACAACAGGATTCAATTGTTTTAATTTATCTTCTATTTCTGAAGATTGAAACATATTTACAATGCTCTCTTGGTCTTCAGATTGTAAAACTATTTTTTTGTGAAATAATACAAACACTGACAGTTGTTTAAAGATAGTTGTTCATTAATAAAGTGCCTGTTCTTTCACAGAATAAAGTATGGTTGTCTAAACTGAAGCTCATCAGGCAGGTTTTCAGAGGACCTGGCAAACACATGAAATCTATGTTTGTGTGCACATGGATATGTACATGTGTGTAATTGCTGCTATGCCAAGAAGGGTGAGAACAACCCTCTTGCTAGAAATTTGGCTTAAGGCTGTCACCTTCAACATCCACAATCCTTGAAAAAGAATAAGCACGTTGAACAAGCAAGTGAAAAAATATCCAGCACTCTCATGGTGGGTAAATACAGATATATATACAGATACATAGAAACATTTTCAAGCAGTTCAAATAACCTCTGGCTTCTACACTTGCGTATGCAGCAGCACTCAAATCAAGACAGCTACTTACAAACAAAACACAACTCCTCCAAATCCTACAGTACACAATAGCTGAAAACCACTTCTGCACAAGGACTTTGAAGAACAATATCCCATGTGGCTGCAGTTGCTGGAGCTTACTTTGCAGGACTAATAAACGACATGTCCATGTGAGATCTGAGCACTAAAGGATTCAGGAAGAATGAGCAAAACTAGTTTTGCAAGTCATACTCATTAAGATCCTAATGACACAGCCACAGATCTGGCATGTGAGAAACCCCAAGAAATCCAAGACACTAAATACAAAACTGATTTTCCTCTAGGTTGTAAGGCAGAATCAAGCCTATCACAGGAGAGGGGGACCATCACAACCAAGGCCAAGCTACCCCTGGAAACTACAGACAAGGCTTTAAATTAACTTCATGTTTGAGCCATAGTTCTGTCATCTACTTTTCCAAGCTGTCCTTAACGCTGAGGACTGAACTGAGACTAAAACAACAGCAGAAACCACCTGCTTTTGCCAAACTGCAAAAGAATACAAAGGCCCAACACTAGGCTGCCATGATGGAAGCCCAGAAGCTCACTTAGGGTTAAAAAGGGTATTTTCAGCAAAACGAGGCAGATAAATCCAGTGAAGATAATAGAACATCTCCCAGAAACACTAACTTCTTTTTCACCCACTGTCAAATTATGGCTTTTATTAATGAACTACCAGATTCGCAGCATCTTCTTTAGGTTAACCTGATATTTTTAGTGTTCCAATTCACAGAGGGAAAGACAAGTATAGCTTAACTAGAGAACTTTCCCCAGAGTATTTTCACTCTTTTGATCTCACACATTCATCAAGTGGCATTAATTTTGTCCAGTCTTTTTAGAAAGGGAAACAAAGTCCTTAAAAAAAGGCACTCTTTTTTTGATTTGTGCTTCTTTCCAGATTCCTTCCATTCTCCCCGTGTACTTGGGAAAACCAAGGCAGGGAAACTTCAGCTTAAAAACAAATCATCTAATCTTGGGGACAAATACCCAACTACTGCTTAGAAATCTGCAGACTGCATTCTCACAGGTGTTACAAGCAGCAAAGGAACCTCCTGCATATGTCAAATACTGTGAGATCCCTGTGAGCACTGCAGCCCCAGCTCTAAGCACCTCAGAGATGCACTGCCCCATAACACCAGCCAGATCCACTGGCAATTTATAAAGCCAGAAACAGGCTTTGGGACACAGCAGCCACCAGGTACATGAGAGGACCCAATTTTCAATTTTAAAAGTGCTTAAAAAGGACTAAATTATTCAAATTCCCTCAGTGCATGGAGTATCCCAGGAACAGATTGTCTTCCCTGCAAAACAAAGTTTGGTCCTCAAGAGTTACAGCAGATAGGCTGCTGCAACTTCCTGCTGACAAGAGCTATGCTGTGTTCTACGTTGGGGTTTTTTCAAATCCAAAATGCAAAGAGAACCCAAATCCCAAATCCCTGCCCCCTTTGCTTCCTCAGAATAAAGTTCTCCTTTAAGACTGTACACAGCTAAGAGCTATTTTATGTAGCTCTTTAAGTGTTCCAAAGTAAGATCTGAAAACTCCAATTTCAGCACACCACTACAAGTCTGAGTATACACCCATGATGATCACATGGGATTTGTTTCAAAGCAGGGGTTTTACATCTTTTTGTCCTTGGAATTTTGAAACTAACAAATAATTTTCAAATCCAATGCAAACACCCCAGTAACAAATCATAGGAGGATTTGAATTAGTCAAGCTTTCACTCTTAATCTAATAAATGTAGAGACAACTATGTTCATCAAGTCTGGTTCCAAAACAGGAATGTTTAATATGTATTTTCCAACACTGATAACCTCAGAACTACAGAATGCAAAAATGTTTTTCTGAAAATTAAAAAAAAGAAAAAAAGTATTTTTTCTGGAGTAATGAATTAATAATTATATATTGACCAAAGCAGCAGGAAAAAAAAGTCATTTTAGCTAGCCTACTTCCTTCTATTCTCTCCCCATTAATCCTCCCTCTGGTAACATATGTAATCTCAAGTCAATGAAATACCATTTAATTAAAATTAATTTTTCTAACTTTGTATGTACAGAAAGAGTGGGCCAAGCAACCTGCAACACTTGTAAGAGTTATGAGCTTGTTTTCCGTGTTCTGCTCATCATGGTAAATTTCCAGACTCCTGAACACTTTGCTAGTGTCAGAATTTATGTGCTGACAGATCCATGTACAAGTCAGGTTCAGAAAAAAACTATACAAAGAAAGTACCTGCTGCCTCCAGTAAGGCTTCTAGTCTTGCTTGTGTTTCTGGATCCACAGTTCTCAAGTCCGCACCTTCTGCAGCACTCGATAAGAATAACTCCGATGTGGTTTTAAGTACTGGGTTATCAAGATCTTCTTGGTCCAAAATAAATGATTCAACCTGTTTGCCAAGTTAGAAAAACAGTTTTACTATTTTTGAAGCTTTAAAGTAAATCTAAAATATTACCAAAAAAATACCACAGAAATAATCTAACTGTACTATCATAATTGTGTTTTATCTGCCAAGAACATAGAACAAACCTGCAAAAAACATCTGGTAAACTCACTCAAGAGGTAGTTAAAAATGACAAAAAAAACCCCTAAAACCCTACATAAAAAAAAAAATACTGCAAAAAATTACAGTTTAAAACACCTTAAATACAGCAAGGTGAACTCAGATTAAATACTGAATAAGTGTTATGCATGTTTGCACAGTTAACAACTCAAGCAGGCAGCCACAAGAGGCTGTAACATCTTTGTCACCAGAAGCTCATCTACCATGTTATTAATAAAAGCCACCAGTAATGACTTTGGTACAGCTGAACCTATCTGAATGCCAGGGAAAGATGGAATGTTTTCCCGAGATGCCTTTCACCTCTCTTTTAAAAGTAATTTCAATGGAGGTAGCACAAAGATTTTGTTTGTTTTGATCATGAACACAAGAGTTGACCAAAACTCAACCCCAAAACAGCTGTCTCCAAGCTGGCACTCAGTATTAGCCCAGTCTGCACTGCTTTCTGGACAAGAACAGATCTGCAGAACGATTAAGCAGGCAGGTATTCCAACCGAGCAGCAATAATGCTGTCCCACCAGTGCCCCACGTGACCTCCAAACACAAGCCCATGGAATTACTCAACATAACACACTGCAGTTTTATGACAGCTTGCCAGAGTAAACAAGGAGGACACCTGACTCACACTCTAATGAGAGCAGAGCTGCATTTCAGAATCTCCCAAGTTCAGACATAATTTCCTCTGTTTTCAGTAATATTTTAAGACAAAAACACTATTTCATAATTAGATGTTGTCTGTTATCTGTACCAACACTACTGGTGCCTTAGATATGCCATAGAAATGAGACATTCCTGTTACTCAGCCACCACTGTCCTCTCCCACTTCATACCCCAGCCTCATCTTCCTTTCTCAGTTTTCCACAAAATACTTCCCCCTATTTTTCTCACCCCAGCAGAAAACTACCATCTCGTTTCCCCTGGAAAGGGAAAATTTATACTTAAAAAAAAAAAAAAATCAAATCAGGCCATCTGCAAATTCATTAAGCGCTCCATTGTGTGAACAATGTTAACAGGATCTGGGAGCAGCACAGAGCACTGCTATTCAAGAGCAACTTGGGTTCGCTCATTTCTTCCCCTTTTTGATATGTAAATGGCTGTAACACTATCCCCTGGTGTCCGAGCCAGCCCTGTGTGTCAGTGAAATGCTAACATTGGAATATAATGGGAATCAGGGAACAAGTATGACTTTTTAGGAACACCGAACATGAGGTCGACATCTCAGTGGATATGTGTGATCCTGGCCAGCTTACAGATAGTAGATCTTGTGTACCAGACACAAATATTAAAGGTAAGGCAGCAGGCTCTGATTTGGTGCTCAGAGAAGCAAGATTTCTAGGTTAGTCCAGGCAACGGTCCTAAAACAAGACAACTGTCATTGCAAGAAAGAGAACATTTAAACGAGCAGAAAAATAGCGACCTAAACCAGTGATACACATTTGTACTACAAAGAAGAGCTATTTACAACTCACAGCAAAATGCATCCCTACAGTAAGATGCCCCTCAGCAGAACTCAAATTCCAGGTTAGTCCATAGCCAGCTTAAAGACTCCCTGCTTTCATGAGCTCTGATGCAAAACTGACTTCTAGGAAAATTCACCCTTACCTACGTGAGTACTTCAGGGTTTTTCATTTTTTCCCACAAGACTACACAAGGTACTAATATGATGGAAATATTATTCCTATTACAACATGTTTGTGTGATCTGGTGAAGGGCAGAAAATCCCACTGCATGTACATGAAAATTCATTATATACAGCTGAGAACTAAATACAAGAAATTTTATTAGATGCTTATGGACATCTTTCTTTGTCAACTACATCACTACATTTAACAGCAGTCCTCCCTCTTGAGGACACACCAAAAGGAGCAAAAAAGTCACCTACCACTGAAGCAACTGCACTTGAGAACAGCAAGCACTGGAGAAACACTCAGTGGCTCCTGGCAAGCCTCAGGGTTCAGCCTTGGGAAGAGCCAGGCAACCCTCAGGCAAAGGGAAGCACAGCAGCCTTGCAGCAACCTGCCAGAAGCTGCCCTGCTGCAAGTTCTAAAACTTCATGGTTTTGACACTTTGGGAAAGATATGGACCATTTTCTCCCCAACTGCTACCAGCCCAAGCTCACTGGGATATGTTTACTGGATATTACAGGCAACAGTGCACCCCTTGAACCTAAATCAGTGTTAATCCACTATTCACAAATACTCAGCTTGCAAGGAACCTCTCTCTCCCCAACAGGGAATACATTTTCCTTACAGGAACCTCTAAACAAGTCTGTCTTTTTAACAATGATTGTGCAAACACTACTAATTAAAGTGAATTACACACACAGTTTGTACTTAAGAATACAACTTGGGTAGTACTGGTGCAGTCTGCTCTTTTCACCACTCTTTTCAACTCTTCCTGCCTTTCTGCTCTTCCTTACACCAGCAACTGTACTTCCAGAGACCTTGCACATTTAAAATCTCACAAAAAATCTTGCTTCACATACAGTATTTTCATCATAGTTTTATATCACAGGAAAGCAGATGCTTTCATTATTACTGCACATGTTAAGCATCAATTTTTAGGTTTTGTTTTGATTTTTTGTAAGAGCTTAATAACATACCCACAATACAAATATAACTTCAGTGTGAAAATACTGAAAATCCATATGCAAAATGTTAAAATAGCTGCATCGCCGCCAGTCTCCCAGAACAAACTTCAATGTATTTTCAAGTTAGAACATCTGACATTTCTGTAAATCAATGCAGTTTCTCACACACTAAGACAAAGCTAGAGAGAATGAAGAGTTGGATATCATCACTCACAGCAGAGTGAGAAATCACCTAATTCATCAGATGCCTCTTGTGAATGGACATGACCTACAATGATCACATATTAATAATAAATTGTTTTAAAAATCACACTATCCCAAATATGTCAAACAAATTTGGCTTTTCAAACAAAAAATAAACTTATTTAATAATCAAAACAAGCAAGTAAAAAACCCAAACATATTTCACGTTAGCATTCCTGGAAGACATATTACACTGTTCATGTGGCAAAATTTAGGCACTCTGCTCTATTCTAATCAGATCTGCAGCAAAGTGATAGAGTAACCAGTCACTGTGCTATTTTTGGATTCTTTTGCGAGCTGCTTTGGGCAGCTAATAAGCATCTTACTTGGGAAGGCTCATTAGGAACACATGGATTCAAGATATTATTCTAACTGCCAAAACAATTTCACCTTCCCAGTCAAAACCCAAGAAGCTGCACAGGACCGGAGGGCAGGGCTTCAGCACACCGTGTGTCTCGTGCTCTTCCACAGCAATGATGGACCTTGCCTGACGTTCTGCCAAGGACTGCAGCAGCCTCGCAGCTCTGCAGATCCAGTTACACCCCTGGGTCCTCCCTCCAGAGCAGCTACATCGCAGCTACGCGGCCTCAACTCCATCAGTGCCTATACCTTAATACCACGACTGAGTTTACTGCAGGTCAGGGGTAGCAAAGGGACTTTGCAGGCACCAACATCGCCACTAACACTGGCAATTCTGGTGAGATGGACAATGACATGCAGGGTTACAACACATTTCTAATATTAAATCTAAACCGATCTTCTTTATGTTGCACTACTGCAAAGTACTTTTCCCAGAATAGCCTGGACCTGCTCACAAATAGCCTGTTCCTGACAGGCTACAGACGATGGAAAAGCTTCCTGGGTAGCTGTACAGCACTGTTCTCTCCTCCTCCTGCAGGCAAGGGCAGCAGCAGAGACAGATCATTCTACCTTCCATTTGTGCCAAACTAGTGCCCCTGGGAACACTATCTTTACAAAAAGTGTTGATAGGAAAGGAAAGGTGCTGTGAAATTATTTCCTTGAAATTGTATTTTCCAGGAACCCCTTGAGCTATGAACACTTTTTTGGGGTAACAATACTCTTTGCTCTGTTCGTGGAGTGTTAACAAATAAGGAGTCCCAAGCTCTCGACTGGGACTCCTGAACTCCTATTTTTAATGCAAATAAATGAGTACCTGAATTTCTCTTTTGTGTTAGGAAACCCTTCCTAATTATTTCTATAACAATTCCATTTGGACATTTTCATTCCATAATTAACAACATGTGCAATGCTGTATTAGAATCACACTAGAAAGTTCGTGTGGATTTGTCTGATAAACCCAACCTCTAACAGTTTATGGTGTCGTGTCCTTTATTAAACTGAATGTCAATATTGGATTAATACTTGCAATCCTGCTCTAAAAGTTTTGAGGAATGGTGATAGGACACAGCACTAAGTTAAGACTAAAAATGAGTTCGTGTTTCAAATTTGACATCAAACACCTTTAAATTTCACATATAAAGGATGTCAGCTTCAAAACCATAATTATTCCAAGGAGAAAGTAAAGTGAAGGACTTTGTCCCTGACAGGACACTCTTAGATGCTCCCTGCAACAAGTAAGTGCAGCACTACCCCCTTGGTGTGGACTTAACACCACCAAAAGGCCCGGTTTTGATTTACCAGAAGATGCACTTTTCAACATTCTTCCCCTGCCAGCCCAGCCAAACATTTTTGCACCTGCTTAAGGTGCCTTCCTGCACAACCATTTCAGTTTCAAGAGATGGAGTAAAGCAAGAGGAAGAACCACACACTAATGTGGGTATTTTCACAAAACCTTTCAGTGGGGTCTCAGGACACTGTCCTTTCTTGGCACTTCAAAGCTACAGAAAGAAAATAAACATTTCAGGGAAGTACTCTAGAGTCAGTACCTAGAAACAACATAGAATCAATGGGAACAACAATTCAGACATAATTAATGATATAAAACCATACCCACTCTGTTTGGCTTGAGCTGTAATTTCTGAAGACAGTTTCTTTCATTAAAAAACAGAAGTTCCAGCCCAAGAAGACAGAAGCCATGAAGACAGTCGTGACCTGTGAATCACCAAGAGAGCATTGTCCAGCACTATGGATGCTGTGATTACACAGCATCCTGCAAGCCCAGGGGGGCACAGCGTGCTTGGGGTCACCACCACCTCAATGGAGAGCATAAAGTACATGAAGCATCATTTCCAGTCACTGCTCACCTTGTGACAAGTCAGGCAGCTGTCAGACACTTTCATAGGTTGCTTTAACACATCAAAAAGGGAGAAAACTCAGGGGAGGAAACAAGTAATTTTTCTACCACTTTACTAAATTTCATGGACTTACAAAGGGGTCTGA
The DNA here is from genome assembly GCF_000691975.1 of Corvus brachyrhynchos. Lineage (NCBI taxonomy): Eukaryota > Metazoa > Chordata > Aves > Passeriformes > Corvidae > Corvus > Corvus brachyrhynchos. The sequence goes on from NW_008238966.1 coordinate 333,125, forward strand.
CAAGCTGGAAGATCATTCTTCTGGAAACAGAAAGGCATTAGATCACCTCAGCTCCCTGTGAAGCCATAAATCTGACCACAGCTCCACCTTTAAGTGGAGCTGTCAGTGCTCAGCACCTGCTGCAGCAGTTCTGTAGGCAAGGCATTAGATTGGGAGGATGGGGAGAGAAGGGGTGCAAATCTGTTTAGCTCTGATTGCAATAGAAAGCTGACTGACTGGAGGCAGGATTATCTAAAGGACAGCCTTTATTCCCATAGATATTAAGCAATTACCGGCTAATGAAACGAGCAGCTATAGGATCTGGGCTGTGGTGAGCTCATTTCAGAAAAGGTTCATGTTGCAGACGCTGCTATAGATACAGTGTAAATACAGGTGGACACAACCTCAAGATTTGTTGCTGCAGGCAAGGAAAGGCCCTCAGACACACAGCGTGGGCCATGAATCCAACATCCACATGTGTAACACCATGTTCTTGATGCACTACCACACGAGCTGACTAAAATGATGGGAGAGACAGCAGGCAGTGAGCAAGGAGTGACATCTTAATGGCTACTCCACCTCAGGGTCTCAAGCCTGGCACCCCAAGTCACCAGTCAGTTCTCAAAATTACAGCTGTTCTTTGAAACATGCAGAAAAACCAATAAATCAGAATTAATGTTTTGTAGTACTACTCTTCCATTCCAGAGATTGCTGACCCTGGTTTTCAATTTTCTTGCACTCGTACTGAACCATAAGCAGACATTCCTGGACAAGCACCTGTCAAAAGGTTCATGTCAATTTAACCACTTACCTGATTTCTCTCTTAAGCAAACAACTGACACTATGCTATTTAAGTAGTTCTGAATACTACAAACTACCCCTTATCACATGCTTCTGGAAAGAGCCGTCTGATCTATGGATCTTCTAGAAACAGGAACACTACAATTTATTTTTATTAAAACACTGTTTCACAACAATAAGCAACATGATTGCACCCTGTTAGCCCTCACAGAATTAAGGCTCAGAACACACAGGTTGACTCCTCTTGGTACGAGAAACTGGCAGTGTTACAAAGTTTCTCTGTATAGCAGAAAAGAAAGCTTTACTCATCTCAGTAACTACTGAAAAAAACCAAAGAACTGTTAAAACCAGCCTGTAGCTACCACATATTAAATGTCTGATAAACAAAAATAATTATGACTATATTTTCCCAATGTACAAAACAATCTTTTGCAGCAAGGAGCTGTCATGTACAGAACTGGAACTGACAACTGAAGCTTATTCAAAATTCACATCAATCCCAGTAAATCAAGTGCCAATTCTTGACCTGTACTTTATACCAAAGAAAACCTTTGAATGGAGACCAGGAAACTTGACTAAAATAAGCACCACTTGCACTAAGCACTCCTTATTTTCTTGTGTTCTATCTCAGTCCACTCTAAATCATGTTTTCGGTGCTCCATCTCCCCCACGTGCTCTGGAATTCCCTCCTCATCTGTTTTTTTCTATATAATATTCCCACAGAAATAGCCCCTCTTCTTTCCTCACAGCTGGCGTAACTCAGTATTCTGATTTATTAGAATATAAAACAGAATTGTTGCATCAATTTAGCCAGGGCTTTCAGGATGGTGTCCTTGCTCAAGTATTAAATCCCAAGCATTAAAACAAAGTGAAGGCAACTTTTAAGACAGAAGAATAGATGCATTTGTTTGCTGATGTAAAAGCTCACACCCAACCAAGATGGGAAGCATTCTAAGCCACCTTCTTGGAAATGACTTTTTAAGATCTCTTTTCAGTCCAAGGGGACAATGCCTAAACAGACAAAAAAATCGCACAAGTGGATCTTGAATACAATAGTAATTCGATAATCTGATTCCAGGCCAACCTATACATTTCAGACAGAGGAGTCTCAACATTTAAAGTGACTAATTAAGTTATCTAGAGGCTTATAGCAAACTGAAAATCATCCTGGGCTTTCTGCCCCTCTCAGAGCCCAAGCTAGTGGCAGCTATTCTTTTCAAGGCCTGGATAAACAGGTCTGTGCATGCTGTTCTACTGCCAAAGCAGCACAAACCCCAATGTAACTCCTGAGCCATCACTTAGTCATTTCAAAGAAACTATCAGAGAGCCCTGCCTAAGCTATAATCCACTGAAAATACAATATGTAGCACTATAAGGGCTTTAAAATGTAACTATTTTATAAAAACAATTAAAAGAGAGACATTTATCTAAACTGTTGGATTTATCCTAAGAAATCCTAAATGTCAAGCATTCATGTGAGAGACTCCCTTCTCCCCTGGCTCCCTTTCAGGCTGTGGAGGAACTCTATAAACAGGTGATGCTCAGAAGTCACCATGACCGATGATCAGAGTTTGGAAGCAGATCATTCAGCCCCAAATACTGATCTCCCCTCTTCCCTTGGTTTGAAATACGACTGACTTACGACCTACCTGCCATGTGACACTCTTAGTTTTATCCATGATTTTGGAAAGGGAAAAGTTCAACAGGTTTAGGGACTTTCCTAGAAGAAAATCTTAGTTAATTAGTAATCCCTATGTTTTACTGAAGGCAAGGGAGAATAACTTAGGGACCCAGCTAAAACCTAATGCTAAAACATGAAATGTTAAAAATATGTGAGATGACTTTCTGGTGGCCCACTGTCCATCAGTCAATAAAACATTCTCTTTTTTTTTTTTATTAGGGAATATTTTCTTCCTGTAAGATGGGTATGCAGCTTGGAACCTTTGAAAAGCTCCCCTCGCCAGAAGGGCCAGCCACACTTGTCTCTTCTCAGCTACCACCAGCATTCGGACAAACACATCATCATAATTCAACTGTGAGCAATCCCTCTCAGTCTACAGCACTTTTCCTACAGATTCTGGGATGCTTTGGAAGAGCTAAAGATGAAAATAATTCTGAAAAAAAATCTTGACTCCCTCTTGAAAGCAAAGGACAAAAGTGAATAAGGGGTCTCATCTCACAAAAAGCAGGAAAGAAGTAACAGGATCAAGCACAGGAGCAATTCTTTTATTTATGTTTTATTATAATAAATGCTTTCTACCTGTACTTGAGCAGAAGATACACAATACTGCAAAAACTGAGAAAATTTTCTAGTATTTTATAAAACTTTCAACTAATCAACATTACATAAGAAAAAAATTCTTAAGCAATGAGTTGCAAGAGTAAAAAGAAGATACTATCCTATAATAGGATGCATTTCCATAAATTTCACTTGCTCAGCATTCCTCCAAAAATAGGCTACATAAAACCTCTGCACTTTCACAACAAAAAGGGAGAACTACTTGTTGGGGGGAAAAAAAAAAACCCAAACTATCTGTATTCTATTACAATATATATCTGTGTATATTATGAACTACAGCATATCATCCTAACTAAATGAACCCCTAAATTCAAACATTAATTCACCTGTACCCCCCTTTCTCAGAGGCAGCATGGTTTTATAACACAAAGGTTGCAACCTTGTTACTGCAGTCAGTTGTTACAAAAAAGAAGCATTTGTATCATTTCAAAGTCAAACTAATCTTTAGTTTATCATAGACCAAGGTCATAGAGGTATCAGCAAGAAAGTTTCTATTTGAGATGAACAGTGCCTGGCCTCAGTGGTTAAAACTTCCTAATTTACCTAAGTACTTGCACAAATCACTGATTTCTGAAGTTTGCTTACAGTACCCCGTTCCAGCAGAAGGCCATTCCCACTAGGAAGATAAGGTTCACACGGGGCCTTTAGGTGGTGTTTGCATGGCACATGGGGGGCTGCTGGGCAAGAAAGCATCCGCAGAAGACAAATGAAAGCACCCTGCTGAAGAGTGAGGCTTCAGAGCTTAACTGAAACAGAGTGCTGCAAAGAGTCCTCAAACAAGATGCAGGAGTTATTTTTCTTGCTTTGTGAAGTTTTCAGTGGGAAAGAAACCTAAGAAAAGTTCCTTTTTCCATATGAGTCAAGACTTGCCTCTGTTTTAAATCCAAGAATCACTTTTATTCCACAGTAACAGCTTAATATTTTAAAGGAATCTTCATATATGGTACAAGAACTCAAAATGACCTACTAAGATCGAAGCTCTGCAGCCTCCTCACCTGCAGGGTCCGAGCCCCAGCTGTGAACTCCAACAAACACCCCAATTCAGTCCTGGAGCTGCTCCCAGTTTTAAAGGCCAGGCCACACGTGTGCACAGAAAAAGGAGCGCCTGTGTATTCCCTTCCCTTCACACTGACCCTTCTGTCAAGTGAATGTTGTAGGGATGGTTTGAGCTCCAAGCAGAGGACAATGTCCCAATGGCACCATCCAGCTGTCCTTACAGCTGGATTTCAGTATCCCTCAAGGCAAGGAAAGGAGACAGGAGAGCAAACCAATATCAAGCCCATGGGGGAGCAGCTGGGTAGCCCCAATTTAAATCAGAACACAAGAACCCATGATTCACCATTAACGCTCAAACAAACCCTTCCCACCCCCCACCAGACTGTAACTAGTTGACTGGTGAAACCTATGTGCAAATTTGTACCTAAATATAGATGTTCTGCTAAATTTGGAAAATCTCTCCTTCCCAAGGGGTTGCACTGCATATTTATGTAATTATACAGTAGTATTTCACATCTTTACTTTCTACACCTATCATTAGAAAACAGTTGCTGACATTTATTTTAGGTCAGGTACTCAACTGGGTCAAGCTGCACTAAAGGGAGACCCAAGTTCTGCAAGAAACCTTAGAAACCAGTTCATTGTAAAATGTTATTGAATAGTATTAACCATAATTACACTGCTTGTTTCTGGTTAGCACAGCCCAGACTTGCAAAGTTACTGAGATATGTACCATGATTTTTCTGAAAGCTAGATGCCTAACCAGACTGGGAATAAATGAACACTCTACTAACCAGCTCTCTGCATCCTGAAGAGTCACCTCAATACTTCTGGAAACCTGAACATGTTATCCCTTGATGTTTTCTAATCAGTGAATTATTCCTGGAAGAAAATGTTACATTTTCTTCCACCTCTTACCTCCTCAATTTTGAAAGACCTTGTCAAAAGAAAAATATCAACTGCTAAACTGAAAACTACATTTTTCAGAGAAAAGGCTTTTCTGCTTAATACTATCTACCTGAATTTGCATCCACTTTTTGAATTTCTATTCCTTACAGTAAAGAAAAAGCTGCTATTTACATTGTTTCTAATACAATGAAAACTAAAATGTCTGAGCATTACATTAACCTCAGAAGTCAAAAGATGCATTGTGCACAGCATTTACAAAGCAGATCCATGTTAAGGTTCAACAATACAGCAATGACTTTAATAGACAACACTGCTAATTTGAAACGAACTACATATTTATTCTGAATTCCAAACCCAGTTTAACAATTAAGAGACTTCAGACTGCAGCGAGGGGGGCCCCAGAAAAAATCTCCAGGTATACTGAACTGCTGTGGAGTGCATGCCATTCAACTACTCATCCTACTCCTTGTAGGAGGTATGTTATGTCTGATTTTTAATTATGCTTTATGTAAATATCCCCAGAGGCTTATGCAATAGGTACAGGCTTAAGTAAGGCGAGCTGGTGGAGGCAGCTCAGGAGAGGGAAGCCAAGAGCTGAGCTGACTCCATAGCCAAGGGCTGGTTGAGCTCCAGTTGTCATTGAGGGCCTCCAAACCCCTGAATTACAGAATATGAGAGATTTGCTACATTTGTACACTCACTGCCAAAGGCCACTTACTGAACCAAGCTCCCAGATCCCCTGGTACTTCTGTCGGCACCGCCAGCTTCTCCTACTTGATTTACAACAGCTCAGCAAACGCACCGTCCCCAAGCACTAACACAGCCACATTTATCACCTGCTTCAACTCTTGCCTGCCACACTTTGCTGCTGTGAGGGTTTTGAGGAGGACCTGCATGTTCTGTGGCCACCAAAGACCCCATGGACATGCACTACTCAGCACTGCCCTCCCTGCACACCTTCACCTTGACCTACAGCACTCCTAGCCAGGGTGGAGGAAGCTGTTCAATGCTCGTGCCTTTGGCACCAGCATAAGTGCCAGCAAAATTCACAAGGAGTGGTAATAATACACTTAAAGTCACACCAAAAATTTCACTCTAAACAAGTTGCAGGCTGTGTTCACACCCTGATCAGGCTTGGAAGGCAACTAAGCAACTATTTACACTGAGGTCAAAAACACTTCATTTCTCAGGCTACAACCAGCGGTGGAAGTTTCTCCGAGCACCCAGGAGATTCACAGCAGCCTGCTTTACACAGGAATAGTGCAAACCTCCTGGCCTCGTCCCTCCATGCCAAAAGACATGCTTCAGCTTGCAATTGTTTCTCTTTGCATGTGATAATTTTAACTGGTAATTCTAGAAAATATTCTGCACAGCTGCATTTAATTTTCACCTTGTGGACCTGATACAACTCATTTGTACAGGATCCACTTTAGTCCTTGGTTTCCCAACCAAGAGCCTGGTCACTACCATAGGCAGACACTGAGCTAGGAAACCAGAAAGCTTCGATTTTCTCCCAGTTCTGCAGGCCAGGATAAATGGGGCACACCCTCTTCACCTGTAAAATGGGGACAGCACTCTCCACTGTAAAGTACGTGGAGATCTGATCTAAGAAATGCAATATATTTTCAAAAAGGTTAGGTTAAAATATATTGCTCTTTTCATTCTCTAGATAAATGCTTCATTACACCCTTTGTCCTGCACTTCCCTGGTGATTTTCTTTAACTATTTTGCCATTTTGACCAGTCCAATTATTTTAGCATATTAAAACTCAGACTAATACAAGGACACAAAACCTAAATACCACTGCAGACATGCAGCAGAGCCTACAGAATATTGTACCATTCTTTTTATGGCTTCAAAAGTAGAGAGGAGAGTACAGATCAAGGCAGCATGGCAAAAACTCACTTTTTTTTTTTTTATTTTTAATTCTCCCTTTTAGTTCTCACTAATTCCACCCACTGGTAATAGCTGAAGGCATACACCCAAATCAGTGACTCATGGCACAAGACCACAGTCCAAACAGTGACTGACTAGCTTCTCAAAGCAGCGCTGTTCAAGAATTGCAGTGTTCCATCCCTGGACCTTAACTGCCTTTTCTTTGCTCAAAAAAGAAAACAAAACAAACAAACAAAGAGAAACCCCCACCACTGACAACAGGTGCCTCCTTAGTTCTCAGAAAAAAAAAAAAAAAAAGAATTCCCCCTTGGTGCTCCCAGCCATGTAGCCTAGCCTAGGCACATTCTTCCCACCCATGCTTCTTCCCCAGGTAACTCTCCACAACCAGAAACACAAGACAGAAGAACTCCCCAGGCAATTTCAGCTTTGAGATTAGCCCACCTCCTCTCTGCGTGTGCTGGAAAACTTCAAGTATTTCAACTCCAATTGATTTCTTCTGTTCTATATTTTAAACAATGAACGTTTCCCCAGGTTTTTCCAATGAAACATTTAACAGCTGTTTGGGAACCTTTATTTTTTTGACCTCAATGCCAACCTCCCAGACACATTATTTATAATAGGCCATCTTTCTTAATACTTGCTATTAGTCAAAAGAGTGCTTAGTAAACACCCTACCTGTCCAATCTTCACATCCCTTAAATAATGGGGTGGGTTCAAAAGGGATAAGCTTTTAAAGTAGGACTCTGCTCACCTTGTAAAGAGCCATAAACACCCTGATATAGCCCACTTCCCATCATTTTCCAGGTTCTGTAGCTACTGCTTTGTATCTTCAAAGATACATTAAAATGTGACATAAAAGACCTCCTAGAGAGCAGACACTCATCAATTACTTGTGTCCTACTCTATCTACGGTAGGTCTTCCAGCTCCCCAAAACAGGTATGTACTGGAACACCTAATTCCATATGGGACTGAACGTGTCTGTCCAGGACATCAATCGCACAAGGAATGCTCACATACAAGTGCTCATCTGCCTGATCATTAGATTTTGAGTTTAGTTAAACGACCTGCTGTTAGCACCGCTTCTAATGTAGCTTAGGTGGCCATGAGCAAAATGCAAATGTGGATCTGCATCAGTTTCATCACTTTTTTATTCAGATAAGACCTGGTTCAGGTTTCAGGAGGGCTGGACACAAGACAGTCATCAATAGAAGGCAAAAAATTTAGCCACAGGAGGATGACTGCAGGCTCCCCTCCTTCCATCTCTTCAAAAGGAACAAGGACACATCCTGAAGTACACTTGCTTGGCCTCCAAATTAAAAATGGTATGCATCACCTTGGCTATTTTCTTCCTCCTGCAAAAGCCCAAAGGAACTGCAAAAAGCCTGCAAGCAGTAGCCACTTTCTCCTGCTTTCTGCTAAAACTAGGTAAGGACTGTGATGCAGCTGTGATCCCATCTTTTGCTAAGACACTACTAAGGAAAGAAGATTCACCCTTTGGTGCAGCAGTGTCAGATAAAAGCCTTCATTTATCTTCTCTCCCTAGGCTACGTAAAGCACCATTAGATGCCAGTTTACAGGTCCAACAACGCTCCATTTGGGTTGGGATAAGGCCCCCGTCCCACCTCCACACCCTCCCTTTTAACCTCTCCGCAGGTTTGGAAGATCAAAGGAAGACACCTCCATTACCCTCTTCCATTTTGTTAAGTAAGAAATATTTCTGTTGCATAAAAGCGTGTGTGTATAGATATATCTACAGGAATTTATCCGTGTCTGGGAACCCCGAGTCCAGGGCAGGAATAGTGGGGCTGACGACTTCACTTTGTTCTCCGTCGGGTGCAGGATCTCGCCTCCCCCTCCAAACCTGCTCCCAGGTGGAAGCCGCTCCTTGAGATCAGGACACATCCTCATCCCGCTCCG
>NW_008238966.1:343826-348942 GCF_000691975.1 Corvus brachyrhynchos
GCCCCCGGCCCGGGCAGGGGCCCGTCCAGCCAGCTCAGGTCGTGCGCGGAGAAGATGCGCTCCAGCCCCTTCCGGATCCCCACCAGCGCCAGCAGCTGCGGCCGGGGCCAGGCACGGGTCAGCATCGCTGGGGCCGGGGGACAGGCAGCATCTCTCTGTCACAGCCCTCTGTCACCCCAGGAGATGCCATGGTGGCCTGTCACCTCTCCGGCTCTGTCCCAGGGAACCATACTTGCCCCGCAGTGGCCCCAGAGAGCCTCTGCGAGCCCTTGGGTGTCTGAGCGCCCCCATGCACCCCCCCCCCAGTGCTCATGTCCCCTCCCAAAGGATCATGCCGGTGATGCTCAGGGTGGGCAGCACCCAGCCCAGCACCAAAGCCGTGCTGCTGATTCAAGGGGTGCCATACCATCACTGGGAAAATAATAGCGGCCATGGTGGACTTGAGAACCCAGAGCAGGGCCAGGCAGAGCAGCTGGATGACGGTGAAAAGATGCACCCGGCGCAGGGGCACATGGCGGAGGTAGGCAAGGTCTGGCTGGTGCTTGGCTGGCATCAGGAGCAGCCGGACACGGTCCATGAGCTGCAGCGAGAGGATGGCAGGTGGGTCACACCTGTCCAGCTACTGGGCAACTCTCACCCACCTTCCTGTTGGGACCAGGGCCAGCAGGATGGGGTTTCACCATCATTTCTGCAGTTCAGCCCTCCTGCTGTCTGTGCCGACCCCCAGCTGATGCCTGAGCATTTGTCTGCAAGACCAGGGGTCCTGGTACCACCGTCCCCCCAGGCCAGGGGAGCGCTTTCCAGGCAGACCTCTAGAAAGAACTCTAGCTGCCCTTATAGGGTTAATTGAGAGATAACACCCCTTGATCCCCCTCACTTCACAGGAAACTGCTGCAGCCTCATCCAGAGCACAACTCCGGGTTTCCCAAGCAGAGAGAGGGTGGGAGGTTCCCAGCCTGTCATCCAGAGCAGGGTAATTGCAAGGAGACTGTACTATTTAGAGTAAAAAGTGGTGTAGATAATTCTGGAATGGGGATTTTTTCCCCCTCAGTTGGTTTCTTGGGAGAAGAACAGAACTGGCACATGAGCAGCAGTACCGGAACCAAATGATTGTCATGTCCCAGCTCTGCCTGCAGCTCCCAGGTGAGGAAATCCCTGTGGCTTTGAGAGCAAGTCTGTATTATCCACTGGTCCCACTTTTCCCAAACCACCTGAGCCATCAGTGCACGAGTTTCTCCTGCTTCTCAGCATCCCAGACCCCTGCTTTTCCCTTTCCTTTGCTCTAGAAAGGTCCCTCTCTCCCCCCTTGTCCTGGTGTCAGACAGCTCCATGCCAGGCTGTACACCACACAGAGCTAAAATCCAGGCTCTGCTGGCAGACAGCTCCATGCTATACACCACACAGAGCTAAAATCCAGGCTCTGCTGTGCAGTGGCAGCTGTTGCTGAGCAAACCCAAACCAGCCCCCACCAGCACCCCCTCCCAGTGCAGCCCTCCCTCACCTGGATGCTGTTCAGCGCCGTCACCCCCATGTGCAGGAACACCCCATAAAGCACCGGCATCGGGATGTGCTGCAAGACAGTGGGATGGGGGATCAGCAGGGCTGTTCCCTGGGGGTCCATGCCTGCTAAGTGTCCTCTCCTGTAAAAGCCTGCAGGTGTGTCCACAGCCTTTGCCTCCTTTGTTCCCAACAGCCCAGCCTGGCCTTATTGAACCACTTGAGGTTCACATGAGCCCATGTCCTCCTTCATGGTCCCTTTGGATGGCATCTCATCCCCCAGGTGTGTCACTGCACCTCAGCTTGGTGCCACCTGCAAATGTGGCCCATCCTGCTATCTATGCCTTTGATGAAGATATTAAATAGTATTTGTCCAGTAGGAACACTTGGAAGACACCACTTGTTACTAATTTCTGTTTGGAATTGGGCTACTGACTGTAAATCTCTGGACATGACCATCCAAGCAATTCCTGACCCATCTAACAGTTCTTCCATCAAATCCAGTTTGGAGGTAAGACTGCTGGGAGGGTCCCATATCAAAGGCTGTACAAGACCAGCCTCAGAGGTGAGGAAAGAGGTCGAGAAAAAGAGACCTCCTGTCTGCCCACAGGTAATCCAGGGCCACTGGAGGGGCTTTTCCTAGCACGGCAGTGGCAGCAGTGAAAACCAACAGCAGCCAGGTCATCCATGTGGCAGTGTGGAGAGGTAGTGGTGGGGTGTGTTTGGAGAGCACAAGGACCCCGATACACATGGGGAGGACAGACAGGTGACATGGGGCCACAGTGCCTTGTGTGCCAGCCCTCCAGTGGCACTGGAGACAAACCCTTGGCCCAGTCCCTACCCACACAGTGCACAGCTCCCTGCCTGCCAGACAGGCTTCCTGTGCTGGTTCGACGGGTCAGGGTGAGGAACCTCCAGCCTTGCAGGATACGGCCACCCCGCGCCTTGGAAAAGAGGCCAACCCAGCCAGGCTTCCTACCTTGAGCACGGGGGCCATGAAGACAGAGACTCCCATCAGGATGAAGACAGCCAGGCCTGTCAGCCTCTGCTCCCTGTGGGTGGCAGCACAGGTGGCACAGGTGCCCGGGGTCCCTTGGGAGCCCACCCCCCTGCCTACCCTGCTGGCCCCCAGGGTTTCTGCACTTTGCAGTTTTGATGGCCACAGGGAAAGGGGTCAGCTCTGGGGAGATCCCCAAAGCCAGGTCTGATGGACAGCGTGGGCATGTCCCTGTCCCCTGGCTCCACAGCCATGGGCAAGGGGTTCCCCAGAGTGGGGCCCAGGCTTGTTGTTTACCTGATGCCCAGGAACTCGGGGTGCTCGCCAGGGGCTGAGGTTTCACTCTCCTTCCTCAGGCTCTCCATGTGTGCCAGGGAGATGACGGTGGCTGAGACATACCAGGGGAGGCCGGTGACAGAGGTGACGACCATCAGGAGGGAGACACAGAGGAGGTCCAGGTGGAAGCCTGCTCCTTTCTGCAGGGGAGAAGGCAGCAGGGCTGGGGGCATCTTCCCACTTTCCTGGCCAGTTTGAGGTTCTGCTCTCTCCTGGCTGCTTCTGTGGGGCCCAGCCAGGACCTGGGTTCTCCGCATTGGTTGGTGCTGCCTGTTCCCTGTCCCCTGCTCACCTGCAGCTTGTACTCCCTGCGGTTGAGAATGACAGCTGTGATCTGCTGGTCCATGAAAATGAGGATGGTGACGAGGACAGCAGGCACCGCGGACACCAGGCAGACCCACCATGGGTTGGCTCCGAAGGGGAAAACAATCCAGCCCCGTGCTGGGTTTGTGGGCTGTGGAGAGCAGGAGGGTCATGGCAGCTGCCACCCATTTGTGGGGTGTGCAGTGCAGCTGGGTGATGGGACCAGCCCCAGGTGCCCAGGCTGGAGCCCTACAGGCACCCAGGGATGCCCCACCTTGGGAGTGGAAGAGCATCCTCACTCATCCTGGGGATGCAGCTGGGCAGAGTGCCCCACCAGCCCTCCACAAGGACACCCTGGCTGTGGCAGAGCAGGGTGTTGCTCTTGGACACCCCAAGCCAGGAGCTGGGCATTTGCCCGTGACAGCAGGTGGAAGAGGTGGCATTGGGCAGCGATGATGGTGAGCCCAAGGAGGTGGTGCTGAGCGCCAGCTGTTCTGGGGTGCTGCCAGCCCAGCTCCACACCCAGGGCGAGAAGCCCAAGCCCGGAGCTGAGCTTGTGGCTCTTGCTCCAGTGTGATCTGTATAGTCCAGGACTGAGCCAGGTTATTTACAGTGCATGGGATCAGCTGTGTTCAACCCTTTCTCATTTGCTGGGGTGCAGCCTGCACCCCGAAGGGCTGGAGCCAGTGATGAGAAGGATGGTGACTTCAGGGGCTACTGCGGTGGGCACAGACCCAAACCCTGACAGTGCTGTGCCCACCCTGCTGGCACCTTCAGCTCGCTGGGGACAAGAAGTTTGGGGGTCTCCAGGCCCAGGACAGCATCGACAGCGCAGGAGGCGAGGATGGCCAGGATGACAGCGAAGTCGCTCACCAGCTTCCGCACCTGCAGATGGAGATGGAGAGGGTTTAGCCCAGGCTGGCTGGGGTGGGGGCTGCTCCAGGAGCAGCCTTGGGATGCAGCACCCAGAGCCATCCCCACACCAGTGGGATAGGTGGCCACGTCACTGGGGTGGCTGAAAGATGCTCACCCCCACAGGGAAGTAGCGGCTGCTCCTGAAGCGCTTGAGTGCGGTGCAGAAGAGGAAGGTGCCCCCAAAGAGCAGAAAGGAGATGAGGGTGACATCAGGCACGTAATGGCAGCTGGTACCCAAGAGGTGCCCGCCTCGACCCAGGCACTGGGTCCTGCTCAGCCCTTCTGGGGTGGCAGGAGGCTGCAGGGACAGTGGAGGCAGTGAGGAAGGGTCACACATGGACACCTTGGGCCCACCCCAGTGCCTCACCCGCCTGCCTGGGAGCAGGGGCTGTACCTGCCGGGTGGCCAGGGGTGAGGGCAGCGATGTGTCATTCCCTGCAGAGCTGTGACCTGCAAAGCGACAGGGGGTCAGATTGGTGCTGGTTTCATCAGGATAACTGGGATGATGCTGCCATCAGGCTGGGTCCCCAAGCTCTTCCTGAGGGCTCAGGGTGCTGGATGGGGCCCCATGGGACCTCTGAGGCCCCGGCTCTGGCTGATGCCCAGGGAGCACCAAGGGGGGATATCCCTGTGAAGGGTTTGGCTGAAGTACCAGACACTCAGAGGCACCACTGACCCCAGGCTGGCCAGCACTAATGTTTGGCACATGGTGTAGGTCCCGTTGGGGTCAGTGTGGGTCATGTCATTTCCAGGGTCGTGTCTTTAAGCTCCAGAAAAGACCCCCTGATTTACAGACTGGGTGAGAAATGGCAGAGCAAACCCATCCAGGTGCCCCCTTCCAGCCAGCCTCTAGCATCCCCCATCCTGGAGGCGTAGGAGATGGGCCAAGGCTCTCCTTGCTCTCTGTACTGCCCTGCCTGGTTCCTGGGCAGTTCTGGGAGGCAGGAATAGATGGACAGACTGTATGGAGGGAAGTGGAGGATGGTGCAGTGTGGTCAGGCAGGTGAGGATGGGATTAGGCAGCCTCATCCTCCAGTGCCTTCCCCCATCCAAAGAGGCGGGAGGTTC
>NW_008238966.1:349179-354565 GCF_000691975.1 Corvus brachyrhynchos
GGCCGTGTCCCCGGCCGGTACTGCCAGTTGATGGGGAAGGCATCTGCCAGGCTCAGCATCTTCTTCAGGGAGTCATAGATGAATATCAGGCTGATGAGTGCACAGAAGCCTTCCTCGGTAAAGCGGGTGAAGTACCGCACCAGGTGACTGGCCTCGGTGGCCACCAGCACCACACCAAAAAAGGCCACCCAGAGCCCAATCCAGAGGCGGAACTCCAGGTAGTCCAGGCTGTGGTCCCTGGGGGAAAGGGTGACTCAAAGCCTCGCCAATGACACCTGCCTGGAGTGATGGTGGCCTGTGACAGTGGGCTGAGGATCTGTCCCTGACAGCGAACTCACTGGCTGAAGGAGAAGAGGAGGCGCTCAAAGACGAGCACGGGGCCGGTGCTGCTCAGGATGGTCAGGGGCTGGCCCGAAAAGAGGCAGAAGATGAAGCCAGCAAAGGTCGTGCCCAGGAAGCTCTCCAGCACCCCCTGAAATGCAGGGAATGGGTGCCAGGTGCCAGGCACATGGCAGGGAGGAGGCTTGTGGGCCTCTCTCCCACAGCAGCACAGAAGAATACAGGGTCAGTGCTGGGGACCACGGGGGAAGGAGGCAGAATTGAGGCGATGCTCAGGATGTCCTGGGGATGCTGGTAGGAGGTGGGCAACCAGGGGCCCTCTGGACTGGGCTGAGTAGGGTTGGTACCAGGCACCCTACAGCTGCACTGACCTGCATGTTGGCGGTTGCGTCCCCCAGCATGCCCCCGAAGGTGATGGCGTTGGTGACTGTCGCCAGGTAGATGTAGAGCACTGCTGAGAGGCACTGAGGGTGCAGGGCATCGGAGAAGTCACTGCCGTACCATGGTGCCTTCCTCTGGATGTCTCGCAGCAGCCCCCCAAAAAGCCTGGGGTGGAGGAGGGAGATCTCAGAGCAAACAGCCCGGAGAGATGCACAGCAAGGGATAATCCCTTCCCCTGGATACAGCAGCTCAGAGGGGCTTGGACACAGTTGCTCCATGAGAACCAGTGACCTGCCCCAAGTCCAGCACCCTGCTGCTCCTCCCACTGCCCTTCCAGACACTGACCTGCCTGTCCTCTCCAACTCCTCCCCGGAGTGTGGGTGCCCTGCGCTGGCTCTGTCCCCAGCTGCTGTCATGTCCCCATTACCATGTGGCTGCTGGTCCAGTGGGTCCACAGCGGTCCTGTGGCAGAGCAGAGCCTGAGACAACAAGCTTCAGGTTGGGACCCTCAGGACCCCGGCACATTTAGGGGGCACTAGGAAGGGAAAGGGAGAATGGAGAGAGGACAGGGATGCAAACAGGGCATGTGTATCCCCTGATAATGGAGAGAAGAATGATCAGGAAGAGGAGGAGAGATGGCAGACGATGATCATCAAAGGTCTCTTCCAACCCAACCGTGATTCCCTCTGGCAAGCCCTGGAGCCAGCCCTTGCAGGACTAGTTTTAGTGGAGGAGCTGGGCAGAGCCCAGGGTGTCCTGCTCAGAGGATGAGTTTCACATCCAAGTGCTGAATCCCAGTGTTCCCATCAGCTCCCTTTGGAGGACACATGGTGGGGATTTGCCATCCACTGCCAGCAGGACTAACAGGGACAGCAGGACTAACAACAGCAGGGACCAAAGCAGGGACGTGTGGAGGGGCTTGGCTGGGAGGACACCCCTGCTCCTGGGCAGCTTCATCCCCACCGAGATGGAAGTTCCAATGTTACAGGCAGAGGTATCCCTGCAGGACCCTGCAGAGGGGCTGGCAGGGGTTGGGATACCCTCCCTCCAGCCCACCTCCTGCGTGGAGATGGCAGATGGCTTGGTGGAGGAATTCGGGTGCTAAGGTCCCATTTCCCAGGAGGAAGCACAATCAGCTCATCCAGGAACGCCGCTATCCCTGCGATGAGGTCCTCTCGGTGCTGAGCCTGCCGGGCAACCCTTTGGAAGAGCTGTGGGGAGATGCCGTGGTTTAGCCACCATGTCCCTGCGTTAATCCACTTGGAACCTTCCTCCCGGCCTGCAGCCATCACCAGGAAACAAACCCATCCACTTCAGGGCAACAGGTGCCCTACATCCTGCAAACCCACCCAAGCTTTTGTTTTCTTATCCCGGGCAAGGGAGGCCACCAGCTCGCCCCATCCTCTGCTCTCCACTGCAGCCTGCAGAGGAGAGGAGTCCTGGTGTCCCCATTCCAGGCCCATCCCATCCATGGTTGCTGCACCAGGCTCACCTCATCTGTCAGCAGTGTGGCCATGGCCCTGCCAACCTCGTGGTAGGCTTTCACTTTGGGGGGGCCCAGCAGGATGAAGAGGAACCTGTGGCAAGACAGCACATCTCCAGAGCAGCCCTCTCCTCCCCAGGGGATGCTTCTCTGGGTGGGGGAACCATAGGGATGTGGGAATGCTGGGGATGGTGGCTAGACAAGCCTGGGGGGCTTGTGCCACCCTGAAAGTGCGGTCAGGGGCAGAAGACGGGACACGTCTGCAGTGTCTGCTGCCACTGCATGGAAACCTCACAGAGACCATGGGACACCAGGACCCTGGCTGGATCACAAGGGTCTGCAGAAATCCAGACTGGGAGGTGTGGGGGAACAGGTCTTTGGGACAGAGGAGAAGAAATCCTCATCTGGGGGTGTCTGTGGCATCATTTTCCTGGGAATGTTGCTTGCAGGCAGGATAATGGAGTGTTAGGGAAGGAGAGCTTGCCAGCAGCACGGGCAGCAGGTTTGACAGGACCCAGGGGACATGGGAGGAGACTGGAAAGAGAGCTCAGAGCCCTTGATAAAATATGGTGAAAATCCCACACTTCAGAGGATGGTGCAAAATCTCCAGAGGGACAGTTCAGACAAATGTTTAACTGAGTCCTCCACACCTTTCCAAAATTGGCAGAAATGGTTACAGTCCTGAAAGCCTGAGGTTGTCAAGAGTTCCAGTGACCATGGCCTGAGCAAACCCCCAGAGAGAGGGCAGGGAAACTCCTCTGGCAGTGCAAGTGGGACTTGACAGAACCCCCTGATGCTGGAGGCATCTGGAGCCTGCTCCAAAGGCACAAGTTGCCACATGGGATTGCTTTCACCTGGGCATCTGCAGCAAGGCGATGGGAAAACCTTAAGACGCCAGAGACGGATCTGGATGAGAGACAACCCTGAGGTGGTGGCTGCACCTGTGGAACAGACTGGCATGGCCAGCAAAGGGGATGGCACCCTGGGCAAAGGGATGGGCAAGGACAAAGTCTCCCTCCCCCTCTGGTTTGGGGGAGGAAAATACGGGGCAAGGGGTTATCATGAAACCCTCGAGACCCAGGGGCATTCACGGGGACTTGCCACCCCACTCCCGCGGAGGAGAGAGCAGCAGGTAGGTGGATGTGTGTCCTGCTCCTCGCCGCTCCTGGAGGACGGCTGCTCTGGGCAGACTGACCAGGAGGTGGCAATGTCCCTCCTGATCCCCAGCTGCTTCCTCTGCGCGCTGCCTGAGCAAGTCCCCGGCTGAAGGCACACTGCCCATTTCCCCTCGCGGCTTCAGACGATGCATTCCTCAGCCCCGGGGAAACCATGGGGACCTCCTGCCCTGCTCCTCTCCCCCCACCCCGTCCCACCCGTCAGGAGAACAGCGGGAGGGCAAGAGGCTTCTAAAAACCTGCATCCCGCCCCGCCGCCAGCCCCCATGCTCCCGGCAGTAAGCGGAGAGCATCCAGAACCAACTAAGGACAGGGAATGCAGAGCCCAGTGGGAATGACACAGGGGATGTCCCTTCCAGGCTGCCCAACAGATGCTCCACACTCAGTCCGTTCTGGAGTGCTCCTAAGAAGCTGGGAAAAGCAGGAGGGGAAGCAGTGAGACAGGATTCTGGGAATGCATGTGGCGCTGGGTGCCATTCCCTTTGATTTGTACAGGCAAAGCCTTGTCTGGTGTGGGAGGAAATGGAGAGACAGGGATGGGGGAGGGCACAGGGCCCCCGGCCGTGCTCTGTTACCTGCTTGGAAGAGAAACCTCGGCCAGTGAGCCGAGGGACACCGCACATCTGAGGCGAATGAAGGCAGCAAAGGGCTTTTCCAGGAATTCAACTTCCCCCACAGCAACGTGGGCTGCTTCGGCCCCCCGCAGGACCTTCTTCTTAAATCTGTTTCTCAGCTGAGAGGAAAAGGATGCAGCAGCTGGGTACTCAGGATGCCGTGGCTGGGCATTCAGGATGCAGTAGCTGCTCCCAGCCCAGCTCCATGCTGCCGTACCTGCTCCTTAAGAGGCGTTTTGGAGATTTGGGTTCTGGGCTCAGACCTGCCTTTGGCTTTCCCTGCAAAGAAAGAGAGGAAGCAGCAAAGTCCATGTGCAAGCAAACGGCCAGCATGGGTACTGCCCCGGGCTGGAGGCAGTGGGAGGATGCCTGGTGGGACAGCTGGGTTTCCTACCTCGGCAGGGAGAGAGACCTAGCTCGGCAAGGAGATGCAGCAGGGATTTTGTAGGCTGGTGCTGTGGCTGGAGGAGCAAGAGGGCTACCAGGCGCTCCCTCAGTGCAGGCTGCAGCTCTGCTTCCTCGGGCTGCCCACAAAGTGCTTTGTCTGCATCAAGGACAGGGACAGCTCTGAGTCCCCCTGGTTCACTGCCCATTGGGGAGCTACCCAGGGGAAAACCCCCTTAGCTGGAGTAGCAGACAAGCCCCCCAGGTACCAGTGCTGTTCTACAGGCATCTCCTGGTGGCCTGTCCCTCTCTGGTGACCAGCCCATGCCAGGAGATGACCTTTGCATTACCCATGTACCGACTATTTCCTTGAAACTGGTGGCATCCAGGTCCAGGAGCATCGTCCCCTTCTGCAGGCATGTCCTCAGCTGGAACAGGCTGTGCAGGGAGAGAGCTGGGACATGGGGTGTGCTCCAGCGCTCCCCACCATCCTCCACCTTCTCCTCGAACTTTATCCACCTGCCCAGGGAGATGTGGGGGGTCAGCAAGCAGAAGGGTAGGTGCTGCGCCCCATGCCAAGCAGTGGGAGCTGGAGCCTGGGTCCATCTTTGAGATTTGCATGAGGTTGGCACAGGCAGGGAGGAGTTTGGGTGGCTCAGAGGGGCCTGCAGCTGGTTCACAGCATAGGGGTAGCTGGGCAGACAAAGTGGTCACGCCCCTATTCCTGCAGACCCGAACCTCGCTAAGATCTGATAAGGGGAATTCCAGCTGTGATGAGACGTCAGGATGGTTCAGGTTGGAAGGGACCTTAAAGCTCATCTCATTCCAACCCCTCCACCATGGGCAGGGACACCTTCCACTATCCCACGTTGCTCCAAGTCCCATCCAACCTGGCCTCAAACACTTCCAGAGATGGGGCAGCCACGGCTTCTCTGGGCACCCTGTGCCAGGGCCTCACCACCCTCACAGGGAAAAATTTCTTCCCAATATCCCACATAATGCTGATCTCT
>NW_008238966.1:354589-355223 GCF_000691975.1 Corvus brachyrhynchos
GTCCTGCTTGTGCTGTCCCTCCAGGCCCTTGTCCAAAGTCCCTCTCTATCTCTCTTAGAGCCCCTTTAGGCACTGGAAGGGGCTCTAAGGTCTCCCCTGAGCCTTGTCTTCTCCAGGCTAAACAACACCCCACCTCTCTCATCCTGTCTCCATAGCAGAGCTGCCCCAACAGAGCTGTTCCAGCCTTCGAATCATTTCCATGGTTTCCTTTGGATGCACTTCAACAGGAGCTGGATGTGGTGCCCCAGGGGGGTGTCACACAAAGCAGAACAGAGGGAGCACCCCCTCCTCACCCTGCTGCCCGTGGTGCAGCCCAGGATACACTCGGCTTTCTGGGCTCTGAGCACACAGTGCCGGCTGACGTCCCATCTGTCACCCACCAGCACCCCCAGACATTTTCCGCAGGGCTGCTCCCAGCCCATCCACCCTTCCCCCAGCTGTGCTGGGGCTGGGGGTGGCCCTGCCATTAGCAGCGCTTGCTGGAGTCAGAACAGAAGCGTCTTGAGCTGTTTCCACGCTCGGGCCATGCCAAATATTTTAACGCCGGGCACAGACAGAGCTTCCCTTTGTCCCCGTGGGTGGGCGCGCAGCTCGTCGTGCTGCACGGGCAGAGCGTGCCCCGGCACCGCAGGCT
>NW_008238966.1:355244-355502 GCF_000691975.1 Corvus brachyrhynchos
AGACCCCTGTGGCCCATGTCCCCGTGCCCCTGCCGGGTGGTGGAGGGGTGCTATGGGGCACGGGGACATCCCAGCCCCGGCGCAGCCGCTGGAGCCTTGGAGAGGGGACAGAGAGGAGCAGGAGGAAGGGCGCTGTGCCTGGCCTGCCTGACATCCTGCCCTCTCCCATGAGATTAAGTCAGCCCAGCGCGGGTACTGAGGGGCAGAGCCCTGCCTTGGGGCTGAGGCTGAGAAACCCCCAGCACCGGGAGATGCTGA
>NW_008238966.1:355808-358521 GCF_000691975.1 Corvus brachyrhynchos
GCGCACCGGCAGCCACAGGCGTGGGCCCCCCTCCGGCACTCACAGGATCCCACTCATCCCCCACACCTTAAAACCTGTGAACTGGTTTAAACTGACCGCAAACCAATACACAGGAGCCAAGCCCAAAACAACCATCTCAAAACAGCAGGGTCAGCCCCACAGGTCCCAGTATGGTTGTGTCCTGCCACGTCCAGCCGCCCACCTGGGCCAGGCACCAGGGCACCCACCTGCCTCCTGCAGGTGACCTGTGTGGACAAGGATGTTCATGGGGACCAGTGTGTTCCCAGTCCTGCTTGCACCCTGCAAGGCACTGGTGAGGGGTGGCAGGGCCAGCCCTGGATAGCTGGTGGCAATATCGGTGCCTGTGCCTGTGCCCATGGCAGGAGGGGTGGCACGGCCACAGCCCTGACACCGTCCTGGCCCTTGCTGTCAGTCCTACCACTGGCAGCCCCTCATTTCCCCACTCTGGATTTGCTCAACGGTGCCACATCCTTCCCCAGAGCACGTCCCCATATCCGCTTTCCCAGGAGGAGCTGCCATGAGCCGTGCCACCCCTCCTGCCATGGGCACAGCACGGTGTTTGGAAGGCTTCTGTGTGAGCTGCAGCAGGTGAGCAGATGGAGGGGGAAGGACGTAGGCACAGCTGCAGCACCCTGCCAGGGACAGGGACAGGGACAGGGCAGGGCCTTCACAGCACTGCCAGCAGAGAACAGCGCCGGTGCTCACTGTGCCCACCGCCACCTCCACCGCGCTTGGCCCCTCGCCCCCCCGCCAACAAACCGCGGGGCTGTGTGCACTGCAAACACGGCGGCGGGACCGCAAACACCAGCGGCTGCGGCACGGCCGGGCTGTGCTGGAGCCCGCTGGACCCGGCAGGATCCACCCCAGGAACAGCTGGAGCAGGGCCAGGCACCACCACGGCAGACTCACGTTTTGGGGAAGTGTGGGTGCGAGTGTGGGTTCCTGAGGTCCTGGTACCTGCCTCGCAGGAACTGAGGCCAAGGATCTGGCTCAGGGTGTCCAGGCTGTTTGCTCTGCCATCCCAGTGGGTACCACGGTGTGTGGAGGGGTGCCCTTAGCTGGGGTAGCGACCATGGGAAGGCCCCTGGCAGAAGGACCCATCCATAAGGAGCGTTCACCTCCCCTTCCTGTGGGGGCTGCCTCAGCAGCATAAGATGGGGCATAACTGGCAGGAGGTGCAGGCAGGGAGGCTGTGAGGGGCTGCAGGAGATGGGCAGGGGTCGTGGGAGGCTGTGGGAGGCAGAGGGGAAGAGGCAGCCGGAGGCAGAGGCAGGAAGCAGAGGCAGGCAGGATCAGCAGCCTGCACGTATCTCCCCCCCCCACCCTTGCCCGCTGCCAACCCTCTGTGCCAACAGCCTCCCTGGCTGACGTGAGCTGGTACCTCCCTCTCCCGAGCTGCCAGGTCAGCTGGCAATGCTGCCCGCACACATTGCCTGTGCACACCCAGCCCGGCCTTGGGGACGTGGTGGGGGACTGGCAGGGGCAAAAAATTCCATCTCAACACGGGGACCTCCCCAGGAGCCAGTGTGCAGGACTGCCCAGGGACACGCTCCTTGCCCGTGCCACCACCTTGCTCCGCTGCCAAAGGCTTTGGGCTCCTGATGGCCAGAGGAGGCGGAAGGAAAAACAACCAGTAAACAATTGCAAAAGTCAAGTCTGAGCAAGAAGGAGGGCGTGAGCAGGATGGGGGGGGGGGGGGGGGTGCCAGATCCAGTGATATTCCTTGGAGACAGCAACAACAATGGCAGGAATATTTGCTCATGACTAGCTGAGCCCAAACCGGCCAGGGGCTGGGAGCTCGGGACCTCAAGGAACCAGCCAGGAGCCTCTGCTGGCCCAAAGGGGAGCTGGGGCAGGACCCTGCACTCGCCCACCGCTGACGTCAGTGACATTTCTTGCGCTGTCACCTGTGCTGAGGATGGGGCCAAACACAGCACACGGTTGCCAGCATGGTGAAGGGGATGGGGAAGCTCTGGCAGTACCCAAACACAGCAGGCTGAGACAGGGACAAGGACAGTGGCTGGCTGGGGCGGTTATTGTGAGACGAGGCTGTCACCCAATCACATAGGGACCTCAATAGGGGCCCAAAGGGGGACTTGGGGACAGAAAGGGTCTCTGCTGCCATCTCAGACTGCCACCACCTCCCTGTCCCACCGCTGATGCAGTGGCACATAGGTGGCAGTCTGTCCCCTTTCTGAGGGTCATCCCATCCCCAGGGCCAGGAAGAGGTGCAGCCCTCACTCCTGAGGTCCTGCCTCTCACCTGATGCTCCTCTTGCGAGGTGCACCCACTCCCCCAGCACCCTCGGGCCACCTCGGGCACCTGCCAGCCGGTGCCTGGGGCCACGGGGACCATCGGGATC
Organism: Corvus brachyrhynchos; assembly: GCF_000691975.1. Lineage (NCBI taxonomy): Eukaryota > Metazoa > Chordata > Aves > Passeriformes > Corvidae > Corvus > Corvus brachyrhynchos. The sequence goes on from NW_008238966.1 coordinate 358,192, forward strand.
CCCCTCTTCTCACCCTGGCTGGGGCCACACTTTCCCCAGGCCGTCTCCTGCCCTCTGCACCCTGCAGAGACCCTTTTCTTGTCAGGCTCTCCCCGCCCAGCGCATCCCGCAGCGGCACCGGGGCGGCGGTGGCTGTTGAGTCCCTGGCCCACCCTCTGAGCGCGGAGAACCCACCGGGCCCAGGTCACGGTCCCCGACCCTGGTCCCGGTCTCGGCCGGCGGGACGGCCCCGGGGCGGCGGGGAAACCCTCCCGGGGGCGGGGCGGTCGCTCAGCCCCTCCCCGCCCCGCCCCGCCGCCCGCCGCCTTCTACCCGCGGCGGGGCCGCCCC
>NW_008238966.1:359499-364679 GCF_000691975.1 Corvus brachyrhynchos
GTGGGGGCACTGCCGCTCTCTGGGGCTCCCGAGCACCCACACCGGGCTCCTTGCCCCGGGCTGGCACCAGAGAGTGTCCCGGGGACTCTCATGGGGGTTGGACGGGGGACCATCGCGGGCTGAGGGGGTGGTATGTACCTGTGCCTCGAACACGCGGCGTGCCGAGGGCAGTACCTGGCACCAGGAGCGTGCTCTGCCCCGCGCAGCTCGCCCTCCCATTTTCCCGTGTTTTTCTTTGCTTTCTGGCTGTGCCAGCAGACTGTGACAAAAAGCTGGCAAAACAGGGCTGAGCCACTCGCGCCGAGGGGACTCAGCCCTCGGGAAAAGCAGCAGTGTGTGTCGGCTGGCTATGGCTGGGAGATAACCCGCAGGGCAAGGGACGCAGGGGACGGAACAGCCTCTGCTGTCAGCCTCATCTAGGGGTTTCTTCAAGCCACAGAGTTTCCTGGAGTATCGGTTTTCTTCAGTGTGGAGCGTGCAGCGCAGTGTGGAGGATGTCGAAATAACTTTGCTAGGTGTGCAACCGGTGTGTGCCGGCATGAGAGGCGCTGGTTATGTCAGGAAATGGCTGGGGAGGGAATGGGCAGGTCACAGCTTGCCAGGTTGGACTCTGCTGCACTCTCCTCCCCGAGCAGCCCAGGGCTTAGTTCACTGGAGCTCCTGAGCGCCGTAGCTCGGGGGGGCTAAAAAATCCCCCTTGGAGCAGTGAGTGCTCTCCACCTCCTTAGCACCCTGGTTATGTCAGGAAATGGCTGGGAAGGGGCTGGGCAGGTCACAGCTTGCCAGGTTGGACTCTGCTGCACTCTCCTCCCCGAGCAGCCCAGGGCTTAGTTCACTGGAGCTCCTGAGCGCCGTAGCTCGGGGGGGCTAAAAAATCCCCCTTGGAGCAGTGAGTGCTCTCCAACTCCTTAGCACCTAGTGAGATCAAGCTGGGAACTGATTTTTTTTGGCATCTGCTCATCTTAAAAACCATTCCAGTACCGTTGCTGGTGTTGGGCTGTGTCTGAGTGAGGAGCTTGGTGCTCCAGCTTCCACCAACCCAGCAGGGGATTGGCCTGGCACCAAAAGCCCTGGTTATTGCACCACAATTAAAACATACCGTTGTAATTCACGGGAACGATGCCCTCACCATCTCCTTGGCTCTGCAAAACCAAAACTTAAGGCAGGCTTGCTCTTTTAATCCTGCCCTGGGGTGAGCAAGGCATCCTTGTGCCCACGGGAAGGAGAGTCCATCAGAGCCATGAATAGGGTCTTAGAAAAGCCTGCGCTTGTCAGGGAAATAAAGGCCAGATAAAGGGGCAATTAGCAATGTTCTGTATTCAGTGGAAACTAGTGCATATAATAGCAGCATTTGAGATGTATAAAGCTCTGTTCCCCCTGCCCGACTCCTTTCTTTCCTTGAGAATTGTTCTTATGAATCGGAAAGGCCATGATATTTGTGAGGAGCTGAAAAAAATGCCCCCCCACCCCGGGCTCGGGGGCAGCTCCCAGCACAAAGGGGGGTGGGAGCCACGGCTGAGCAGTTGTGGCAGCCCTGGGATGTGGCTCTGTCTTCCCTTTGGTTGGCACGTGGAGCTGATCTGACTGCTGTTCTCTCCTTCCCAAATTGTTTTCCAGTTGCCTTCCTGTCAAAGCCTCAAGGCCTCGTTACTCCCAAGAAGAAAGGGAACGGCAATAAAAGAAGAAAAGGCAAAGGCCTGGGGAAGAAGAGAGACCCGTGCCTGCGGAAGTACAAGGATTTCTGTATTCACGGCGAGTGCAAGTACATCCGAGAGCTGGGAGCTCCCTCTTGCATGTGAGTTGCTGGCGTGTGCCTGTGCGGGGGGAGCCTTAGTCACGGTTCCTTCAATTCTCCAGGCTGGGCAGAGGAAAAGCAGAGATATTTTTAGTGCTTGTTCCCTCTCCGAGCAGGGACAACTCTGACTTGGCCTCTTCCTTGTACTTCTTGAGAAATGTCCACCCTTCCCCCAAAACCTGTTACAGCCTTGGAGCCAGCATTCCCTGCCAGCACGGTGAGCTCTGGCCGAGCTGCTGTGCTGGGGGCTGCAGAATGGTGTGTAGGGCTGGGGTCTGGCAGCTGAGGGCTTCTGCAGGTCTGATGTGGCAAAGCTCATCCTGTATATACCCCACTCTGAGATCTCGGGGCTCCTGCATCTGTCAGGGTGCATCAGTGCAGGTGGGAGGAGCATCTCTGCCATGCTACCAGCAAAGCAGAGGGGAGGCAGCACCTTTGGGGACAGGCTACCAAAGCCATGCCTGAGCTGTCCTTTCGGCCTGATGAAAGACAGGGCTGTGTACCCCTCCTTGCCCACCCCCCAGGATGCAGAGCAAGCAGGGACTAGATGAGGCAAGTGGAGGAGAAAGTGTTTGCCTGCTGCTGGGGCACCTGGATGCAGCACTGCTACTGCGGGAAATACCCCGGGGTGCATATTTGATCCCCGCTGACGTGGGCAGGACTTGAGCTGGCAGATATGTAAGAGGCTTTGTTCTTCACTATCAATCCTCTAAGCCACCCAGCCTTGAGCCTAGGGAAGATAATAGCTCCCTGGCTTATGGTGCCCACAGGATCTGCAGTCCGCAGGGATCAAGCTCCACAGAGCTCCTCTAACCCCCTAGTTTCTCCCTGTGGAAGCTGTCATGAAGTTGGGCCCTTGCATGGGGGACTCAGGACTGCCAGTGAGGGGAGATCTTTGCAGGCTCGGTTTGGGTTAGTGACCCAGCACAATGTGGGTTGCAACACCCTTGCTTAGGACTGGGACAGCCAGGTGTCCCCTGAGCAGATCCCTGGGGCTGGGAGAGAACCTGGGACACAGGCAAGCAGCAGGGTTTTGGGAGCTGCCTTTTAGTAACAGTGGCCAGCTTCCCCAGTCTCCGCTGATAAAGGAGCCTCATGGTCACTGATGTCACTTGGTTGTGGCTGCTCTTGGTGGCTGGCTGTGCCTCTGTCACAGGGTCTCCTGGAGTGTTGCTTCCTGGGGCACAGGGTGGAATGAGGATGCTGTTGGAGTGGGTCCTGCACCTTTGCCGTGTGCCCAGCCTTGCTGCTGTGTCTGGGAGGTGATGCTGGCATGTGGCATTGTGAGCCCAGGAGGAGGGTTGGGCTGAGTGTGGCTTGGAGATCAGCCTGAGGGTCAGTGGTGCTGGATATAGAGGGATATATATATCTGGTTGCATCAGTGTGATGTGGCTCAGGGAGGGCTGGAAGCCTCTCAGCCTGTGTGGAGCGTTATTTCTGTTACATGAGCAACCTCCCAAGTCTCCAGGGATGGGACACCTCTCAGCTGGCAGGGTGTGCAGGGACATCCTGCTCCATGGGAAATGCTGGGCCAGCTGCCTCACTGCTCTCTTGCCACTTCCAGAGGTGGTCTGGCCAACCTGTGTCTGCCTGGGGTGGCTGGGAAGAGCACCGACCCCAGTGCCTTCTACTGGGGGAGAGCTCAACCTTTCTGGGAGTCTTCACTTGGTGCAGGAGAAGCTTAATTTACCAGTACAATAGAGATGATGGTGACACCAGACCTCCCAGCTCAAGGGCATGGGGACCAAGGGGAGCAAGCAGTCTGCTGGCTGAGGCTGAGCACACAGGCATCGCCTTCCAATGGGGTGTGGGGGACAAGAAGACCTCCTGTCCTTGCTCATCACTGACCTTTATGACTTTTCTTCTTGCCCAGATGCCAGCCAGGGTATCATGGAGAGCGCTGCCACGGCCTCTTGCTGCCAGTGGAGCACCCACCCAGTGCGTACGACCACACCACAGCCCTGGCTGTCGTTGCTGTTGTCCTGTCCTCCCTGTGTCTTGTCATCATCGCAGCTCTGCTGATGCTCAGGTGAGTGGGATGGGACTGAGCTCTCAGATCTGTGTCCCGGGGAACACCATGTGCAAGAGGAGAGGGTGGCAGGGACTTCTCCATGCCCTGAGCATCCCTTTGCTTGGCCTCACAGGTGTCACAAGAGGGGTGGCTACGATGTAGAAAACGAAGAGAAAATCAAGCTGGGCATCACTGTGAATCACTGAGGATGCCAGGTGCTGGCGAGGTGAGCCCCTGGCTGGGCACGGGGCAGCAGTGGGGCTGGTGGACATCCGAGGGCTCTGCTGCTCTTGCTGGCTGGGACTGCTGTGTGGATCCTGTGCCAGAGCTAGGCAGGAGCTGAAGGCAGCTTGAGCCTGGAGAAGCAGCTGGCTGGATTTGGCCAGAGAGCCTGGGCTGCACTGTGGAGCTCCAGCCCTCTTTTCTCCCCTTCCTGCTCAAATCCCTGTCCCTCTGACACCGCTATCACTCCTACCTCCTTCTTTCTAACCCCAAGTCCCTGCTCTGTGCTGGTGTTCCATGCTTTGGGCATGTTTGATAGTAGGGAAGCTGCGTCTGTTTTGTTTAGGTTTTTTTCCCACTTGTTTTGCTCCCTCTCTGACCCTCTGAGTCACTTCCCCTCCTTAGATATTGCCTCTATTTATATATATGTGTAAAAAGCCCCTTTCCTTTTCATTCCCACTCTGCTTATTACTTGCACCAGAGCAGTGCCTATCAGCTTGGCACAGGGGAATCTTGCTGCCAGCCCATGCCATATTCCCCTGGCTGGTTAGGGGTGTGTGCTCTGTCCTAGGGGTGGCTGCGGGGCTGGGTGCTGAAAAGATATCAGACTTCCTCTGGTCTGATCTAAATCCTGACGTTAGATGTGGTCCAGCATATTACAGTTACTTCTCTTCTTCTTCAAAAAACAAAGAAAAGTCATTGTTCTTTGTGAAGATGAAGTAATGCCTTTGGAGAATTTCTGTCATGTTCGTCATAGTGCTGGGGGTGGGAATTTTAGCTGTTCATAGGAGCTGAATTTTTGGGAAGGAAACTTGGCACAACGCTTTCTTCACTGTCCCCTTTACCCTGGGCACTACGGGGGTGGATGTGTCCGGGGGAAAAAGTGCTGTGGTCCCTGGAAGGGAAGCATGGTGGGGTATTTTGGCTCCCATCCTCCCGGGTCCAGCCCCGAGAGGCGGTGAGTGGCCGCTGGGGCTTGGGTGGGCACGAAGTTCTCCCGCCGGGCTGGGTGAGACAGCACCTCTGTCCCACCGTGCAGGGATTGCTCTGTGGCAGAAGAGCAGCCCAGGATCGTGGTGTGACTCTCCCGCCTCTCTCTTGCAGGGGTCGGCACTAATGCACTTCTACCTCCTGGAAGAGGCGAGACCGCGG
>NW_008238966.1:365075-367288 GCF_000691975.1 Corvus brachyrhynchos
TCCGTGGGCATCTCCGGCACGGAGCGGGCTCGGGAGCGGTGCTGACCGGGGGCACAGGGCCTCTCCGGCGGCTCTCCGTCCACTGCAGTGTGTGCCGAGGAACAAGCTGTGAAAGGGGGGAGACCGGGCTCGGGGCTTCCTTCGCCGCAGGAGGGGGGGAGGGTAACAGCTATTTAACAAGATATTTTTCATTTTAAATTATATATTTATTTTAGATAAACTGTACATAGTATTTATATTTATTGTAGGTCTGACCCTGCATCCTTCATGTAGGTCAAGATGACAGGGTCAGACCTCCCTTATTTTTTAAGTGCAATGCAATATTCTAATAAATAACACTTTGTAACAAACACTTGGGTTGTTAATTTAATCATGGAGGTGGAAAGGAGTCGGAACTCTGAAGGCTGCATTCAGCACCAATTCCATGCTGGTGGGGTACTGCCGTCAGCAGCAGAGACCCTGAGTGTGCAGTCAGGGCTGCTGGATCAGCTTGTGCCATCCTTGGGGAGCAGTGTGGTGTAAGGGGTTGGGGGCAGGATCCATCCCGGCTTGGCCCCATGGGGATTGTTTTGGAGATTTTCTTCATCTTTGCCAGCCGATGCTTGGGAGGGGTGTGATGTTTGTGGGTCTGCTCACCAAGCAAAGCTGCTTCTGGTATGAATAAAGCCACTCTGGCCACTGATCCATTCAAATGGGAATGGTCCCTGGTTTTAAGCCAGCATTTGCAATTTAGACACTGGAACATATGGCCCAGAGAAGCTGTGGCTGCCCCATGCCTGGAGGTGTTCAAGGGCAGACTGAATCTGGCTTTGAGCAACCTGGTCTCCTGGAAGGTGGACTGGATTGTCTTAAAGGTCCCTTCCACCCAAATAATCTTACGATGGTTCTATGATTTGGCAAAAAAAAAATTCCAGAGGTGGACTCCCACCTCTCTTGAAAGGAATCCCAGCTGTTTTTGGGGTGATTGCAGGTTCCTGGAGCTGAGGTAATTCCAGCAAGTATCACTTCATACAGTGGGTCAGGAATGATTCCTTTTTTGCAGTAGAAATAACCTCTTAATCAGTTCCTTCCTCTCCCCTGGGGGAAGTGAGTTCGGGGGAGTTGCTGGCTCTGGTAGAGAGCCTTGAGGCAGAGAGAAACCTGCTCTCCCCTGCCCTCAGCATCTGTAAACTCCAGTTAGCAAAGGGGAGAGCTGAAAAGCTGCTTTCCACACCATCTTCTACACTGTGCACGAAAGCCAGGTAGTAAGGAATCTGCAGAGCCTTTTTGGCCTAATTTGCCCAGACTTGCGCTCTGATAAAGTATGAAATAAACTCCTCTGTCAGTGAGCATAAAGCTTGCACAGGAGGCAAGTGTGGGGGGTCATCATGGTTGTGCAGCTGGCGAGCTTTGTGGTGGCAAAGCCTGGGCTATGGGAAGGGGGAACACAGCAATACCTGAGCTTTCCAGTGCTTCCTGTGATGGGGCTGATGGACACAGCTGCGTCCAAGGGGAGAGGGGGTGACAGAGTTATGGTCTGGCCAGCAGGTCGAAGGTGATTCTTCCCCTCTAACATGTTCAGTTCTGGTGTCTCCAATGTAAGAAAGACATGGAACTGTCGGAGCAAGTTCAGAGGAAGCCACAAAGTTAGTAATAGGAGTGGAGAATCTTCTCTATGAAGACAGATGGAGAGCTGGGGCTGTTCTGATGGAGAAGAAAAGGTTGAGTGGAGAACTCATTGAAACCTTTCAGTGTCTGAAGGGGCCTCCAAGGAAGCCAGAGAAGGACTCTTCATCAGGAACTGTAGTGACAGGACGAGGAGTAATAGGCACAGATTGAAAGAAGGAAAATTTGGTTTAGATATATGGAAGAAATTCTTTATTGTGAAGGTGGTGAGGGACGAGAACAGGTTGGAGAAGTTGTAGCTGCCCCATCCCTGGGAATGTCCAAGGCCAGGGTGGATGGGGCTTGGAGCAGCCAGGGATAGTGGAAGGTGTCCCTGCCCATGGCAAGGGGCAGGTGGGATGAGATGATCTTTAAGGTCCTTTCCAGATCCATAACATTCTGTAATTCCCAGCTAAGGCACGGATGGTTCTCCCTCTCCGGGGTCTCCGGGCCTTCTCCCAACCCCGCGCGGCGCCGTCAGCCCGGGGACACCCAGGCGGGGCCGGCCCGACGGGGGTGGTCCCGGCCCCCCAACCCCACCGGCCGGCGCGGCGCCCCCCCAGGCGCGC
>NW_008238966.1:367541-373255 GCF_000691975.1 Corvus brachyrhynchos
CAGGATGGCGGCGGCCGGGGACCTGGAGCTCAAGAAGGTACGAGACCCCCGCCCGTGTGTTTCTCTTCCATGTGTGCTCTCTCCTTGTGTCCCACCCTTCCACTGTATGTCCTGCCCTCTCCGTGTATCCCCACCTGTGTCCCCTTCCGTGTCCCGGAGTTGCCGGCCGGTCCCCTCGTGCCCGCAGCCCTGGGCCGGTTGTGCCCCCGCCGCCCCTCACCCCGGCGTTCTTCCCCGGCCAGGCCTTCACGGAGCTGCAGGCCAAGGTGATGGACACGCAGCAGAAGGTGAAACTGGCCGACCTGCAGATCGAGCAGCTCACCAAGACCAAGAAGCACGCGCACCTCACCGACACGGAGGTGATGATGCTGGTGGACGAGACCCGCATGTACGAGGGCGTGGGACGGATGTGAGTATCGGCCGGAGCGGGGGACACCCCAGCTCTGTGCGCCGGGAGAGGGGCCCCTCGATTCAGGAAGGACAGTGAGGGGCTGGAGCGTGTCCAGAGAAGGATAACGGAGCTGGGGAACGGGTCTGGGGCACAAAGACTGGCTGAAGGGGCTGTGGGCGCTCAGCCTGGAGAAAAGGAGGCTCGAGGGGGACCTTCTGCAACTCCCTGACTGGACAATGGAGCGAAGTGGTTGTCAGGCTCTTCTCCCAGGTAACAAGTGATGAGAGGACATAGTCATAAACTGCATCAGGGGAGGTTTAGGTTGGACATTAGGAAGAATTTCTTCACAGAAAGGGTGATTAAAGATTGGAAGGGGCTGCCCAGGGAGGTGGTGGAGTCACCATCCCTGGAGGTGTTTAAGGAAAGAGTAGTTGACAAGGTGCTGTTCGGTCATAGGTTGCACTCAGTGACCTCAGAGGTGTTTTACAACCTGATTGATTCTGTGATTCTGAGACCCCCAGCCTGAGTCTCTATGAAGCCTCCAGTCTGCTGCCCTGGGCAGGAGGCTCTCCCCTTCACAAAGAGCACACCAGCTTTTTCTCAGCAAATTCATTTGTTTCTTTTTTCTCATTGTCTTTCATTTTTAATTTCAGCAATCTGCCTGCGAATGCAGTGAGGCTTACTGGGTTTCAGCTCTTGGTGTTAGGCACTGGCTGCCTCGAAGAAGGGCTGTTACAAATTATATTGGCTTTGTGTGGTTTTGCTTGCTGGCTCAGCTCCTGGCCTCATTGCTCTCCTCTGGCACCTCTGGGGAGTTTGTAATTCCAGCTAGCAGAGCAGTGGCATTTGTGAGAAGGTCCTCACAGATCTGCCCAGCATCAGTCAGTTCCAATGTAGTTTATGTCCAACTCCTTGAAAACCCCCTGTGCATAGTTCCTGTGCTCAGGGCTTTACTGGCACAGATGTTCTACAGAAATGTCCTTTGCAGTGTCATGCCAGGGGATGGATCTAATGTCATTGTTTGGATTTTTTTCAAACCCTTGGAAGCGAGCATAAAGCTTGTATGGGTAGTCCCAGTGCACTCTTAAAGGTGTGCTTATGTGTGTTGGATGGCTGCCAAAAGAAACACCTTAAACCAGAGTTGAGGTGTTCTGATGGATTTCTGGAATGCACTTTGGTGGGATTTCAGCAGCCTCTGATAGAAGACCATATAAAGTGATCTTTGAGTAGAATGGTTTCAGCATATAAAGAGGTTTCAAATCTGAAACACATGCTTGCTTGACAAATATCACATTAGATTTCTGTGTTTCTGGTTTGAGAAATAGGATTTTGTCTCATGTGAGTTGGGTAACAGTGATGACTGCTCAACTCGGGATGTGGTTTGTGAAATACTGGATCTGCTCTGACTGCTGCCAAAAGGGGTGATAGTATCGACCTCTTCCCCACCCTTTTACCCCACCTTCTTCGTGTCAAAGTGGGTGATCACAGGACTGAGCAGTGAGCCAGGTCAGACTGCAAGTGCCCTGATCCATGAGCCCACACAATTTCCAGACTGAGTTGTAGGAAGATGGCAGGACTGGGAAGCCAGGAATGGGGTGTACTTTGCCTTTTCCTGAGAGTTTTCAGGGGAGTTGTACCCAGGCTAATGGAGCTGTTCAGAGTGGCAGAGTTCCCTTCTTGGTTCCCACTAAATAAACTTTTCCAAGTAGGTGCCTTAAATGCTGAGTTTGGTGGGGATGCTGGTGACTGGTACCTCAAAAGGAGACAGATTCTGGTTTCTTGCAAGAGGCGACTGATTGACCTGGGCAGGCTGTAGGGGTAGCAAACACTCGTGTTTGGAGTAGTCATGAGATGTCTCAAAAGGCTTTTTTGTTCTGTTTGGGTTTGTCACAGAGCAGACAGATGAAGAGTAAAAGGTAATTCTGGAGTCAACATGTTTTTCTAAAGCTTTTTTAAAACCCAAAAGTACAGAGTGCCTTTCTACTGGGGAAGTCCCTCGAGGTACTTAAGAAACATGAGTGTGTCGGTCTTTATCAATAATCCTGCCTGTGAATCAGATGTGGGGAGCAGATGTTATTTTGTCATGGTTTGAAGTGCATTGTTCTGCTTTTCTGCTTCTGCCTCCTCCTTAGGAGTAAGACACATGCCTTCTTGGTGCCCTAAACAATTTACCCTTCCTGTGTGCAGGGGCTGCGGGAGCCCCAGTCTTCTGGAGTCCTCTCTTCCTTACCTTTCCATGACCAGACAGGTGTGAGGCCTGGCTGGCAGCTCTGGCTCCTCAGGGATGGCAGAGGCGCCAGCAGGAAAATATTTGCATTGTGATATTGTTTAAAAGCTGAACTCTTCATGGTCTTTGTTGTATTAGTCGCTATGTAAATACAGATTAAGAAAGTGCTCTTCTTCTGAATGCTACTCATTCATGCTTTTTTTTCCCTTCGTTTTCCCTGCCTGAGCTTGACAGGGTATTTCTGTGAGCTCTGCCCGTCCTGGCTGTGGGGCTGAAGCTGCCTTGCCAATTGGCACTGATGCTCTTGGTGTGATCTTGTGTCACTTTCTAGTGCAGAGAGCTTGAACCAAGTACACGAGGAACTTCCTGGAGCCCACTCCAACCCCTAGCAGAGAATTTATAGCTGAAATTTGGGCTTTTAGCAAAGCAGGCCAAAGCAACCCTTCAGCAGAACTTAAAATCCAAGGGCAGTCTGGCATCTGGAGAGCAAAGGAGGTGGTCACTATGGTTCTTCTGGACACAGAAGCCATGTTCTATGAAGTGGACTAGCAGATGTCCTTCATGGACATGTGAGTTCGGCCACCATAGGCATATTTGTGATGTCTTAATTTAGTTTGCATAGTCCAGCGTGCAAATAGTGGAGCTCTAAAGGGTTTCAGTTACCCAGGAAAGGTGGAGGTTTGTGTCACTGTTTACTCTGATTATCAGGGTTCTTCTGCTTGAATAACTAAATTCTTGAAATAAGTTTTATGCTTCTATTCCTGTGCTTAACTTTTTTATTTAAATTTCCTTTTTTTCTTCTCTAACCCAATCTAAGCTGCCACTTGGAATCTGGCCTCTGATAGGGTTTCTGTGTTCTTCCTCCAGCTTGGGTGGTTTGGGCTGTATGCAGTGGGCTAGCACGTACCCTTCTGTAGGACAAGATACTCCAGGTCTTCATGGAATTTGAAGGCTTGAGGAGCTGTGGTGACGTGCTGCATCCTGCCTGGCTGGGTACTTCCTTGTGCGCTACTTGGAAAGCAGTTTTGTGGTTTTTATTTTCTGAACAACTATCCTGAGTCTCCTTCCTTCCCAGAAGGCTTTCCCTCCACTGCTGATGAATGTGAAGGTTTTCATTTGTTGTTCCTTAACTTGTTTTTTTTTTGGTTGGTTTTTTTATTTTTTTTTGGGAAATACTGCAGTTTGTGTAACGTGCTCAGGCCTTACTGGGCTCCACATGTGGGGCTCAATTTACTCTTGCTAAAGCTATTTTTGGTTTGACACAAGAAATGTCAGTGCCACATAGTATGAGCTGATGAATTGCTGTGTACTGTACATATCCTTGAGGCTGGGATCTCATCTGGGTGGTGGCATCTTGCCAAATACATTTCAGTTCTGTTACTTCATACTCTTTTGAAAGGCCCGTTACGTAGCCTGAGACAACTACCACTGTGCTGGACTTCTGCTTAAGCTATTTGTGAACTGATATCATCGTGTTGCTTTGAGAACTATGTTGAAAGTTAAAGCTTCAGAATTCTGTCTGAATATTTCAGACCTTTCCCTTTACATTCTTCTAGCCCATAACCTGGGCAAGATCATTATTTACAGAAGAAAAATGTCTAGCACTTGGCGTGGGGCACAGTGAGGAGAGTGCTGCAGTTTTTCGTGCTGTGCCAAAATAGACAGTCAGTTTTGGTTTGATATTGCTTTATCATCAATTTACTTGTACAGCAAATGGGAGAACACTAAAAGAGAAAATATAAGTGAGAATCAAGCAAATACTGTAGCACAACTTTTGGCTCAAGATTTAATGCAAGTATATTATCACAGCTGTCCCTATAAAATGACTTTGTGCCATTACAGTATTTTATGGGACAGCTGTAATAATATGATTTTGAACTTTTAAATTTTTTTTTTAAGGAGTGGTTCAGATTTTTGGTGGCTGAACCATATGCAGGTGAAACCTGAGAGAGAATAAAATGTTCTTGATGATTCCTTGGATTTAAATGCATTCTTGCTTTTACTGTGGTTCTTGGTTTTGTTGGAAAATGAGGCATGGTCAGTCACAGTAAGCTCTTTCCTGAACCCCCAGAGGCAGCAGTCCCTGCTGCACATCACTCAGTACAGCTGCAGGAGCTGCATTTTCACTGTTTGTGTGTGTGAAGTGTTCGATTCTGCCAGCACAGAACACGGCAGCTGCCCTGTGCTTCCCGCTCACATGTCAAAAATTTCACAAAGAGCTGAAGGACACCCAAGGCTTAACCTTGATGGTTCTGTTACTAACTATAGGCTGGTGTGTGAAATCCGAGCGGCCTCTCCATGGCCCATCTCCGTGGGGAAGGCTTGGTGAGGGCTGGGTGCTGGAGCCTGGCTGCCGAGGAGCTGACAGGTGCCACATGAGTCCCAGGGACCAGCGTGTTGCTTGCAGCCTCTGGTCAATATGTGGTTTAGAGACTTGAAGTTCCTCCATGTAGCTATTGGAAAAGGGAGGACTTATTTCCTACAGTGTGTCTGGTGTGTGGAGAAGTTCAGTCAGGCACTAAGCTGTGAAGAAAACAAAATTTGGGTCCAGCTGCTTGACCACTGCTTCTGCTGCACATTGAACGAGCTGCTGGGAGCTGGTGCATGAGGAACCAAAGGCTGTGTGGGCAGAAGCCAAAAGGTTTTCCATCACACAGTTGGTTTTTATTGCAGGTTTTTCCTGATTTTGAGCTACTCACTTTTGTTGCAGCCTGAGCAATGATCTTCACAGTGTTGTTAGGTGTGAGTGGGGCTGTCAAAGTTTGCAAGATCTTTTTAGAGAGCTGTCATGGAATGCAAAAATGAGAATGATGCACGCAGGGGTGATGCAATAGTCGTCTGTGCTGCTGCCTGTGACTTGGTCTGTGAGGTAAGGGGCAGCAGTTGGTTGTCATCCCCTTCCTGGTTAATTAGGAGTGTGAGAGGAGCAGAGCTGATCCATGGACTTTGTGGTTACTGCTGGCAGTAGTGGGATACTGGGAATCTGGACTTCTGGATTTGGTTCCAGCTCAGAAAGGGAGCTTGTTCTCTTGGGCACAGGCTCCTTTTCCAACTTGACTTGATTTCCAAACACATTCCTTCCCTGCTGTCCTGCCC
>NW_008238966.1:373370-392625 GCF_000691975.1 Corvus brachyrhynchos
CCTGCTGCCCAGGGCTCATTTGTAATCTCCTGGATATCTTGGTCCAGTTATAGCTCTTCTGCCCTGCTGCTCTACATAATTTCTCCATGCAATACTGAAACGTCAGAGAAGAAAAGATTTCCATGGCTTGTGTGTAAGATGTCTATCTGCCCCATTCTAGGAAACAGCTGCATTCCTTTAAAGAATCAGCTTTAGACAAGAGAACTTGGATGTGTCTGAAAGTCAGTATTTGTGAAATGCATAAGCAGCAGAAACAAGGGTCTTACAATAAAAATAATAGCTAATTTAAAATAAAAATAGGTCTTTTACTTACCCCCAGTGGAAGTAAACCTGTTGGTTATAGTCCCCCACCTACTGTGTGGGTGTTCTGATAGAAGATTAGCAATACAGCTTTTCCTCTTACTTGTCTCCCTTGCCTGGGGACATTTAACTCTTTAGGAACATTTTGCTATTGGGACTAGGACTATGACATTCACACGAGTCTGTTCCATTCTCTTCTTTATCCCTAACTTTTTCCCTACCTGTTACCTAGACAACACAGAGGAAGGAGCTACCTGAGTAAACTTACCGGAGATGAAATCTAAACTGAGAAGAGTAAGGGTCAGAAGGGAGACTGAGTGCTCCTGCAGGCTGCCTTTGTTGCTAGAAGAGGGAGTTCGATGTGCTGTGAGCCACAGGCAATGTGCTGTCATGGAAATGCCAGAGCCTTCAGGAAGCCTGCACTCTCAGGGCAGCACTTGCAGGTTGGGCTCCTGTGGATTGAGGGCTGTAGTAAGACACCTTGGCTTTGTCCCTGCCTCTAGAGAGGGGGAAGCTGAGCTCTCTTGCAGATACAGCCCATCTCTGGCTCAGAGTTCTCTTTGGATATATGCTAGACAAGTATTAAATGTTCTGAGGAGCTTACACAGCTCCTGCTTTTGTGACTTGCTGTGCCAAATGACTTTGCAAAACCATTATGGAACACGACTGACTGATTTCTGACGTTCTCCAAGCACTTAAAATGTCACTCTGGTATTCTGAAACAGCAAGGAACTTCCATTTATTTTAATATTTAGTGGATTTAAAGTACTGTATTTTGAATCTTTTTCCCCACTTCCTGAAGGAAGTTTTGGAATCAAGGGTGAGAGTCCCTGGAGAAGCACTGAATGCTAGAGCACTTCTTTCAGAATACAGGGCTGTTTCTCTGGTTTAGCACAGAGGATGTGGCTTTCCTGCAGAAGAGAAGAATGGCCAGATCACTGGCCCAAAGAAGTACTGGGAGAGTCTTTGTTGTATTCCTGTCTTGCTTGGAGATGCCCTTCCAGGTGTGGAGTCAGTGGATATGCAGCCAGCAGGGCAGGGTGTGACAAGGTATTCAGGGCCCACAGCGGTCAGATGGAGGTGCCCAGTCAGTCTCTGAGCTGGGATGTGAATGTCAGCACAAGATACAAATTTTATGTGGAGCAGCCTTAAAACAAATGAGAAATCTAAGTCTGAACATCATGGCCTTGTCACCTGTTCAAAGCCTGAAAGAAGGAGAGGCTCGTTCATGATCCCTGCATTAAAACACTGAATTAAATATGAGGAAACCAATCCCATGGCATGAGAACTCCATTTCACACAAGTTTAATTTGGAGATGCAAGAACCAAAGTGCTGCATCAAATCTTGAACCAAATGCAAGACAACATCTGTCTTGAATTCTTACTTTGTTTCCTCCAAAACTATTTGCTGGATTAACAGAATGTTTCAGCCAATTTAGGGAAAAAAAAAATCAGGCTTTCTGAGAAGAAACAATTTTCAAAAACAACATCCAGCCTTTTTTGGTCCACAGATGCTGATTCTAAAAGGTTTGTTCTTGCTGATTAGGACACAGCAGTGTGGTTGTTTTAGTGCTAGCTAATTTAACCCCAGAGTCCAGAAATATCTGTCTATTAGTGTTATGCTTGAATTCTTTCGACTGTGTAATCTTTTCGTCCACTGCTGTGATGTTTTCTGTAGTGCTTTGATGCTTTGTTGTAGCAGGATTTGGGATGTGCAGAAGCCAAGACTGGTGTTTATCCACAAGCTGAGTCTTCTTCCTCACTTTGCATTTCAAAGGTTTCCTCCTGGGAAAGGCAAAAAGCTTTTTTCTTTTTTTCTTTTCGCCTCTTGCAACTGTGGATGGATTTGCTTCTCAAAAAAGATGGATCCTGATTTTTTTAGTTTTCCTGTACAGGTTCTTAGGGAAGGTCTGCTGTTGAGAAGGGCATAAGTTTGCCTGTCAGAGTATAGCAGTATCTTCATGTCACTTCATTTGCTACTGCAAAGTTCACCTTTCTGATCACAGAATATTTATCAATAAGAAAAAAAAATTAAAATAGAAATGTCTTTAGGATTGATTTACCAGGGTGCTTACACCAGCGTTTGCCTGTTTATGTTTTCCTTGGTGCATATTCATGTGGTGGTATAGTTTTAGTTCTTTTTTTTTGGTTAAGCATTCTTTCATGGGAATTTGTGGGGAATTCTTAAAAATAGAGCAGATTTTAGAAATGGATCTTGACTTCCTATTATTGGAAAAATTGCTTCTGTTTTCTGCTTCTTGCAATTTTCAAATCTGGTACAGCCCAGACTGCAAAAAATCTATTTGAGGTGCATGTGTTGGTTGGCATGTTGTAGTCATCTGAGTTCCCTCGGCTTAAAAAAGCCACAGCTCATCATTGCTACATACTAACAAATTATACGAAAACAAAATTAGAAGACAAAACCACTAAATCAGGAATATAGGGAGGAAGACCTACTCGTGGAGATTTCAATTGCACGAACTGCAGTTGTTCTTGCAGTGTTTTCCCACATGGATTTAATCTCAAATGTTATGAATTCCTGTATGATAGAGAGGAGGCATTTGCTTGCTTTTTTTTTTTTTTTAAATTCCATTTATGTCGATTGAGCCTTCAAAAAGAATTTATGATGCTCATTAAAATCAGACCACAGTACTATTTTATTATTTTGGGTCGTGCTATATTTAATACACACTTAGAGGTATATTCCTGATTTCTTTTTTTAAAGAACCAAACACGAACAATGGTATAAATCTACCATCTAGTTAAGTGTCTGGCAATGCAGAAACTGCTGTTTGCAATCTGTGTTACTATCTTGGCTTGAGGTAATGTAATATGCTGTAGCTGTTGAGAGATACCCCCCAAAAAAGTGAAAGCTCAATGTAAACACGGCCTGAAGTGCAGCCCAGGCCCCTCTGCAGGGCTGGACGCGTTGGGCCAGCCCGTGCCAAGGTCTGAGGAAGCAAACGGCGTGGAATTCTTTGTTCAATTCCTTTAGCTCCTTAGAGTAAATAGGTTTATGGCTTACAAACGTTCATCTGAGTAAAAGTTACCCTTGTTGGGGCCTACGTAAGACAGGGTTTGGCCGGAGTCCAGCGCCGCTAATCCCAGTCTCTGCGTGCTCCGGTGTGCCAGGCTGGCTTTGCACAGGTTGCGCTGCCCTCTGGGGATGTCTCCTGCCCAACCAGCTCCTGGTGCTCATCCACCCCTCCGAGGGTAGCAGTAAAATGACACGTGAACTATGAACTGCTGCTCCTTGGAATGTATTCATGTATAATCCTCCCAACATAAGCTGCGGGATTTGTTTTGCTTTAAGGTATGCGGGGGGGAATAGTTAGGGTCAGCTATATCGAGGTGACCCGGTGAGATGACTGGCCACTAAAATAAATGCAAACATAGGAAAAGTTTCAACTCATCTGTTCAAACTCCATCTGTTCTGAACCAGCTCTAGTTAAGGCATATGATCTGTTGATTGGAAATTCAAAATCAGGCTGAAAAAATGTGAAACCCTTAGACATGAAGGGTGGCAGCACAAGCTATAATTAGTGATGATTTTTCTTTTTTTTTTGATATTGTTTCCTTGTCTTGTTTGGAACTGGGTAATTCATCTAGGGTGACTAAAACTGGAATTTGGAGGGGTATAAGCTGTGCTTGGTGTGAGATGCATAGAGAATCATTTACAGAAGCACCAGCAAATCCTGGGAGAGTAGATTGGGACTACTGGGTGCTGGCAATTCTGCACAGCTGGCTCTGGTTCAATCAAGCTAGATTGCTTGGGATCAGCTCCTTGGAAGCCTTTCTTCCATTGGCTTTGAACAGTACTTAAAATGCAGTAATCTCCTACTGAGTCTGCTCAAAGCTTGAGCAGCAGTGCAAGTTCAGAATTAAAAAGCATCTTTAAATAGATAAGGGCATGACTGGTTTTAGCCAAACTTTTCTCACGGAGTGGTCTAATGCAAGCACTTGGTTTCAAGGAGCAGGACATTCCGTGTAAACACTGCTGTGATATACCACAGCATGTTAGGTTGTTTAGAAATACAGTAAACATGTTAAAATAATGTTACGGCTTTGGGCAAAGTTGGTTGTTTTCTTTTCAGTTTTTGTAGAGAGTTTCCCAAATGGAATGAGAACCATGTAGCTGAAGTTACAGTGACTCTTTGTGTGAGCTGGGAGCCAGGTGAATGGACTTACAAATCTGTCATTCATCATTATTCTGGCAAAATAACACTGGACATATGTACCTGTAAAATTGTCTCTCGCTGGAATTAGGCAGAGAGCTGTATACCCATCTTGGCAGGGAAAAAGCTGAGGCGTCCCCTGCTACCCTGTGCCAAATCTTGCAGAGCCAAGTAGGAAGAGCTTCTTTGCAGGGTGGCTATGAGAGGGTCCTGTGGCCTGTTGTGGGGCTCCTTCCCTCCTGGTTTCAATGCTTGAACACAAGCAGCCTCTTGCACAGGCAAGCCGGGCATAAGAAACACTGGGACCGTGTTTCCTAACTCCAAGGGCAGAAGAGAGGCTGCTCATGCCCAGGACAGCTGCCTGCCATGGAAAGCTCCAGCTGTAAAGGCTGAAGTTTGTTGCAGTTGCAAGTAATTGAAAGTAGGGATTCTTCATGGAAAACCTGAACTATGAGCATCACTGTGACTCCACCTTTAATAGCTTTAATGACTTGTATGTCATAATGAAGAGTGGTGTGTGCTGAACAAACATCTCCATAACCTCATTCATTAAGAGGCGAATCTTTCAGTATCTAATATTATGTCTCAAAGTCAAGTAAACAGTACATTTTGGTGCAAACAGGCTGAGTTATGGAATTACTTACACTGGATGATCATTGCTTTGTGGGTGTGTATGTGTGACACAAAGGAGCAGACAGATGATGAAGTGGGCAGCACCTGCTGACCTGACAAGAGTCTGAAGGCCGTTTGGGCCAGAGCATCAGGGAGTGCAATATAAACACTGATCAAATGAAAATTATAATAGAACATTAGAATTGTGAAGGGCTAAGAGATCCCTTCAGAAGAAACAAGCAATGAGCCTCGGAGAGTGTATATAAACCACTTTCTCTGCCCTAGGGAAACAAAATTCCTGATGTGGAGCTAGCAAAGGGAGGAAAATAGAAACAAGTGGGACTATTTAGAGCGAGGTTTCTCTTTCAGTTCCCTTGTGCTCTATTTTTCCTCTTGTATTGCACTTGAGAACCAGCAGTCACCGGGAGGCTGAGCAAGTAGGTGCAGTCGATTGGCAACCAGTTGGCTCTGCTCCATGGAGCTGTTCTTGTTGGCAGCCCAGGTTTGGCTGAACACTGCTGTACTCAGGGACCCTTCTCCTCTGCAGCTTTCGTTTCTAATTTTCTTTGTTTTATTTTGAGTTTTCACCATTATCTATGGACACTGGAAAAATCATTAGCAAGTCCTGCTCTATTTTTACTAACCATTCCCTTTGAAATGGGTGGCCAGGTGAGATGGGGTAAACTTGTCCATTCTGACCCAGATATTTGTGGTGTTACTTTAACAACAGTGAAAAAGTTCCTGTGTGAAGAGGTGATTGTTAGTAAGCTTTATAATTGCCACTGTGGTGCTGAACATGTTTCTGAATCACTGTTTCATGTTTGATAGTGTAGGTGTCATGTTTGACAGGTCTATTAGTGTGTGCTGTGACGCTTCCCTGAGAGAAGGCAGAAACGGGTGAGCTCTCGTATCTGGGAAAAGACTTGTGTAGCTGCTTGTCTTCTGTGGATTAGCAGTACTTAAACTCCATCCCAGCTCAACACACAAACTCTGGGGGCTTGGAGCCTCCCATGGACTCCAGCAGAGTTGTGAAAGCAGCTCTTGGGTCAGTATTAGCTGTGTTGCCTGCTGGGCTCTGCACCACTGAGCAGAAAGGGTCTCCTCGGCTTGGTGACTCTCACCTGGGGCCAGCTCGCAGCTGGTGGTGAACCTCCAGGCACTGAATTAAGTTAGCGTGTTTGAAAGGCTTCACAAACTCACTCAGGGAAGAACTAAGTTGTCAGAATGTTCTGTGCTTCTTTCATGAGCTTGAAAATCTGTACATGAATAACTACATCTAACTGAAACCAGGCAGCAGAATGACACTGCCCTATTTCTCCATCTTGGTGAGGAAAAAAACTAAAAATCATCAAGTTGATGTATTACTTAGGGTAATTGGAAAAATGAAATTTAGATTAAATTTAAATTTGAGTTTATTACAAGTGCCCTGCAGCACTTCTTACATAATGAGCCGAGCAAACTTCTGCTTTTTCCAAGTGCTGCCATAAACCACATTATTTCCTTAGGTAAAAACTTTGGCCAAGATCTCCATAATCTCTGTACCCCAGACTAGACGCTAAAAAACTGATGAGTTTTTCGAGTCCTGCTTGTGTTGGAAAGTGAAGCCACAGATTTAAATAATTAACTGTGGATGTGGATTTATAGTTCAGCTTTCAAAGACCTGACCTTTGGCAGCTTCCAGGGCAGCACCTGTGCACTTGAGGCTGAGAGCTCCGTGGTCACGCGGCGGGGAACTCAAATGGGTGGCTTTAAGCAGCACTGGTGAAGACCTGCAGGATGCTGCTGGCCAAGGCAGGGACATCTGATCTGCTTCTGAGCAAGTTTGTGAACGGACACAGGTTCCAGCCCACTGTTTTATAGCAGGCAGATTCAGGGTGGTTGTGTTTGTGCCCAGCTGCCCGCATAAGTCTCGTCAGTGCTAATTTCAGCCATCCAATTTTAATTTGCTGTCGCATGTCTGCCAGAGCATTGCAGGAGGGTGGGAGGGAGGATATTTTCCCTGATGACTGCTGTTGACATTTGCAGAATAAAAGTGAAGTCAGCCGGTTGTTTGTTGGAGGTTTTGGTGCCTGTAGCAGTTCCGAGCCAGCCGGGATCACCCAGTGCCTGTCACCCAGCAGGGACCTTCCCAGCTGCAGCATGGGGAAAATTGCTCAAACTGTGTTGGTGTTGAACTTTGTTTTTGAGACCAGGGACGTCAGGGAAACCAAAATGATCAATCTTCCTGTACAATTTGGGGAAGCAAATGAGAAGGGATTGTATTCTTCTTTGCTGCCCCCACAAAAAAAGGAAATAATTCAGGAAACGTTCACATACACAGGCAGGCTCAGGGAAGCAGTGACGTAGGAAGGGACTGATGGCTTTGTGTACAGAAGGCATCTTGCAGCTTTGGTTTTCACTAATGGCAGCTACTGCAGAAGCAAGGCAAAATTTGAGTCTACAGGGGGTGTGTGTGAAAGCTGATGTTTTTATTCTGGTTTTGTAGGCCTGAGGTAAGAGCATCACAATGATGTGTTTGCTGGTGGTCCTGAAAAGTACCTCTTCTCTGGCTGGATCCAGGCTCTGTATCTAAAAGCAATGAAAATAACTTCTCTTTCCTAGAAGGGTGGTGTTGAACTTAATTTTCACAAAATCACCTGTGTTGTTATTTCAGCAGTCTGGTGTATGGCAGGACCCCGAGCCATCACCACTGCGTGCAGGTCAATGGTGGGGACACCTCCCAAGGGGAGGGGGGGGATTGAGGGGACAAAGAGAGTCTGAGTGAGCTGTGTTGGTAAGAACAGGAGCAGATAGAGAACAAAGATGATGCCAGCATAAGCATGAGCCAAGAGTGGGAAAAAATGAGAGAGATTTGAGAAAATTGCAACATGAAAGATGTAGCGGAAGTTCCTGTGGAGAAGAGGAGGTGAAGCGGAACAGGGAAAGAAGTGGGAGGAGGAGGAGGTGGCGCTTCTATGTGCAGTTAATAGCAGCCCCAAAGAGAGTTTTAATTGGAAACCTATTATAATTACCCACGGTTTTCCTCCCATGCGTTTCAGGAATGCGTGTGGCAGGTAGTGTTCCTTTTGGCTGGGTTTCTGATGCAGAGGGCACTGGGTTTCCAGCCAAGTGGCAGATCCGTGTTTGTGTTTACCAGGCTCTGAGCAAACGCGTTAATAATGTCATTTGTCGTGGGAGATGACTCCGCAAACTGAATTCAGGTTTTTCTGTAGCAGACGGGGAATGCACTCTTATTCTGCCCTGTCTAAAGCTGCTCATTTTAACTGTTGAAGTATGAGCTGTTGTCACCTGGCAGGAAGACATTGACCCTAGTTGGTGCTAGAGGAGACCTTGAACTCATTGGTATGACCCACGGAGGCTCCTTCTAAATCCCCTGGGGGACTTTCTAAGTAGGGAAGGGGGTGAATCTGCAGCTTGTACATTCTTAATGTCTGGAAGGATGAAAAACAGCCATGCAGGGTTCCTAAAATTTGTTTGAACTTAGTTGTCCTTTACCTCTTTGTGGGATGCCAGTGCCACGTGCTGGAGAGCTGCTTTGAATGCTGGTGCTCCTTCAGAGGCTTCTCTGAGCGAGGCAGGCACCTTTCTGCTTGTTGGCAAGCAGGACTCAGATGTTATGGATGCATCTTTCAGATCCCTTTGGCAATTGAAAAGAGAACAAGTGGAAACCAATGGCCACAATTTCAGTTAAAAGCAGCCACTTCCCACTCCACAGAAAAACCCTTTGGCTGGTGAAAGTGTAGAAATTTGGAGGTCAGTGAGGGGTTGGGTTAAAGCCAAGGCTTGAGAAGTGGGAGCTGTGAAAATTCCATAGCTTCTGCTGGAGCACTGTCTCTGTTTTGTCAAATCACAGAAGGGTGTGGGTTCTTCACAGACCATCCGGTTCCACCTCCTGCCATGGCAGGGACACCTTCCACTAGCCCAGGTTGCTCCAAGCCATGTCCAACCTGCCCTTGGACAATTCCAGGGATGGGGCAGCCACAGCTTCTCTGGGCACCCTGTGCCAGGGCCTCCCCACCCTCAGTGTAAAACATTTCTTCTCTGTGTCCAACTGAACCGTGGCCTGTTGCACTTTAAAACTGTTGTCCCTTGCCTGTCACGACAGATCCTGGTAATATCTCTCTCTCTGTCTTTCATATAAGCCCCTTTTATACATTGAAGAGCTGCAGTAAAGTCTCCCTGGAGCCTGTTCTTCTCCAGGGCGTACAACCCCAACTCGCTCAGCCTTTCCCTGTGGAAAGCTTCGGTTTTATTGTGCGGGTTTGTTTACCTTGCGAGCACTAAACCCTTAATAAACAGCTCTTACCCGTCAAGAGTCTTCCTTGACTACATGCCATCAACTGATTTAAATCCCTTTGAAGGGAAGGTGCTGACAGACTCCCCTTGCTGGCTGTGTGCCAGAACTGCTTCCAGATCATTCAAGGACGCTGAATGATAAAGGGAGATCTCTGTGTGTCCATGTTCATCCTCCCAGAGCATAGGTGAGGCTGGTGAGCCTTTGGGACCAGCCTGGTGGGCTCTGGGAGCTGTCAGAGCAATTTCTGCCATCTCTGTCCAGAGCATGGGAGTGAGGATGAGCACTCAGAAGAGGTGGCTCTGGTTTAACTTGGTGTGCAGCTGGGGAACGCTGATATAAAAAGCATCCAAAGTTTTCTGTCTCTTCTTTTTCACTTGTAGGTTTATTCTTCAGCCTAAAGGAGTGATTCATAATCAGCTCTTAGAAAAACAGAGAATAGCCGAAGAGAAAATTAAGGAGTTAGAGGTAAGTTTTTGGCAAGTGATGATGATGAAAGTAGAACATTAAAGGTCAACAAGATGCTGTTTGCTACATCTCTTGTTTTTATCTGGTACTTTTCATGCTGAAGGATTGTAACTAGATGAAACAGCCTGTTACAAGTAACCTACAAGTAACTCAAAGCACTTGGTTCCTTTCCTAGCTCTACAAACCAGTAGGGATTGGTTGTTCGCTCTGTGCCCTGGTATGAAAACTGGGAGTGAGGGATTCAGATGAGATTGGTAAGAGCAAGGTCTAAAACAAGCAAAAGGATGTTTGTGTGGTTATTTGCAGCAGATAAGTGATGTAAAACTTTGCCAGTGCTTTGGGTATTTAAAGGTTACACTGGCTCAGAACAATTGCACAAATTCATGGAAGAGAAATCCATCGAGAATTACCAAATATGTAGAAATGGCATCCTGCTCAGGAAGTTCCTGAGCTAAAAATGTCTGGAGGGTGGGAAAGTATGAGGAGGAAGTACCGTGTAGGCCTGCCTTGTCCTTACACTCTGCCCTAAGCATCTGCTTGGGGCTGCTGTTGAAGAGCCGATCTGTGGGGAGATGGGACTTTGTTTTGACAATGTGGTCAGAGCACTTCTGTGTTCTTGTGTTTATCTGGTTGGAGTATTCAAGGCAGAGAAGGATATCTAGGAAATAAAAAATAGTGTCTGCGCAAGTCGCAGTGTTCAAACAGGCTATCTAGTGAATCTTGACTATCTTCTTGTGGCTGCGTGTACAGCTTACAGTTCTTCTGAGAAGAAGTGCAAAATGTACTTTTCCAAGGCTGTTAGTGTGTTTTTTTTATAATGCTCCTAAAATATCATTAATAAAAACCCCTGTTTCTTGGTCTTTGGGGAATGACAGAGAAAGCAAAGACCAAGTTGTGTCACGCTGCTTTTCCCATCTGTTATTGTTTTGGAGAAAGTGATGTGGAGACCAAATAAGTAGGGACAAGCAGGAATAGGAAGTCTGTGTTCAAACCCACTCAGATCTGTGCAGTTCTGTCTCTGTTATCTCCTACTTACACTAAAGCAGAAGCTGAGTCTGGATTTTTTTTTAATCCCTTCTTAAAACTCATCCTGCCTGAGGAGCTGTGGAGCAAGCCCATCCCCAGATGTTGTGTTGCCTGGAGCGTTGTCTGTGCCAGACACTAAGGGGGTTTGTGTTTCTGCCCACGAGAACTCTTTCTGCACAGGTCAACAAGAGCTCTGTGGACAGGCTGTGTATCTAAGGGGGTGTGCAGGCAAGGCACAGTCATTTTTATGGTTATGTGATAAAAGCAATTGTATCCTTGCTCCTTTGGAGCCATCCCAGATGCCAGTGGCTTTGTGCAAAGACAGCCCTGCAACTGGGGTTGGAGGACTTCATGGCAGCACCTCTGGCTTTGGAAGCAGGTGGAATGTGGCTGGCAGCACCTCTGGCTTTGGAAGCAGGTGGAATGTGGCTGGCAGCCTGTTTATAAACTGCCCCTGGGGTCCCTCCCTGCCAGCTCCAGCAGGCTGTGGTCAGCTTCTTGGCTACTGTGCCCTTCAGCTGTGCCATCTGGGTTTCTTCCTGTTCCTGGTGGGGAATTATCTTACCTCCTGAACTTCCCGGTCACTGAGTTCAGCAGAATGGATGGAATTTCCCACAAATTATAACCTCTGTTGTTCTTGCACAAAGCCTCAGAACTGGCTGCTTCACAAAAGTGTTTTTCTGCTTCGTAGCTCCCTGTTGCTGAATCTCTGGTTATGGTCATTGAGTTGAAGTTTCCAGCAATAGCGACTGTCTCAAAAGGTGGTTGGAGTAGACAGGTGGTTCCCAGATGGGCTGGTTTTTCTTTTTAATCATGAATAGTAGGGCTCAGATTGCCAACACATTCAAAAGTTTGTTTTAAGTGAACATTCAAGTCCATCTTTTAACTGATCTCCTTCCAGTTGGCTGTGGCAGTTTTTTGAAGAGGGTTTTCCTTAGGCCTGGGATTCCCCATGGAAGAGGACAAGCACTTTAGCTGACAACTGAGATTTCAGGGGAAATACCTGAGTCCAATTCAGAGAGCACTTATCACAGGAGCAGGGGATTTTGCTGTCCTGAAAACAAGTTGTGACCGAAGCAGGAAAGAATGTGAAACTCTGTGACCTTGTGCTTCCACTGCTTCGTTGTAAAATAAATATCAAACCAAGAAAGGTTAAACATCCCTCCATTCATTATTAAAACTGGAAGGGTTTTAAAGCTTAGGTTTATATTTTACATTGTTAACTACCTTATGACTTACTCACATTTCTCACTTTGCACAGCTGAATCAGGCTGGTCAGAGCAATCCCCCAGTACCCTATGGTGTGGCTGATCTCATAACACATGTAGCTGAGCTTGAGGCAATTGTGCTTTGCTATGATGACATTATTGCCAAGGGTTGTGAAATGTGTATTTTTTGATACATGCCTGAATCTGAGAAAGGCTCTCCCCTCTACCTTGGTGCTGTTTGCAGAGGAGCACAGCGCAGAGGGCTGGGTTCACTGCTGAGCTCTTCTGGAAGTCCATCCAGCTGTGTAGCAAGGAGATCTCCAGCTGCCTGTTCCTGAAAATCTGGCTTTAACTTGCTCCAGAGGTGTGAGCTGGTTTTGCTGACATTCACAGCTGCCAGTGAACTTTGAAAACCCTGAGGAGTTTTGTGCCTTTTCTCCCTCTGACACTCTCCACTGCAGTATGTGACTGTAGTCATTCCCTTTCCCTCGCTTCCCTCGCATGCGTGTCTCCACTGTTGAAGCAGTGCATTGTATTTTTCAAGGCAGCATCACAAAATTGATGGGATGCTGCTGGTTTGGGCCTCCTTGCTGCTCACCACATGACAAAGCAGCAAGGACAGCCAGGGCTGTCCTTGTAAAGGGCTGGGAAAATGAGGCTCATCTGGAACAGGCATTATGCTTGGTGAGAGGAACTCTGTTCTGAAAGCACCAAGGGGTCTGGGTGTGCATGAGGGGGCAGTTAGTTATTCTGCAGAAGTTATCTGAAGAAAACCAAAGGTAGTTTTACCCTGCTTGTTAAAGCTGTGTATGGCCATGAATATATCTAAATATATATATTGAATCATAGAATGGTTTGGCTTGGAAGGGGCCTTAAAGATCATCTCATTCCACCCCCCTGGCTTGGGTAGGGACACCTTCCACTAGACCAGGTTGCTCCAGGTACGGGGGCAGCTACAGCTTCTCTGGGCAGCCTGTGCCAGGGCCTCATCATCCTCGTGGTAAAGAATTTCTTTCTAATTTCCCATGTAAATTTCTCCTCTTTCAATTTGAACCCATTGTTCCTTGTCCTGTCACTCCAGTTGCTGGTGAAGAGTATCTCTCTGGCTTCCCTTCAGGTCCTGGAAGGTGCTATGAGGTTTCCACACAACCTTCTCGTCTCCAGGCTGAACAGCCCCACTGTTTGTTCTCAGCCTGTCAACTTCATACACACCTGTGTGGCATTCTGAACTTCACAACTTCTATCTAATCCTTTGGAATCCAAACAGACTGCCCAGGCTTGCTGGCACAATAGCTGTGCCTGCTGACAGGCTGTGCCAACAGGGCTTACCCAAACCTCCAGAGATTGGTGCCATGTGCTTCCTCACACACTGGCATGGGACACGTCCTGCTTAGCAGGAGCCATTGGATTTTTCCAGTCCTGATACTATCAAATTCTTGTTGTGTTTCACGGTGCAAGGGGTATGTGTTAAATCTATTTTGAAAGCATTCTAAAGGGATGAGCACAGACTCTTTTTAGCTCAGCAATGTTTGTGCAGTATTAGGAGAAAAACCAAGTAATGTTTTTCTTCCCTTGTTTTTAAGGAAACATGATATGTGAGGGGTGGAACAATGCTTTGTTTCAGGAAATGTTATCCGTTTCCATTGTAGGGCTAGATGGATTCTGTTTTTAAATGTGGCATTTTAAAAAGAACAAACTCTATGATGTTATAAAGACATGGAAAATTGATTCTTCGTTAGGGGTGGAGAAAGTGATTATCACTGTGTGCTTTCTCTGATAATATCTGATAGTCCCCTTCTCTCCTGCTATATTCAGCTTGTTTAGTTGTCAGGCGTTGTCAGACTAAATTGCTAAAAATAACAAATAAGGGGGAGGCTCTGCTGGGCAGCTCCGTCTGCTGTGTGCCACTGAATTTAGCTCCTTCGGGAAAAGGGCAAAAGCAACCTGCAGCTTTCTGGTTGAATTGGATTTTGGTTTTAAACTCTGACCACAACATAGCTGTGTGCTTGTTTCCCAGGCAATTCTTTCACATGCCTGTGGGAGACTGAAAGTTTACTGCTGCAGAGATAAAGGGTTGGTTGGTTTTTTCTCTGGCTGCCCGGAGTAGAAAATATAATCAAGACAGCTGTACCTAAAGGCTTGATTTCTAATTCAGAAATCCTTCATGCGATCCCTAAATTGGATTGGATTGGATTGGATTGGATCCATGTCCAATTTCCCTATCCCACACAGAAAATATCTTTGCTCTCCTTCCTGGTGGGGGAAGGAACACTGTGCTCTCAAACACCGCTGTGCTCCATGTTCAAAGCCTCAGGTGATGTTTGTGAAGTGACAAATTTCGTGAAGTTACGAAGTGACTGCACTGAAATGCTTCAAGGTGACCACCGACTTCTTCCCCAGTGTTGCCTGAGCACAATCTTGCTCGTGCTGCGGCTTCCATTTCTCTCATCTTTTTCTGGGAGCTTTAAAATGGCTTTGCTGCAGCCCTGAGGCGCAGTGGTGGTGCCCCTGCCGTGATGAGTCGGCTCTGACACTTGCCACAACAGTGTTTTCTTCCCCTGTGGGAACAAAGATTTCTGCAGGTGAGGTGTGGCTGGGGAGAAGCGCTGAAGCCTGGGGCAGGTATGGCTGGGATGGACCTGCTCGGTGTGGCCTCGGCCTCCGACGTGCTCCGGTGGCAGCTCTCCTTCATTTTGTACTGAAACCCTCAGCATGGAGGCCAATTCTGTGGGTGGCTTTAACGATGTGAAAACAAGCCTCTTGAGATTTGTGGTGCTCTTTGCAGACCACGAAGCGTCCATCAGAAGGTAGCAATTGTTAAGCTGTTCCCAAGTTAGACCAATTTCTTCCAGGGATTTACAGCACAGAAGTTCTCATCGCATGGTTTGCTTGGGGTAGGCCAGTGCCCAGGAATGTGTGCTGGGCTCTTTAACTAAACAGGGGGAAATAAGGAATGCTCCTGTTTGCTTTGGAGAGGGGAAGCCTCAAGAATAACCCTCTGTGCATTAACCTGGAGCAGATTCGACTTTGGATGAGGGTGCTGTTCCCTCATTCCATTGCTGGCATGTGCGCACGTACCGGGGGCAGGATTTTAAACACACCTTGTCACTGAAGTTGCCCCTTGTTTCCCCGTGTGTGCATAGGCAATGTCAGTCCCTCTGCTTGCTGTAGAGGGAGGCAGGACACCTAACGTGGGGACAGGTGGAGTATGGAAGTAAATTTACCGTGTAGGATTAGTATTTGGGCTTGCATGGATGTTTTAGGAGGAAGCTATGGGATCTCCACAAATAATGGATGTTAGCATGAAGATGAGCTGCAGAGCCTCATCAGACCCTCGGTGGGGACCAGGCCAGGCAATACCCAGCATCTTGCATGGCTTTGTGTGCCTGAGGCAGCTGTGGGTGTCTGGGCAGGTCCTTCTGGACACAGACATTTTGGACTTGGTGGTGTTCCTGGGAAATGTGTTTCATCTTGACTCTCTTGGCTGGTGTCATCCCGTGTCTGAGTCTGTGCCCTCACTGAGGGTTGCTGCTGTGTTTCAGGCTGCAAAGCTGGAGGCTTAGCTTGCTTTTTGAGGGCATGGGTGGTCCAGCTGCCTGCCTGTCAGCTGCAGAGCATCCACAGGCACTCCCGTGGGAGAGCAGAGTGCAGCCTGCATGGGCAGAGCTGTTACCAACGGTCTTCCCTCCATGAGAGCCTTGTTTTGAAGAAGGGAGTAGCCAAAGCTCATTTTTTTTCCCCCTATAGGTCTGGCTGTCTTACAGAGAGGAGAATCTGTGTTCTCATTCCTGATTTTTGAAATGAAAGATACTTTGAGCAATTAGAAAAATAGGCTTTAAAATGACAAAATTTTGAGGAGGTTGAGAGTGTAATGGTCACAGAGCTAACACTATCAGCACAAAATCCTGCTTTGTGGAGAGGCCTCCTGACACTGGACTGGGGCCACACAATTTAAGGTAAATACTGGAGGAATTGGGGCATAGCTAATGCTGCTCTAATTCTTTCTGTTCCCTAAACCGACTCTGCTGATGGTTACAGGAAGAACAGGCCTTCACAGCTGTGAGGAATCATTCACTTCACTTGCTTTTTAATGTTTAAAGCCTCAAGGTCTGTCCTGTTTGTCAAAAATGTGGGTGGCAAAAGGATTGTGTTCTTACAGCTGAACTTCATGGGTGTTTCTCTGTTATGTGACTGTCACCTTTCATTGCAGACAGATGGAAATCAGCTGTGTGCAGCTAGCACCTTGCAGCTTTTAAAGGCAACAAGTGCTCCTCAGTATCTGCAGGGAAGGAGGTGGATCTGTTTAAAAGCTGGCTCTTAGTCCTGTGTTAGATTTGTTAGATAAAGATCAAATAACAGTATGTTCTGCTTTGAAAATTGTGTAAGAAGCTTGTCATGTGTTAAATAGTGCACAAGTCACTGGTTGCAAAACATGATGTTGGAATCTTAGAGGCACAGGGAGAAGAAATTCTCACATTTCGAAGGGGAAAGGGGATTCCCAGCTCTCTGGAGGGGTCATCCACCACCTTAGGCCTGGGATGGCTTATAAAAACTGGTGTCTCACCACATTTTTGTGAAGAATGCTTGTGGAATGACGTGTATTTATATCATCACATGTGTGTGGGTATGGAGTGGCAAGGCTGGATCTCTCATTTGGAGCAATCATTCACTGCAACAAGTCTTCAAACTCGCAGGTTTTTGCAAGCAGTTGTTTAATTAGTAATTCTTTGTTAGTCTTCCCTGTACTGCAGACTGCAAAGTAAGCACACAAACCAGCTGAGAGGGTAAAGGCTTTATGAAGGAAGAACTGGAATTTGATGACTTAGCTTTCACTGTTCCTACCTTTATTTTTAGGTGGATAATTGTAGATTTTAAAAGCAAGAGAATAATTAATGTGGGGGTTGTTTGCTTCCTTTTAAGTCCTTTAGAGACTAGTTATAGATATGCTTTCAAAATAAATGCATCTCAGAACTTCTTTTAGTTTCTTTTTTGGGGGGGGAGGGGGGATTACTCTTGATTAAAAAAATCCCAACAACCTAACAGAGAAAACTTTTCAAGCAGCTCTTGCCAGTACACTCACATTCCTCTGTCATTCAAAGGAAAGTGAAACACATTATGTATTAATAAAAACCCACTTCTGCTGCTGTGTCTAAATGGTTTTGTCCATCCAGGAGCCTACATTTAGTCATCTGAGCCTGAAAACATTGCTTGTTTCCTCTGATTAGCATTAAGCTGCCTTTATGGTTACACTGAAATCATTTTAACACCAAGTTGGTTGATAAGTCTGTCGTTTTAGAGCAGGGTCTGATTCATTGTCAAAGCTCTCCTTTGTGCTTATGGCTGCAGAAGTATCCAAAGCAACAAGCTAAGCTGGATGCGGGTCCCTCTCCAAATTCCTCCTTGCATGAGTAATAATTAGTCACAAACCCAGCACTGCTGTCCTTGCCTTAGTCACCAGGCCCCTGCAGTGGCTCCTGGCTGGCCTTTGTGCCAAGCAGCTCTGGGGAGGGGGATTAGCTGTGCCCGATAAACCTCCATCCTGCTTCCATCTCCTCCTCCATCTCGCCTGGGGAGAACAGGAAACGATTATTTGGAAAGCGTGCTCCTGCCTGTTGGAGCCCTGAGCCAGCCCTGAGTCAGCTTTACAAAGCCACACCTTGCTCCCAGGTATGCAGGGCAGCCCTCACGTCACGCTTCCTGCTGTCCCCACTGCCCGGGTCACCCCTGCTCCATCCCTAATGCCTTGGTGGTGGGCATGTGGCTGCTCTGAGTTCAGGGCTGTCTGAACGGGGTGGGGAGGGGGGATACTGCCTAACTGGGAGATGACATCATCTTTTTGTTGCTGATTTGTCTTTGAAATTTATGGAAATGATTTTTCTTTTTAAGTGGCCTTGTTTGGCCAGGACTGCAAGAGCTGAAAGGTGTGGTGTGGTTTTGCAAAAGTCCTACTGCCAGGAGGAATCCCGATGAGCCACACCAGCTCTGTGGGACCACAGAAACTGAGGCACTGGGTTAGGGAACTTACCACATGTTGCAAGAGGCAGTTTGGTGAGGGACGCTTCCGCTGAAACAGAACGTGGGGGTTTTCAGAATCTCTGTGAGTTTCCCCTCCCCAAGTCTGTTCGACCTGATTCTGCTGTCATAACCCTGGTTAGGGTGCAGTATCTGACCTGGAGCAATGTACTCCTGGAAACTGCTCTACATGGGAATTGTGCCAAGAAGGGGTGTCCCTAAAGGAATCCTTTGGGTTGATAATACATTTCTGCTGCCACCTACTGAAAGGTTCCTATCGACTTGCTTTTGTAGTAGTTCACATCAGGCTGGGCTGCAGGAGCTCACTGGAATAATCCGTCATTTCCCAGTCACAAAGAGGAACTGTCTCCATCTCTGCTGGAAGCGCTGCCCTGTGGCTCAGGCCGTGGGTCTGCAAAGTGCTGCTGCCACAGGGCTGGGGTTGGGCAGAAATGCTGGCAGGCAGGCTGGCTTTCTGCCCCTTGCCTTGCCCCTTCTTCTCTTGAAGGTACCAAGTATGGAAGTTAATGGGGGCTTTTCCAACTAAGCTTTTTCAGAGTATGTTCCTCAGGGTTTCGAGGTGCTTCAGTAATGATGGGGGAAGCCCTGCTGGTTGTGCTGTGGTAGGATCAGTTCATTATTTGCACCAACAGTTCTTTAGGCAGGTGCTTTTAAAGATTCTCCTGAGTTGGCACATGTAGCTGTGTGCTTGATGTTTTCTCTTCTACACTCTAACCCAGGTAGTTCTGAAGTGACTGTGGGTCCCCGTTACTTTGTGGAAGGAGGAGATGAGGAAAAAGGGTCTGAATCATCACTTCTCCTCTTAGGTACATGGCATCATGCTTCTGTCAGCAGCTGTCGTCAGAAACCAGCTGGGCTCCCTTCCTATTCCAGGTCATTCACTCTTGAGCAAACTCTGGGCAACTTCCTGAGGCAGTAACTCTTCTTGGAAAGTCTTGAAGTGTATCTAAATATTTGGTGGTTGCTGTAGAGTGGTAATTCCCAATGTGTACATGTGCCATGGTGTTGAACTGGGTGAGGACCAGTGCTGGGTGGACCCACCAGGGCGTAGGGCTGCCTGCAGACCTACCCCACCCCATTGCTGGTGTCCACTATTTCAGCTTCTCCTGGAGCAGGAGCAGCTGGATGCTGTTCAGCAG
>NW_008238966.1:392642-393808 GCF_000691975.1 Corvus brachyrhynchos
CAGCAGGTCCACCTCCGTCCTGTTTAGGGGTTCCAAGTGAAATCCCATTAAACAGAGCACATGTCCCCAGCGCATCATCTTCTGTGGGCTTAGTCTGACCAAAATGTTTGCCTTGCCCAGGGTGTGTGTGCCGGGGCTCGGAGCGCTGTTCTCCACAGGGACTTTGGGCACTGCCAACCCCTGAACAGCAGCAGTGCCCCAAGAGTGAGGGCAGCTCGGGCTGCTGCTGCCTGGCCCCCAGTACCCGGGCAGCACAGTTTGCTGTCCTCCCAGGGAAGATCCTTTTCCAGCCAACCATGTGCTCCCAACTCTAGCTCAGGATCTGCTGATCACTTTCCCACAGAGCCCTCAGGGAATGCCAAAAATGGTTTGAGTTAACTTTGGGGGATACAGAAGCTCTTGGCTAGCTGCAGGTTTACTGAGGTGGTGTCACAAGATGAGTTGTCTCAGGGCTCCTCTTTGAGGCACTGCATCGTGCCTGAAGACTGCAGCGTTCCTCAACGGAAGCCTTCTGAGTGTGAGAGTGGGATGCCAGAATCCGGTGGCTGGTAGCCAAGCAGGCTGAGAGCCATGGGAAGGGAGGGATTCTCTGGGAAGGGACCTGCCAGCTTGTTTTGTCCTCACAAGTTGGGTGTAAAACAAGTTCATAGAAAAACAGTTTAAACAACAAAAAAAGGGAGAAAAAAGAACAGGCTGAAATGAATAGGCTTGTCCCAATACTAGATGCTTAAATTTCCATGGAAACATTTTTGTTTGGGCTTAAGGAAATCTGTGTTTGCAGGTCAGAGGTTGAAGCTTTCTTTCACTTGCAGAGGTGACGTGAGAGAAGTGGAATTTGAAGAGCAAAAGTCGATAAACCATGACTTGTCACAGGAAACTCACCTGTGAGTGGGAGGGTATGGCAGCATGGATGGGCAGGGCTGCCGTGTCTGTTCCCTCTGGGAGCACAGGGCTGTTTGGGCTCTTGGAGTGGAGCGAGAATGCTGTGCCCTGTTCCACTGAACCACCAGCTCGAGCCAAGGCCCTGCCACACACGGGGCTGGCGGCGGCCGACCCGCTCTCCCTGAAGGCAGAGGCCTCTGAATCACAGTGCTGGGAGGAAGACAGTGCTTTGATCATCAAAAGCTCATCCAAGAGAAGCTGATTAATAGTTTTTTTTTTCTGTG
>NW_008238966.1:393883-399544 GCF_000691975.1 Corvus brachyrhynchos
GGGGGAGGGAGGTGGGAGGCTGGAGCAGTAGGTGACTTCCCGCCGTGTCAAAAGGCCATGGGCCACTTCTGTTAACCACAGCTCCTTTTCTTCTTCAGGGCGTGAGCTGTAATTGTATTTGCATTCAATCTAGTCTTTCCACAGCTGCTGCCAAAAGCAAACAGCACAGAGCTGGTCAGGGAGCAGGCGCTGCTCGCGATGGGGAGTGAAGGGCAAGGGAGAGCCGAGGAGCGGGGTGGTGGCAGGGGCGAGTCCTACAGCGTTGTTTGGCTGCAGCCACCCGTGCCAGGGCACAGGCTGGCCACGCCAGCACGCCTTGGTCAGGAGCGTGCACGGCGAGGGCTGGCTCGTGGCGCTGCCTGCACAGCCCCTGGCTGGGGCCGGCCAAGCTGGTGCTTCCAGGAGCCTGCGCTTCCTATGCCAGCAAAACACAGAGGCAGCTGGGGCTGGTGGAACCCCCCAAGAGCTGTTGCCTGCTCCCCCCAAAGCCATTGCCTGCAGCCCCCCACAGGTGTGCGTCCCACCAGGCCCATTGTGTATCAGTGCCCTGCCCTCCCTTCTCCTTGCAGGCAGGGCTGGGGCTGGTGGTGCTTTCCCTGCCAGGCTGGGCAGCTTTGTCTGCGGAGCTGTCAGCTGTACAGCCACCCTTCCTCCTGGGAAGGGTTCCTGGCAGCTGGATGTGATTGTCTGTCAGATGGGGCTGTGTGAGTGGTCAGTCCCATTTTTGGCTGCACGTCTGGTGACATGGCACAGGGTGTTTTTAGTCCATGTAGCTGTACCAAACCACACACAAGTTCACCCCTTGCCCCACACACGTATTTTAGGAAGGCTGCAGGAAGCCTTGGAGTGGAGAAGGCTCCTGAGAGCTGGCAGGGGAGAATATGGGCCAGGTTGGTGACCCATCTATGCTCAGGGGTAGGAGAGGTGCAAAGTCCAGTTTCTGAGCCCCCAGGATGTGCTGGGAGGCCCAGCTGGTGGGTTTGGCTCTGCTGCCCAAGGAGGGATCTTGCCCTCCATCCTGGTGCCAGACAGCTATTAGCATGGCAATTCTGTTACCAGAAAGCAGATTTCAGTGAGAACACTTCCTTTGGGGCTAGTTTTGAGACAGATCATCAGGGCTGTGGTTTGTCTTGTTCCCAAGTGCTGCAGCCCTTCCTGCCTGGGGAAGGAACTGTTGTTGGGAGTGGTATTAGCTTAAAGGAATTAGGAAACTGCAGGCTGGGAGGCATTGACTGCACTGGCTTTTAGGGGGCATCCTCTGTCGGTTTGCACCCTGTCAGTGTTCTGCAGATGGCCCAGACCTTGCTGGGCTGTGGCAGCGGCTGTGTGTCGGTCTCGTGTCCCAGTGCAGGTGGCAGAGCACTTTCTGTGTGGTTCAGAAGGGGGATCAGGGGGCTGTCACTGTAGAGGAGAGAGTGGATGAGAACTGGTGGGTGGCCTGTGGCAGGAAGAAGTGAGGATGCAAGAGCCTGTCCTGGGCTGGAGCAGGTCAGCGGGCTCCGTTTTGGAATGTGTGTGAAGCGTGCTGTCCACCTGGAACTGTGTGGCTGCAAATCCTGCTACCTTCCCACGTGCCCTCTTCCATGCAGCCTCCAGCTCCCCTTCCTTGCTCTGTGGGGGAGAAGCTTCTCCAGCACTGATGGGACCTGCAGCCCTGGGTCATCCCTCCCTGTGAGTGAACTGTGCCTGGGTCATGGGAATGCACTGACCTTTGTCCGGGAGTGACGGGGGCTGGCAGGGCCTGGCACTGTTGGTCAGAGGCTGTTCCTCTGAAATAAGTTTCAGTAACACCCCACAAGAGAGTTTTGTAAAATAATTTTCTAGCAAGTGGCTGTGGGAATTGTGAACCAGGAGGGGGAACGGCCCTTGCTGTGGTTGGAGCCCTTGGCTGATACCAGCTGCTTCCTGTCGTGCCCTCCAGGTTTCCTTGTCACTGCCTTGCCACACTCCTGGCGAGACTGCAGGGGGACAGCAGCACGCCAGGTCACTGCTGTGGAGCCTGGCCCTGCTTGTCAGCCGGAAGCTGGGGCTTTTCTGGGAGCTCAGTGTCATGTGGCAACTTCCCCCTGATGCCTTCTCAAAGCCAGTCTCCTTTCTCTGTTCTTCCCTGGAGCTCTGTGGCTCAGGCAGTGGCATCTGGGGCCAGTTTGGGCACCCACCTTACCTGTCCAGAGGCCCACAGGAGCTGGGGGAGGGTGAGGGCAGTTTAGGGCACTGGTGTGGCGAGTGAGTAGGAGCTCTGGGTCAGCAGCTCACAGGTCATGCAGCCACCAAAGCCAGAGGTGCAGGGCCACTGTGCTGCCATGTCCCCTTGGGCTGCTGCCATGTCCCCTTGGGCTCCAGACTGGTGAGCACTGGAGCTACAGCTTTAGAAGTGAAACCAGAGGCTTCAGAGAGCAGCGGCCCTCTTTGGTTTCACGAGGGACCGGAACCAGCAGCACAGTTTTGGCATTGCCCTGGGAATTCCCACAGGCTGTACTTGCCATGGCACAGGTAGCAGAGGATGATCACCTGCAGCAGCAAACACATTTTCCCAGAGAAATGCATCAGCTCAGCGGGTGCTGAGGTGAAGCCCAGCAGCCACAGGCTGGCTCAAGCCAGGGGCTCAGAGGACATAGGGTTAACTAGGGCTGCGAGTGCAAATGAAAGCTGTGAGTTGGAAGCTGGAGGTGGGGTTTGGGGTGCAGGGTGGCGTTCAGGGAACAGATACCACCAGCCTGGCAGGTCTGGCTGGACCGGATCAGCCTCCAGCATGACTTCAGAGCTGCGCTGCCGTGTCTCTGGGCCCTGCTGTGAGTAGGCAGAGCGTGTGTCAGCTGCTCGCTCGGCGCTGCTCCCCGGGAGAGACGGAGTTTCCTGTCTAGACCCCAGTAATCGCAGCGAGGAGGGGTTTGCACGCAGGCTCCCGCTCCTTCTCCGGTGATTACCGAAGCAGAAGCCGGGCTGCAGTTCTCCCTGCCTGGGGAAGAAACACCTCGCTTCTGCCATGTGTCTCGGAAAATGTGGCGCCCGTCTGCTCCTCGCTTGCTCATGATCCGGGCTGTGGGCTGGAGTGGGAGCCAGCCCCTGTGCTGGCTCCGGCACTGCCTGGCTGCAGGACAGCTCGGGGAGTTTGCAGCCCCCCAGCTGCGGGTGCAGGGCTCCCCTTGATGCTCGAAGGATGCTCCTGGAGCCCAGGGATGGGACTCCCTGGAAACTGCTTCTGGGAGGGAGTACTGGCAGCAGCACAGATTCTTGTGCTTCAGAAATTAGGTGACCAAGGAGAGTGAGGGAAAGAAAAATTCCCTGAATCCTGCCCTGCCTGGGGCTGCAGGTGCTGCCTAAGTGCAGAAATGGCATTAAACCCAGGCCCCTTGCATGGGGAGGGCAGAGCCTATCACTGTGCAGGGTGGGCAGTGTGGGTCCACGTGGGTGCTCCTCTGCTGCGTCAAGGTCCCTTGTCCTCGTGGAAGTGGGGCCAGCAAGGCTTCCCAATGGGATGTCTGAAATTCCGCTGGAAGGAACATGGAGCCGTGGCTGCAGCCTGCCAGCTCCTGGGCTCTCCCAGTCCTGCTGCACAGCCTGCCTGTGGAGAGCTGCTCTCTGGAAGTGTCTCCTGCTGCCTGGTGGGAGCAGGAGACGGGGCCAGGGGAGAGGACAGGAGGGCAGGACCATTTCATGCACTAATTTAATGGTGTTCAAAAAAACTTTAGTAAAAAATGACCCCCCAGAAGTCAGCTCTACTGCTGCCACTCTCCTCTGGTCAGCAGAGCGAGGTGAAGCTCAGAGCCACGCGGGTTTTTTGGGCCTGTCTCCTCTTGCTGGCCTCAGACTCAGTTCCCTATGTGTGAAATCCCTCGACGTCTGTGCGGGCAGCGTGGGGACAGCACGGCGGTGACAGAGCCCTGCTCCTGAGTCACTGAGTCACTGGCACTGGGAACCTGTGGCTGCTCTTCTTCTCCCTGTGGTTTCCTCAAAAGCAGTTCCTGTAAGCGAAAGGGACCCTATGTGCCTGGGGACCACAGAGAGGGACAAGGAACCCTGAGCCATAACCCTGGCCCTGGCTGTCACGAGCAGCCTTTAGTATTTAAATACAAACCCTTCAGCCTTTAGAAGCAGAGCTGGGATGGGCCTTGCAGCTGAGTGAGCAGCTGTGCCATGGCAAGGGGACAGAGGGGCAGTGGTGGCAGCAGGACTGCTCCATGGGCTAATGGATTTTCAGCATTACAGGACCACAGTTTCAGGGGCTCACGGAAGTCAGGGCGAGGCTCTCAGGGCAGCATCAGCAGTTCTTGCCCTTCACCTGGCCTTGGGCTGGGTGGGCTTTGGGGGCCACTGCTGCTGAACTGGGCTCCTGGCACTGGGGAGGTGACTGGTAGAGCCTCTGGCAGGATGCTCTGGGATGAGGCCTGGACTCCTGGAAGTTAACAACAATCCTGCCAGTGCTCACTGGTAGCTGGCATGGCCCAGAGCAGGGCTCTACATGGGCAGCACGGGAGCCTGTGCTCACAGCAACGCCGGAGGAGACTGTTGTGTCTGTTGTTTGGAAACCCAGAGAAAATAGTCCAAAGAGCCAAGCACTGATTTTTCCAGCCACAGAGGAGCACCCAGACTAGCAGGAAAAAACACTGCATGCTGAATTCCTATCTTGGGATGCACATCTTGGGGCTGCTTCCCTGCCAAGCCCAGTCTAATTACAGATGATTAAGGAAACACGTATTTGGTGATGATGCCAGGGAATTTCTGATAGAAAGGAGGATATAGGGTTAGAAAATGGCCTAGCTAGGAAAAAGAACCTTTTGTGCCCAAGGAAAAAGGGTTTTGCTGTGCCTCCATCAGGAGGCCTTGGCGTGTCAGTCCCTCTCTAGGCTGCAAGAGTTATAGGATCTGATTTGATTTCCTTCCTTGCTGAGGTAGATGGCTCCCACTTTTTGCAGTGCCGCTGTTGCAACAGCCCCCGCAGCTCTGAGGTTTCAGGGGGGAACAAAATTCAGTCTGTGTAAACATGAACCTGCCCCTGTGCCTCTGGGAATGTGTAACTGCTGTCCCCACATGGGACACCTGCAGTGCGGTGGGTGCCCCAGCCAGCACCCACAGCTCTGCCTGGGCAGCTTTGGGCCCTGGTACCCAGGTGTGTGCTGGCAGGGCTGGGGGGGGATCCTGATTTTCTTCTGGTTTCTGCCTTGCAGCAGAAGAAGTCGTACCTGGAGCGGAGCGTGAAGGAAGCAGAAGACAATATCCGGGAGATGCTGATGGCCCGCAGGGCGCAGTAGTGGCACCCCTGGGTGCTCTGGGCTGATCCCCATTGCCTGACCCCCCACCCCACCTCAATAAAACACTGTGTGGCACACAGCTCCCGTCTCTGGCTGCTCTCCCTGCATAGGTGTGATGGAGAGATGGGGTGGTGGGAGGAGTTGGGGTGAGGGGCCTGCAGGAAATCGTGGTTCCCTGGAGTAGCTGTACCCTCATCCAGTGGACACCCACTGCCTGGTGTGGGCACTGGGGAAGGTCCTGCTGGGGAGTGGTGGTGTGGGAAGAGGGAGGTGGGCAGGGCTGGCACAGGCACAAACACCACCAGGGCATGGACACAGCCATGAGCACAGGCACAGACAGGGGCACGGGAACCGGCTCTGGCCCAGCCAGCCCGCGCCAGGAGGTCGTTCCCGCTGCCCCAGGTCATTC
>NW_008238966.1:400393-417598 GCF_000691975.1 Corvus brachyrhynchos
TGGCTGCTCCGCTCCCGCAGGGCCATGGGCACAGGGCAGCCACACGCTCCACTTCCTTCCCCCCACCAAGGAGAGCGAGCCAGGGAACTCTGCTCCTGATTCCTTACAGCTGCCAAGGAGGTGCAGTGACAGGGAAGGTGACAGTGCCCATTCCCAGGGCAGGGACCTCTAGGAACCAGGACACAGACCCGAGCTTATGGCTGCAGAGGGGCAGCCCCCAGACGAAGACTCCTGGGGAGAGGGGATTGCAACCCCAGACACATCAGCTTGCCCCAGACCAGAGCCCCAAACTGCACTGCTGAGCCCAGAGTGGAGCTGTACAGAGCACCTGGGCTGCACAACCAAGGGACAGCGAGTGCAGTGCCCTTTGCAGACAGATCCGAGATCCCTGGGTGATCTCCAGGCAGTGCCACACAATGCCAGTGTGTGTCAGGACACCAGGGTCAGCTTTGCTCCCAAGGCTGGGGGAGAAGCAGGGTGGGACACATCCCCCATGGAACCAGCAGCAGGTTTTCCCTACTTTTCTGCAGAGTAAAGCTTTTTATCCCTTTTCTGGCCAGGCGTGCCATGGAACAGCTTCAGCTCTAAATCCTCAGCACCAGATTAATCCATGGCTTGTCTCTTCTTACCCATTAATTTACCTCCCACAACCCTCGGGGCTCTGCAGCGCGGGCTGAGGGATCACAGCTTGGGACCAGCCCTTCCCCAGGAGCTGCTGGTGCACACACACAGCAGCTCAGCCTGTGCTTCTCCCAGCTCTGCTGTCCCAGGAGCTGCTGGAGAGGGCCCTGGTTCCAGAAGGGGACCCGACTGGCCAGACCCACAGGATAAAAACCTGACTGTGCTGCCCTGTGTGGGATGAGGGGGTTGGAGGTGCCATACCAAGGACTCCCACTGACAGAGTCAGTGCCCACAGGAGGCCAAAGACAGACAGCACCATGGGGAATAAATACCCACCCTGCAGACAGATTTACTGAAACAGCCGGGACCTAGTGAAGAAAATCAACTGTTGGCTTTAATTATTGCGTACGTCTTCGTCTCTAGGGCTAGGAAAATCTCAACTGGTAAATATACATTTCATCAGAATGCCTTTGGCTGAAATACACCATTAGCACATTCTTCAAAGTTACAACAAAAGTCTTAGAAATGTTAAAAAGGGATTTTTTTCCTTTACTAAAATAAAGGAGTGCACCCCCCACCCCGACAAGGCGCTAGGACGGACAGACGGGAACTCGTGGCTGTGCAAAGCAGAGCGTTGATTACAGTAACAGAAAGAAGTCGGGACAGGAGTGGGGAGCCTGCATAGCGCTCGGTGAGCGGCAGGGCGGCAGCGGCGTCAGGTCAGCATGTCCCAGAGGCAGCAGCAGCAGAGCGCGGTCCAGCACGCCGTCAGGCAGGCGCTCTCGCCCGTGTCGTCCCTCCGCCGCTCCTCCACGACGTACACTGCGGGCAAGAGGGGCTGGTGAGTCCGAGCAGCAGCCTGCCTGTGACTGCCGTGCACAGTCACGACACGCAGTGAAGAGGACAAGAACCAGGTGTGGCCCAGCCCCCAGGTCAGCTTTCCAGGAGGTGGCAGCTCCCTCAGCTGCAAGCACCGCTGCAGCCTGTGAGCCTGTCCGCTGGGACTAGCACTGCTGTTCCCCAGCAACTGCTCCAGCCCTACCACACACAGAACTGTCTCCTTCCCTAGGATGACAGGGCAGGGACCAGTCCTGGACAGGGACCAGTCCTTGCTCCGGCTCTGTGTCCCTCCTGCATGCGAGGGGACTGCCAGCCCTGTCAGCTGAGCGCCCGAGGCACAGGCAAGGAGGTGGCAGTGCAGTGACACCTCACGGGCCAAGGGGCAGGTGCCCCAACGCTCCAGGTATCGCCTCATGGACAGAAACCATCCCTGCCCCGAGGCTCCTGGCAGCCTGTGGGGATTTGCTGCACACTGCCAACTGCTTGAGCGCACAGGAGGGAGCCCCAGGTTTGGGTGGAGCTCTCCAGGCAGGGTCTCCGACTTGAGGCCAGTGTGCTGCTTGCTCTCTGTGCCAGCTCCTGAGGCCCATTAGGACAGGAGCAGTTTATCTTTGGTTCCTCCTCGCTGAGCCCAGGCTGTCACACCCAGACCTGCATCAGTCTGAGGGCAGGCAGGTAACTGTCCTTCCTGACAGCTTTCTTGGGTCTGATCGTTGTGGTCTGTGCAGGAAACGTGCCCTCACACTGGAGTCCAACCCAGGCAGGCAGCTAGTGCTGGCAGGCAGAAGCCTGGGCAGGACACAGCTCATGGCATTGCCCTGGCCTTCCCACGGGCTTGCTTTGTGCTCGGGAAACCATTCCCCAGTCACTCCTTAAGCTCTGCAGAGCAATGGGTGGAGGATGTGCTCCAGCTTACACAATGCCAGAACTCTGACACCCCCAAGGGAGGCAGAGAAGGAGAGTCCAGCATCCCCCAAACGTCTGTGCTTGCAGACAGCTGTGCCCGAGCCTCAGGCAGCTCCCTCTCATCAAGGGCAGTAAGGGACAAGAGGCATCCTCTGCACAGGCAGAGCCCAGCTCCAGGGGAGCCCCTGCATGGCATCAGCACAGCACTGCTGTCCCCCTTCCCTCTGGCCACTCAGTCACAGCAGCTGCAGCCCTTGCTCCAGGAATGTCAGCATGTACATTCTTCTCCCTTCAGCCCCAGGAGAGGTGGCAGTGCTGTGACGGAGCAGGAGAGGTGCCACGCGCTCTCCTCCCTCAGGAGCTGCTGTCCCTGCCCGCCCCTCCAGGGCCCAGGCTGGCACCTCCCAGCAGGAGCAGAGCAGGACCTGACGGAAACCTGGCTGCCTGCGCTGCTGCCAGGGGAAGCACGACCTCCTCCCCACAGCCCAGGGCAGGGCTGTGCCCAGGGCCAGCCCCTGCCACACCTGCAAGGAGTGCAGAACAAGGTCCATGACTTGTGAGCCCGGCACCCTGGCTGCCTCTTTCATCCCTCTGAAAGGGTGGACCACGGACCCATCCCATCCTATCCCAAGGGGAATACATCCCATGGCACACAGGACTTTGGCCAGGCCCTTCTCTCCTCCCGCAGCCCCAAACCTGCACTCAAAGCCATGCCTGGAAGACTTGCAAGGAGAACATGGAGGCTTGTGAGCCTCGACCTTACACAGCAGCGTGTCAGCAGCTCTGTCCACTGCCTGTTCTGCATGGAGAGGTGACCCAGGGGCTCGGTCTGGGCTTTATTCTCCTGGTGGAGCCAGGAGCTCTAAACAAGCAGCTCTTTGGTGCATTTGTTTGCTCTAAGAAGGTCCTGTTATGATCAGTGGAGGCAAAACACCCACCAAATACTCCAAGAGTCCTGTGTAAGATGGTGACATCCCTGTGCTGGAGCCCTGACACAGCCCTGGCTTCCAACCAGCTGCCAGGCTGCCATTCAAACTGTCCCACCTCTGAGCCATGGCGAGCTGGATTGCTGCTGCCAGAGCACTGCCATACCCAAAACTGAGGGCTCCAGTGCCCTGAGACATCCAGATCCACACAGCAGAAGGAGGCTGCCCCTTGCCAGTTACAATCAGCTGTCCAGGACTGCAGGGATGCAAGAAGTGTTTGCCTGAAGTATTTATGATTAATCCATTAGAAGTTTTAAGCTACAGCCAAGTGTCAGGGACACGCCAACAAAGCACGTTCAAGGCATGTACAAGGTGCTGTTATGCAACGCTTGCTGAAATATTAACCGGAATGGCTTTCCCAAGCTTGGGCCTGGGCAGAGGGAACCGGGCGCTCTCACCACGGCTGCTCAGCCAACTCGTGTTGGACAAGGGGGTCACAGTGTCCGTGGGTATCACCTCCTGTCCCTGCCAGCCAGCCCTCTGGCACTGCCTTGTCCTGGAAGGGGCTGCCCAGAGCCAGCCGAAGGACCAGGCACAGCTGCCCACTAACAGCTGGGGGCAGGACTGGGACAGGGCAAGGGACAGCAGCCATGTCAAGACCTTTCCAGAACTCACCATGGGTTTGGGGTGAGCCTTTCTGTTAGAAACGGTGAAACAGCACTCACGTTTGTTCCCTCACTTCTGCGAAAAGCTGGAAGCCACTTAAACCAACAGCACATTGTGGCAAAAGCACCTTTTGGCAGAAACCCTCTGAAAAAAAGCTGTGGTCTTCCCCCATGGCAGGCAGCTGTTGTACTTTAGTAAACCCGCTCACCTTCCAAGTTCAAGGAATGCCCCAAAGATAGCACCTGAAATACACATTTGAGAAGTTGTCGCCTTCCACTGCAGAGCTCCTCTCCAAGGAGAGCAAGTCTCGAGGGCAGCTCTGCCTCTGCCAGCTCACGGGAGCTGCTGCAACCACTGCTGTGGTCTGAGTGTGCACACCATCAACACTGGACACGTTCACATGTGGAGAGCATCTGGGCAATGCTCTGAAGAGAGACAGCCACCCCTCCCTCACAGCTTGTGAGGCTTTCTTTGAAGCCACATCAACGCTTCAGGAGTTGCAGCTTTGTCGCTGCACCACACAAATTGCCAGAGAGATTTTAACCACAGATACACAGCGTTAATGCTGAACAGCTTTTCTGATCTGGGTGTGGGGCTTGCAGAGGACAGAAGAGGAGCAGAACAGCTGAAGGGTGGTCAGCTGTTCAGCTACAGCTACCAACCAGCTCAAAGACAGGCTGGATGAACTGCTCCCAGCCCAGCCTCTCACTGAGCTGGACACACCCTACACCAATCTGCTCATTTTGGACACCTGAACGCTGGCTTCAGAGCACTTACAGAGTGACACAAGTACCGGAGGACATCAAGAGCATGTGGTGGCACCTTCACCCACTCCTCCCAGGCCATGCAGTAGTGCTGTACAAACGCCGTGTCAACCCCCAAACTCCGTATCCAAACCTCCTAAAAGCATTTTGTTGGGAAGTCTTGCACAGCCCATGACTGATGCCAAGTCCCCCCACAGCTTCCCAGCTGACTGCAACCAGCAGGATTCCATTGACAGACATCAGATCTTCTGCTGGGATACCTTTGTCAACAAAACCCAATCCACAATCTGCCAGTGAAGGGAATCGTGGCTTTTGTGAGATTCCTCAGTGCCTGAGTGCCTCCAAGCTAAAGCCACCCAGTTTTCTGTGGCGAGCCTTATTGGGGACCCTCATCAGCTGCTTTGTGCCTCTCTTTTAGCCAAGGTTGGGCACTCCAACCACCTCCAGCACAAAGGGTCCTCGCCATTATGGGCAGAAGCCTGGTGGCCACAAACAGAAGAGAAAC
Source organism: Corvus brachyrhynchos (assembly GCF_000691975.1). Taxonomy (NCBI): domain Eukaryota; kingdom Metazoa; phylum Chordata; class Aves; order Passeriformes; family Corvidae; genus Corvus; species Corvus brachyrhynchos. The sequence continues at coordinate 405,622 of NW_008238966.1, forward strand.
AAGGGTGATTTCTCTTGGAGGCACTAGACAGCACTCAGTTCTAGGCTCCGGTTTTGATGGTTTCGTTGTTTTTTCTAAAACAGGATGGGAGAAGGTATAAGCTGAGAGACCCTCCCACCTCCTAATCAGCCTCAGAGTGTAGAGCACAATGAATCATGCTTACCCCGAAAACGGGGTGAGCCTTTCCTGTAATCACTCCCCGTAATCACACAGCAGTGGCCTGCACAAACCAGTGCAAATAACTCCCACTTTGTTTTTAAAACAAATACTACAATACCTTCTTATTTCATGTACAGTCGACTTTATCTTAAGCATACACATTTTGTTTCTTCTCATACCTAATTGATACGTTAATCATTAGCTCCATGAGGGAGAGGAATGAGCTGTACTTTTTACCCGGTTTGGCATAAACTAAAATGGTGAGCTTAGACTGCAATGCCCCTTATTGCAGTGCTTTACTGGGTCTACAAGGATTGCAGTGCAAGGGCACTGGCTTTGATGCCAGAACCAGTCCATCCTCTCCCAGGGCCCGCATACAGACATCACTGTCAAGGTACCAACTTACCTACATGGGGGTAGTGATGGTGCCTGAGAGCCCTTGAGCTCCACAAGCTCTCCCAGAAGTCCTGCTGCACATGACAGGGGCCAGGCCCTTGCCTGGGCATTTCAGGTATGACAGGAATGACATCCAGGCACAGAGAAGGCAGCATGGGGCAGGCTCAGCGCCTGGGGAGCAGGAGGTGGAGAGCAAAGCCCAGCATCCACCAGCTGCAGGGACTCCCCTCCTCTTAAGATGGGAGGGCTCAAATCACATTGCCCTGAAGTTTACTTTCCTTTAGCCCAGCTGTGTGCCAGCACAGACCCCTCACCTGCACTCCTGGCTGTGAGGCAAGGCCTGGGGCACATGAGAGGAAGCAGCAGTAAGTAGTTTACAATCACTGCCACTGCAGCCCCAAAACCCTCCCTTCCTGTGCTATCAGAATGGCTGTTTGCCATGGGAACAGCTGGTCAGAGCAGGAGTATTAGTTAATACCAGAGTCTCATCTGGGAGGGAGTGCACAGCAGAGAAGGGACCCATAAGCCTCTTCCCAGTTGTCAATTAAGTGGGTTTTATCACAAGCCACTTCTGCACCAAGAGCTTTATTTTCACTTCTTCAGCGAGCAGGAAACTGCTCGCCACCGCTTGGAATGATTTTGTGCTGCCTGAAGCAGATTGCTAAGTCAGGTCAGCCTGTGCATCTGCTTTTACCTTCAAACCATTCTCACCCAGGTCCTTGGAAAGCTCTTCTGTTCAGGATGGAGGCCAGAGAAGGGAAAGTCAGCACAAGCACACCCAATGGATGCAGAAGTGACAGTGACTGGAAATCAAATGTCCAAGAGCCATCTTTGAGGTGCACACTCTGGTCTGCAGACCCAGAGCTGCAAGAGGAAGGAACACCCAGCCATGACCTCCCAGACATCCACTTATCCTGAAATAAACCCCACACAGGCAGCAAGTGTGGAAGAAGAGATTTCAGGACTGGGGAACAGGGACTAAACTTTCGTATGAGCTGCCACCAAGGCTGCTCTCTGCACCAGGCCTCTCCAGGGCACAGCATGGGCACAGATGAGATCTAACTCCCTTGGCAAGGAAAGCATTTAATTGTTCTTTCTCCTCTCTGGGGGTATTTGCTCAAGCCTAACAGCTTCAGGCCTGTTATTTTCCAGCCCCCCAACTCCTTCCTGCCCAGAGGCTTTCACTGTGTGCACAGTCTCTACCAACACCACACTCAGATTTCAGGAAATACCTCAGTACACTCCTGAAACAGATACCACAGCCAGATGGAAATTCAATAGCCCACTTCAAGCAAGAATCTTCCAAAGCTTCAAAATGCTCAGGACAAGTTTCACAACTCCCAGCTCCAAACACAAATGGCTTCTGCCAGAGCCACCCGAGCAGAAACCAAGTGTCACAGAATGAAAATGCCACGGAGTACAGGCAGCTCCACCTGCAAATCCCCTCTGCCACCAGACAGCCACTGCTGACCCAGCCCAGATTTCAGCCTGGGCTCAAGCAGAAACGACTGATGTACAGCTGCTCACACAGGTATCAGACCTGCCCTTTTCCATGGCCACAGGCCTGGGTTCAGGAGTTGGAAAATTCCTGCCTTTCTGTTCCCGTAAGTTTGAGCAGCTCTGACGCTCACCCTAGAGAGCTGTTTCAGCTTTCAGGAAGCTGAACAGGCCACACATTTCAGGGAAATCACTGAGCAGGTGAGCCAAGAGAGCACTTTCCAGAGCCAACGCTGCACTGGGCAAAGCTGTTCCCCTCTCACACACCAGTCTGGGCGCCAGGCACGGGTTAGGGCTCAGCAGGAACCATGCAGAAGCTTTTCTTGCAGCTGAGCTCAGGGCTGGAAAAGATGTTGTTTCCTCACTTGAACACACAGGGATGTGCGATCTTTGAGATAACAAAAGTGATACTAATCAGCATTTATGGCGTATCAATGTGCCTGGGAAGGATTCAACACCTCTAAAAGGCAGGGCTACAAGCATTCCTTACAGGAATCAGCAGACCTTGTGTATTGAGTGTTCAGGTCTCTGCAGGATGTCAGCAGGCATCAGCCAGCTCTCCAAAGCACTACAAACCCCAGCACAGAGGTTAGAAAGTGCACAGGACACATGTCATACGAGAAAAAAACCTGTCCCTCAGCTCAAATGTACAATAATTCAGGGCTTCAGACCCTTCTAGATTACAACAGATGAGAGACATCTCCCAAAAGTAGAGATTTTGAGAACTTCCTCTAACACTTTTTAAAATCAGTAAAATCTTAATTTACTGTTAAAGCAAGGAGATGTTTTTAACCTAGTCAGCCACAGGGCTTAAGAACAGCACAATCCTCAGCCTGTGTCAGTGCTTACACTGAAAACCAGCATCAGTCCTAGAGTTAAACAACACCTGGCTTGGAGGGATTCACAGAGCACAAACTTCATCTTACAAAGGTCTTGCAAGCGTGTTCTGGGTGACTGACAGGAGAGGGACAAAGCCCAATTTAAAGCAAAGGGAACATGCCCCCGTGAGATCCTCCTTGTGCAGCCCCACAGGGTCAAGTACCACAGTCTGTGCAGTGTCTGCAGTGCTGGGAAAAGGCCGTGCATGATTTGCTCCTCACCCAGCCTGGTGCCCAGCTGACAACGACTGCAACAGCAGCCTTGTTAAATTCAGCCCACGGTGTTGTCAGCCTTGGCCTCCTGAGGCCAGTTTGTCTGAAGCTTGTTTTCAGATACTGGACCTGAATTGGGAATAATTTTCTTTGCATCAGGTTGTTATCAGATTACTCCCTCCTTGAGGGTGAAAAGCAGTGAAGGTGAGGTGAGACAGCAGCCCCACGACTGCACTGTTTGCCAGCCAACAGCCCCCACTGTTTGTGCAGCCAGGGACAGAGGGAGGGATGATACAGCAGTCCTGGAGGAGAGAACGCTGGGTTTTAAAGCACACTAAGGAATGAGAAGCAGATAAGAGGACAACTGCCAAATAAGATTTTTTTTTTTTTTGCAGGACTCCAGCATCTGGAGTTGCAGCTCCTGAAGGCACAGGAACAGTTAAACTAAATGTTCCAACAGACTACTTAGAAAGGGGTCAACAGACAGAAAGCCTGTCCTCCAAATTAACTCCTGCTGGGGAAGGCTCAGCTCCACATGGTTTGGGAAGCAAGGGGGTAACCACTGAAAGGCACTGGAAAGCCTCACCAGAATGATTCTGATCCCCTCCTTTCCACACTGAGACAGGTAAAGAGGAAAAATCATCCACCCCTCCAGCAGCAGGCAGTGCCCGTATCTAGGTGACCTGTTTATTCTGCAGCTGGACAAACATTAGGAGGCAGACAGCATCACTGTGACTATTACTCTTATCGCAGACAGCTTTGCTACAAGTAATCAACCTCCAGAAACAAGATTTCCACCCTGTGTGTACAATGGCTCAGACGCAATGCTGAGCTCTGTTTGCCCGCAGTGCCTGCTGACAGAGCCTGGTTCCCTTTGGCACAGCATGGAATAGCCTCATCCATTACATTGGCATGTATCAACAGGGAGGGGGGAAGAAATTAAGCTGGTCAAATTGCTAACATCAGCTTCTGCTTTTAAAATTAGTATGTCACTTCATACTTCGGCTCGTTCCACTTCTTTTGAAAGTATACCATAATCAGCTGCATTACATTTCACCTCTAATTTACACAGACAAGAAAGTACCAGCTGAGCAGTCACCAGTTACTGTGGTTTCCTTATGCTAGTTGATAACAAATAATGAAAACACTGGTGGGGAAATGAGATATTTTCTGGAACAAGATATTTTCCTCCTCCTAAGCAAGCCCCTGCTGTAAAGAAGAACCTGCTCCCTACACAATGCGGCACACAGGAACCACGTTCCTAAAGCTGTGTTTCCCAGCTTTGTTCTGGTGCAGGCAGCTTCCCTCTACCCACACCAAGCACCACGTGGCACGTCTACCCTGTTCCAGGAGCTCACACCCACATGGACTTCGTGTGGACAGACACGGAGACAGCCCTCAGCCTGGGCAGGAGGAAAACTGGAGCCAGAGATCAGCAGGTCAGTTCCCAGCGCTAGGAGGCTGAATCACACACCCTTAAGGATAACGTCCCTCAGGCTCAGCATATACATTATCATCTCTAAAGGCAAAGGTCAAGTTGTTTATTTCTAATGAACAACAGCCAAGTCAGTTGCCAGCCCTTGCAAGATGTAAGAAGTGGGGTTTCTTTGGAGATTTTGGTATCAGTAACCTGATCGAGCCTAAAAGCCATCCATCCAAAAAAAATAAAGCCATGAGGTCTTCTGTGACACCTCAGCAAGTCACCAGTGAGTCTCCAGTTCACTGCTCCTTCATGTGGAGAAAAAACATGCTTTGAGGCCTTTCATGGCCTGAGGTAGCTGGGGTGACTCTGAGGGGGTGCAAGTTTGCACACACTGGCCTCCATCCCCTCTGGGAGAAGGGGCCAAGGAACACTGTGATCAGCTGCAGCCTCCCTGTCCCACGGTGTCGTATGGGGGTGGCCACATGGGAGTCATATGGCCACCACCACTATGTCTTAACACATAACCACAAGCTGATTTCTGCACCCCAGATGTCCTCGTGGCTGGCTAATCCTGCACAGACAGTCCAGAGAGGAACACACGTGTTCTCCTTGTCCAGAGCTGTTCTGGACTGCAGCTTCCTCCAGCAAGCCCTTAGGTTTGTCCCCCAGTTCAATGGCATATTGAAAAGGTGGTGACACCTTCCCTTTCTCACCTATTTGTAGTGGAGTCACTGCTCACTGAACAGCAAGAACTTTCCTTCCTACCCTTGCCAAGCACAACCCCAGCAAGAGGGGCTGAAGTCTCCAGCCTGGGCTAACAGCTCCCACCTCCTGAGGACACAGAGAACCCGGGTGCTGTGGGTGGGGAAAGGTGTGGCTGCAGCACACATGGGCAGTGTGACTCAGGCCAGTGCTGCTCAGCCTGGAGTCCTTCACCAGCAGCCTTTGAAACAGGCTCAGAGCTCCTGGGCAGTGTGGGTGACAGAACCAGCAGCCAGGTTAAGCTGCTTCCCTGTTACACCTCAGATACAGCTTTAGTACAGAGAGTGGGGCATGTGAGGTTTTTACTTCTCCAAGGGCTGAGTGGACAGGCTTATACAGAGAGTGGGGCATGTGAGGTTTTTTTTACTTCTCCAAGGGCTGAGTGGACAGGCTTTGTCCATTGCTATTCCTGATGGGCTACAGATTAAGATGAAAAAACACCATCACCATAAAATGCTACTTTACCATCAGATTTTGAGAGCTCAGCAATAATCATTTCCATCTGTGTGATCCACTCAAGACCAAAATATGATAAATAATTACTTCCACACATTAGCAGTAGCACATGGGCTACGATCTACAACATAAGAGCCCACTTTGCAGTTTGCCCACACAGTAAGATTATGTAAACCATAAAATTTAAAGTATACCAAATTTCCTAATTTTCACTGTGGACACATGCTTATTCAGAAATACTAATGTACTACTTGGAGTAGCTTAATTCATTAGATTAAGCAAAGTCATGTAGGAGAGTAAAACATCCACTCTGAAAAGGAAGCATCCATGCAGTAGCTCTTCCCAGATAAGTGTTTGGAAACACCACAGGAAACCACACGAAATCGTGCTAGACCAGCCAGGCTGACTGCAATGCCTTGATTAAATTTAGATGTCAGTTTTTTATGTTAGAAGTTCAGCCACACCAATACAGATACATAGCATTAGTGTAACAGATTTATAAAAAAATAGCTTTTTTAGAGACATCCACTCTCAATTAGACGCTCCTGGGGTTCTTAAACAAAGCCCCATTGAAAGCTCTTTTACAGCTTCAGAGGACAAAGATCAGGTTCCAGTTTGACAGACTGGCCAAAAGGGAGCAAGGGGAGAAAAAAAGGGTGTTTAACAGAAGGAGAATGAAGAAAAAGAAAGCTTTTGCAGAGAAATGCAAAATTATAGCCCTGACTTCACTTTGCAGACTTAATAAATGTGTTTAAAATAAATGTGTGCCATCCAGAGGGACCTGGACAGGCTGAAGAGGTGGGGGCATGTGAACCTCGTGAAGCTCAGCTGGGCCAAGCAGAAGCTCCTGTACCTGGGTAGGGGCAATGACAAGTGCAGACACAGGCTGGGTGGAGAAAGCAGCCCTGGGGAGGACTTGGAGGCAGGGGATGATGGGATACTGGGAAGAAATTCTTCTCTGTGAGGGTGGTGAGACCCTGGCACAGGGTGCCCAGAGCAGCTGTGGCTGCCCCACACGTGAAGTGTTAAAGGCCAGGCTGGATGGGGCTTGGAGCAGCCTGGGATAGTGGAAGGTGTCCCTGCCCATGGCAGGGGGTTGGAACTGGCTGATCTTTAAGTTCCTTCCAACTCAAATCATTCTGTGATTCTATCACTTTTTTACATCCACTTCAGCAACAGTGGAGCTAATTAGAGGCTCCCAAGGTGGGTTCAGAGACCACCTGTAGCTGTGGGAAGGCAGTTCAAGGACAAGACTTGCCAGAAGGTTTTTAATTTATGGATTAGAGTGCTGCTTCTGCAGAGCTGAACTTGTGTTAGCTTAGGCTTAACAAAATCAAACCTCCTGCAGAACAAGCCTGGGCTCTCAGTGCAAGACACTCAAACACTTCACTACTTGTCCTCTCCAGTTTGCCAGCCTATTCTTTGTGCTAGTCCACAGGTTTGTGAGCAGAGCAGAGGACATTCAGTGTCATCAGTTCCCTGATCCAGTTTGACATGAGATCCTTCAAGCTTCCAAGGCAGCAGAACTGTCTCAAAGCCAGACTGTCCAAAGGAACAGTTCCTGTCTCCCTTCAGCCTCTGCCAGCACATCCCTTTGTGTGGCTACAGCAGCAAAGCAACACTGGCACCAACCAAAGATGTTCAACATGGAAAACAAGGAGTTTTCCCCCGCCCAGTACTAAGAAACACCTCTTAGCCACCCCAAAACCCCAGGGAAAACCCTGATTACATTTTGATTCCATGTGATGGAAGTGGTGGGAAGCATCACCATTGCTGCTTCCTCCTCCTCCTCCTCAAAGGCAGGGTTCTCACTCTGTTACAGAGGAAGTTGAACTCATGATTTGCCCTCAATTCAGGTTCTTATTCACTCACACCAATTGCTCACTGCTTAAATTTGGGCCTTCTCGATAGACCCACACCAGACTGTTCAATCCCACTGAACAGTCCACCTCTCTCAGCTTCTCCTCACAGAAAGGAGGAGAAGCTCTCATCCCTTAATCATCTTCTCTGCCTCTCCTCTGACAATCTGAGCCTGCAGCAAGCACTGCAGTGAGCCCCAGGAGAGCTGTGGGTGCCAGAGCATACCAATGTGCCATATTGAGGGGATGTGGCACACAGATGGACCAACCAGCTGCCAAGGGAAGGTGCATCATCCTCCCTCCCTTCCCCAGAAATCTGGGTTTTTCCACAGAATGATAATAACTTCAGAAAAAACCAAAATGCCCAGGAATGAGCAGATCACTTGGACAGATACTGATGGGCTCACGAAAACCGAGGTCCATTAATTCAGTACGAACTGCACATTTGAATATTATAAGCTTTAACTGTGCAGCCTTTGGTTGGAACTCATCAAGCAAGAGACAGGTGGAATGAGAGTTGTGGCAAATCTAAAGCCTGTATAACAACCTCAGCTTAAGGATTCCCTTGAGGGATCAGCACGAAAGATGTTTGGCAGTATTCTCCAACAACCAGAGAGAGAACTGTGAGAGCAGCAAAACAAAGCAGGAAAACGAGCTGTAAACAAAACCGCTATTTCAAACAAGTCACCACCTCCTCCAATACATTCACCAGCCTCCTTTAGGGCCAGGTGCTGGTGAACACATTACTTCAAGGTCAGCGTGTACTCATGTGAGGCAAACAGGTGCCACAATGTCACGCCGTGGCTGCTCGGTCATACCTGTATTTTTCGGCCCATCTGCGTACACCGGTCCTGGAGGTGGAGGTGCGTTCTGCCATCCATACTGGGGATATCCTTGGTAGCCTGGCTGGCCCGGCTGGTAGGGCCCGGTGGGTCCAGGGGGATAGCCGGGGTACGGGCCGGGAGGGCCCCCCGGCTGCTGTGCATAGGGTGGGTACGGGGCAGTTGGGCCCGGGCCGGGGTACGGTGGAGGATTATCGTAGCTCATGTGGGATGCGGAACCTGTCCTGCAAAAGAAGGAAACAAACAGGAGACCTGGTTTGCTTTTGTCTGCTCATCCACGACCATGTGAGTTCCACTGCAGACTGCTCTCCAGAGAGCCCTACGTTGTGTGAGAAACAGACTTCAAAATACCTGGTCAAGCAGCAAATTTATTTTTAACCCTATCACGGGGGTAGGGATGGAGTTGAAGTGATTTCTCTAAGTGACACGAGTTTAGCTCAGCAGTAGTAGCATGCTGCTTTCCAGTCATGCATCAGCTATTCACCCTAAGTCTTGCAGCAGCAAAGCAAAATCCTCTACTTCCACTCATGATTAAAATGCTTTTAAGAGAGATTTAGAAGTGATTACTTCATGTTTCTGTCAATATTGGAAAGGAAAACCATGGAGAAATGCAGCCTGTTCCAGGCACTTGATAGCTTTGACATGAGAAAGAGTGAACACAAATGTCCATTACGCTTCTGCTAATTGTTAAAGCACCCAGACCAGCACTCTGGAGCAGGGCAGTATGGAATAATTTCCTGATGACACTGTACCCCAGCACGTTGTGTAGTCTTCCAGTCATACACAACCGAATCATTAAGCAGCCACAAGGAATTAGGGCCTTGGGCTCAGCCTCACTCAAAAAGCAACACTAAAGACACCTCAGAGAGCTCATAAAACCCATGTCATGCATTACTCATGGCACAGCCATCAGAAGACAAGACTGTCCCAATACTGCAACTTTAATGAACCTCTAAGCAGCATGACTAAGCAAACCATTTCTTACATTAGGCTTTTGGAGCTTCTCCCTGTCTGAGAAACAGAAGTGTATATTAATATCCTAGGTGTTCAGGAACCTTCCTGCCCGAAGCAGCGGTAGCCTGCTATTTCCTTCCCCTATTACAGGGTGCAGACGGGTCACCAGTTCCCCTTTGCTACACACCTCCTCCCACACGCCACAGGGAGAAACACCAGGAGCATAACCTGCCTCTGCCAGGCTTGCAGTGGGAAGGGCTGGCCAGCAGGATCGCCTTTGGATGGCATTGGGATGGGCAAGCAGCCGGACTGCTCAGCCCTGCGCCCCCGGGGACGGGCAGCAGAGACCATGGGCACAGGCAGCGAGCTCTGGCTGACGCAGCCTGAAGAATTTCACCTTTGTACCGCTACCACCGGAGCCCAGCGCGATGTGCGGGGCAGAGGCCAGGCAAGCCCAGCCCCTGGGGCTATGTTTAGCTGCCGCAGTCCCTGGCAGTGTAGAGCGAGCTGTTTGTTTACAGCCTGCTGTTTCACCACCTCAGAGCGCCGGCTGTCCCTCCCCAAGGAAGGATCCCAAGGCTCCCGCTTGTTTACACGCTGCTCCTGCCCGAAGGTCGCCAGCGCGATGCCAAGTGGCACCGCGGGGCTCTGCCCCGCACCCAGCCCGGCTGAACCCACACAGTGCCTGGGATCTAGAGGCTGCTCCAAGGGAACAGGGCCGCCGTCCCGTCCAGAAGGACACCGAGAGCCCTTGAGGCTCACAGGCTGCAGCTGTCACTCACCTGAATTCACCCGAACGCTCCTCATGGTGTGCGAGCCAGGCACAGTCACAGAACCACAAACATGCTGAGCTGGACAAGGATCACCCAGTCCAACTCCTGGCTCTGCATAGACACCCCAGCAATCCCACCCTGTGCCTGAGAGCATTGTCCAAGGGCTCCTGGAGCTCTGGGGCCAGGACCATTCCCTGGGGAGCCTGGTCAGTGCCCAATCATCCTCTGGGGGAAGAACCTTTCCCTGATACCAACCTAACCCTGCCCTGACACAGCTCCAGCCGTTCCCTCGGGTCCTGCCCCCGGTCATCAGAGTGAAGAGATCAGTGTCTGTCCCTCCTCTTGCCCTCACAAAGAAGTTGTCCCACGTAACTGCTAAGGCAGTGCTGTACCCTGCAGATGACATCTTTTAATGGCTTTGTCAAGAGTTTTAACTGCTTAACCAATGTCTGGGATTACAGGAATTTTATTTATGGCTTGTTTTTTTTCCCCCACTGCTAGGCCAGCCAGACCACTTAACTGCTCACTTTAAAACAGACAAGCACAACATACACTTAACTCAAGGCTCTTTAACCACTGCACTGCAATGCAACCCCCCTACCAAGTCTCTAGCAAGGAAATTCTTTCTTCAGGAAGGCAGGGAAAGGCAGGCAGCAAACCCTACAACTCACTTCAATGCAATCAATTAGAGAACTGGGACACAACAGGCCACTAATGCTCATCTAACCCAGAAAATCATCCCAAAATAACATCCAAAAGCAAGTTTCCAGGGAAGAATAAGGCCAGAGCGAGTGTGTGTGTGTACACCTACAGAGCACTGCATGTGGCAGAGTAACCATTTGGAGCCCAGGCATGGCCCAGGCAACCCTGTGAACCCCCTGGTTTGCTCAGGCTCCCTGACCCAATGCACAGCTGCTGTGCCTGCTCCTGGCACGAGGGGATCCAGGGCACTGCTGCCTGCCTGGTGGAAAACTGCCTCCTGCTCCATCAGGGTGACTGCAGGAGGTCACCCTCCTGAATTTAGGTTTGCACCAAACCAGGGAGGTGGCATGTGGGAATGCCCTGTTCCAGATCAAAGAGCTCCAGCCCAATGTCGGCTCCTTGGGCAGGGACAACCTCTCCATCCATGTTCCCCTTCTCTGTTCAAGGGTGTAATTTAGCATCCTAGCTACAAATATATGTGTTTTTATATACACACACACACTAGGCTTTCAAAGGCAGCAAACAACAGACCATGTTTTGTTCATAAACCTTAAGAACCCTTGGGGCTTAGCTTGCTTTGATGAGCACCGTCCAGCTCCAGCGGACTCACATGGATTACTTCAGTTTTTCAAAGTCCTTCTGCCCAAGAGGACGATCAACCCAGGCCATCCTTTCCAGGGAAGGTTAGTCTTCCCTCCTGTCCCTTTATATGCATCAATTCATTTATCCACATTCAATATCATTGATATTTTAGTGCTGAATCACACATGCTGTGATTCTTCAGCTGGCTGTGAACTCAGATTCAGTCAGTGGATAACAAATTCAGCCATCCCACTGCTCCCTTGCCATGGGACTGCCAGGGGCCACCCTTCTCCATCAGGACTGGCCATTCACTCCCTTTGTTAGCCAAGCAGGGAGCCTGCTCCCTGTCCTGTGGCTGCCTGGCCTCTGGCAAGCATCCAGCATGGGAACATGCCAGAATCCCTTTGGAGCCAGTGGGACCACACAGGTAACAAAGCACCTCTGCAGAAAGGGCTGAGATGGGGATCAGGTGTGCCTGGTG
>NW_008238966.1:417646-423574 GCF_000691975.1 Corvus brachyrhynchos
CAGTCATGGGGATGAACAAAAACACCTGCCCATCAGCAGCTCTGCAGAAATGTCTGTGAAACAGTGAGAAGGAGTTAAAAATCCAACGGCTTGAGCAAACAGGGAAGTGGCAGCATAGGGAACAAGAAAGAATTACTAGTGCTCTTTGTTTACCAGCTCCATGTTGGCTGTGTCAAAACAGCTTTTGAAGAGGAGGAAGGTTAGGAGTGGAGGCAGTGACTGAGATTCCACCTGCTGATATGGGAGAGGGACTGAGGGGAAAACTGGCCAGAGCCTACTAACAGCTGTACAGATGCCTGGGCAGAGACAGCAGAACAACAGAACAGAGGAAAAAACTGAGATTAAGAAGAGCATATTCCAGGTTGAGGGTAAAGTAACATAACTGAGATTAGGCAAGAGATAAAAGAGAGTGTCCAGCATGAACACTCAGCAGCCACTGGGGATTTGTCTGAGATGAGTGAGGAAAGCCCTGAAGAATTCATCAAGGTATTCAGCAAACCCAGGAGGAAGTTGTGGAACCTAAGTTCTCGGAAAGAATCTCTCCTTGTCCCCCAGTTTCACTGCCAGTACTTGCTACACATACACACACCCCTACTCGCCCTTTTTGAGCTGTGTGACAACACTGAGATTTCCTTCACTCTCATGATCTCATACATGATTTCACATACTTCCTAGTTCTATTTACTCACCTGGGTACGTGTTTGCATGGCAGGGATTTGCAGCATGAAGCAAATACTTTTCAGAGACATACCTGAGCTCTTAGTCAAACACATCATCAAGCTTTGCTGTGGGTTCTTACCCCAACTGGTAATTCTGTGTGAGCTGCAACCAGGACCAACCCCTGTGAGGTTGCATCAGAACTCATATCTGTGTGTTTCCTAGTGAGCACCTCTCAGAGGCAAAGCACAAAAGAAGCCAACCATTAGTGAAGCCCTTTGTTTTCCATGACGCTGCAGGAGGTCCAGCAGGAAGAGCCGGTACAAAGCTCAATGGTCCCTGCACAGCCTCACTAGTGCTAAACTTCATTTAGTACTAGACCCAGCAAACAAAGAGATTTCCTTGACTGTCACTAAGTATTTGTCCTGTCTGTTGCTGCTTAACAACAGAGAAATTGCTAATCCATCTGAAGAGAATGGCAAACCATGTTCCTATTCCTCCTCCCCACCACATTAGTACTTTTGCTAAGGAGCAAGTTCATTAGTACATCGTTTCCTTAAGTCATCTTCAAACTCATTTGTTCTACACTGCTGAGCAAACATTATTTCCCCTACCCCAACAGCAGGGTTTCATTTTTAAACAAGCTGCTTATCACACCCCAGAAGGCTGCACCATTGCTCAAAAGGTCTGCAAACCAGAAGCCACTGAAGTACGGGGTCGTATAGGGAATGCACATAGCACCAGATGTGTGTGTACACACAGAGGTACCAACAGGCAAGAAGCACCATCCTGTGTGAGAATATCAGTCCTTCTACAGGTGTAACCTGGCTCTGGCTAAGGTTTAGCAAAAGGTGCAAGTTCAGAACTATAATGCTTTGCATACACTACACACAAACAGATATATATTTAACCTGTCCCTTTTGGCAACCACTCCTTAGAGAAACAGATTTCACCATTAGACTTTGAAAAAACTTCTGATCGCTTCACATTTACTGCCTTGTAGAAGGCCAGCAAACCAAGGCAGCTGCTACAGAACTAGTCAGTCACTGCTCCTGATCCTCCTCTCCCAGCACACTCATGAATTTATTATCTTTTTTGTTTTCTCCAAGCATCTCTCCTGAGCTGAAGACTGTCTGCTTCAACAGAGCCTGCACCATTCCTTGATTATTCTTTCCAGACATCATTGTGCCTTTTAGTGTCACCATTTGTCTAGGAGGAAGCAGGCAGACTCTCTCTGCACAGTGCCACAGCTGTCTTCTGCTTCCCACCCCTTTCCCAGCCCACTCCCAGGGCAGCTCTTGCCATCCATCAAGCTAAAAACAGAGCTCAAGCTGCACTGTACTAATTGCAACTGCAAGATCCTTCCAAGTGGGAATAGCTCCTGTAGAGCCTGTCACTGCACACGTACAGCTCACAACATTGCTCACCCAAGTGACAACACACAGTCTCTTCCACCATTTCACTGCCTCTGCCCCAAGCCTCTGAAAACAGCCTTAGCTTCAACCTGGGAATGTCTCACCATCCACAAGTTGCCACCTCTAAAACTAGGAAGGAAGGAACAGGAAGCCTAATTTAGATGGCATGTGCAGCCCTGAGGCACAGCCTGGGGGCCTGGACAGGGAGGACTTCTGGTCAGAAGGTAACATGGTGCAGAAAAACAACCAAGAATGAAGAGAATAAGGGGAAGCATGATGGAAGAAAGCTTTTCTGTTAGCACAAGGGATGCCCAAACAAAGACCCTTCAGAGCCTGCCAAGATGACCCAGTTTCACCCTTTTCCCTCCTCCAAAAGGCCACGTACAAGGCTGGCGCTCCCAAACATCTCTTGAGGTCAGAATAATTACAGCCACCATACTTATTGCCAAAATGACTGGAGAGCAGTAGGAATCTGCTTCTACCTGTTGGCACCTTGTTACCTTGGCAAAACTGAGGAGAGCATTTTTACACAGTAGGTGTCCACAGCTACTAATCCACCTGCAAAGAAATACCAATCCCTATGGACAGCTGCCTGCAAGTCAGATCCTTCAAATCCAATCTCCAGAGCAAGAAAATCCATTAAATAAAGAGCTGTGCATATGGGGTGAGAGGACAATCTAACCAGGGTACTGAAACAGGGCAAAACACCTTCTCTAGCACAGGGAACAGTGCAAGAAACAGCCCTATGAAAACAAATGGGCGATTAGTAAATTAAAAAAAACCCCAAAAACAAACCACCAACAAGAAAAACCCAAAGGAAATCAGCAGTCTGGAACACAGGAAAAAAACCCCATAACGACCCAAAAGCAATTAGCAGATTTTTGGAATTTAAAGGCAAGAAGTTGCTTTTTTTTTAGGACAGCAGGACAAGCATTGCACCTCGTGCTGCTGTAGTCAGGAGGAATCACCTTTTGGGTATGGCAGGTATTGATTCAGCTGGTCTTTGCACAGATGAAGATGGAGGGCACGGTGAGAGACCAGACCCTGAGAAGGACAACTGGGGCACCCTGATATAACCCACCCCTTCCAATGCCTGCAGCGCTAGGAAGTCGTTTTCCAATACAGAGCTCTAATGGAAAGTACATTTAACATCAGCAATCCAGCTCCTGGCAACCAGCCTAGCATTTAAATTACATTTCATATGAACAGTATCCAAATGAAAAAGAGCACAAGTGGCTCTTAAATTGCACTGGCTCTGTGTTTCCCTCTCACCAGCTTATTTGTCAGCTCCATTTAGTGATTGTACGAAAGGTACGTTAAGGATAAATTGTAAGAGATTCCATTCTTGCTCGGTTTGCTTCCAGGAAAAGCTTCCTCCCTGGTTTGCCCTCCCACTTCACCAGGTAGCTCCATCAGCCTAGAGAAATAGCTGAGGGGGAACAAGAGCTGCCCCCACCTTTTCTGACAAAAGCTGTTCAAAACTACTTTAATTTCCAAAATACAGGTCCAGGCAAAAGCAAAAAGCCCAGCTTTGTGCTGTAAAAGGAAAAGCTAAAACCCACTCCTCTGTTGAAGCCCATTTCCTTAAGAGGTGTCCTGGACTCCAGGACACTCACAGTCCTTGGGAAGAGGGGCATTTCCTCACATTTAGTTGAGTGGCTGCCAGGCACTTCCTGCACAAAACAACTGCACTTGTGTGGTTGAAGCCACCAGATCAGGCAGCTCTGTGCACTGAACACTGGTTTGGATGAACAAGCATTTAACCCTCCTGAGCCAGGTATTCCCTCCTCCTGGTGTCCTCCATGCCCTCCAGGGTTCTGAAGCCTGCCCACATGTGAAAATGGAAAGCCTAACTGATGTTTGAGGCTGACACTGGTGTACCTATGAACTGTCCCAGCTCCCCAGTCCCATCATCTGCCCTTCCTTCTTGGTACAACCATAATGGATATGCCCATTTCCAGGTGATTCTGGTTTCAGAAACCAGGATTTGATCAGCTCTAAAGGGCTGTAGTCATGCTGACAGTTTTTGCCTCAGAGGCAACATCCTTTGTGGAGCTTCACGGTCACAGATCTGCCCCTGCTGCTCTCCACAGAACTCTTATCAATGTACCTTCACACCCACACCACACCCATGCCAGGATTTTCCTTCTTCAGACACATTTCAGTGTCTCATGAATTGTTACTAACACACAAACCTCTTCAGAAACACTATCCATCACTTACTGCCTGCAATATGCTGCCCACTGTCTACCTACATGTTCTACACGGCAGAAGGAAAGTATGAAGCTGACATAGTTCTTACAATAAAAGCATTAGTGGAAAAAAGAAATCAAATCCAATGCCCTGCTACTGTTATGACATGAACTGCATCCTTATGGGGAAAAAATGTCAATTTTTTCAGACATCTGATGAAAGGTTTTAGAAACATATACTTCAACACCAGGAACTAACAATTACAAAGATGGAAAGCATCACTTCACAGCCCCTCAGGTGGTGTCAGCCACGGCACTTGTTGCTGACATGCCAGGTGAGACTCTGCCCAGGTACAGCAGTGCCTGTGGCAAAACCCACCTAAAAGCAAAGTCCTTTACACAGAAATCATGTCAGAGAGAAGCATCAACATCTTGATTTCAGGTTTTGAATGCTTTTGAATACACTGCTCTTGTTCAAGTCTTTGTATAATATGTTGCCTTAGATAATTCCAGAAATAATGACTACAGCTTGCTGTTAAAGTGGTGCATTGACTGCTTTAAGATGCAACAAATACCAAAACAACAACAAAAAAATCAATGAGAACATCTGATTGTCAGGTTAAACTACACCTGCAAATAATAGTTGAAGCAAGCAGCTTTGTTGGTCGAACTGAGAAGAGAATGTGAAACAAACAGTATGACTGGCAAGAAAATTTGTAAGCACAGATAATACATTCATATGTTATTCAGATGGTGTTGTGGCAGCATTCCAGCCATGGAACAGCAGCAGTCTTTCAGGATAACTTCACCAGCTCTGAAACACTGGTGGATTAAGTGGAAGATACTACCCAGAGCCCATGATGATTTTCTAGCACCTCAAGCAGAAGCACACCAGCAGCAGCACACAGCTCCCAAGGCACGGTCATGTTGCTGTGTGCAGACAGAAATACAGGCATCTTCTACAGCTGAGATCTCATTAGTCAGAAAGAGATTTCCATGATAGGCTGGAAAATGGAATGAGACTGAGATTTGTCCGCCCCCTTCATGTTTTCTCACTTTTTCTGCTTTTCTATATCCTTCATGTGGCTCTACCATGATGCTTTACTTTGCCTGTAGGGCATATGCAAGAATCCTCTTAAACGTCTGCTTGTCACGGGCCGCAGTTTCTCCCATACCAGTGGTCACCAAACCAAAAAAGCCTTTGTCTTACCCTGTTGGGGGCTGAAAAACGTCTACACTTCAGGGGACTGCCCTCAATAGCTGGTAAGACCAAGTAATACCTCAAGAAGACATTATAATCCTAGTGTGCAAATCTCTCTCTCTGATATGTAAGTGACAGAAACAGCAGCTTTTGCTCAGCAGTGGTGGTGCCTGGCATAAGGAATGCAACAGACCAGATGCTTCCAAGGAGATCCGTTCCTCAAAGCCCTCTGCAATCCTGACCAGCTGTGGGCAGGCACTGGAGCACAGCACTGCTCCCTCCCAGGACAGCACAGTGGTGGCACTTCCACATAAGGGGACCCCAGCTGGGAAGAGCTCCCAGGATACAGCTGTGAGGGTAGCCCAGCATTTCTGCCCCTCAGCACAGGTGTGAGGCCAAGCCCTTCACCCTGAATCCTGGGGAAGGCAGCCATGCTGGGATGAGCAGGCTCGGAGGCTCCCAG
>NW_008238966.1:423801-434975 GCF_000691975.1 Corvus brachyrhynchos
ACAGTGCTATTTTCTGCTCATTGAGCCACTGGGTTTGAGGTCAGAAGCAGGAAGTTAAGACAGGATATGCAACCCAGAGAGTAGAAAACATCAATACCAACAGTAGCGAATGAGCGAACCTGCTCATTCAAGGCTCCAGCTCCCACGAGAAGTTTTCAGGGACCCCTGATAAGCTTCCAGCCGTGCCACACACAGATCACAAACAGGGGGCAGGAGAAATGCAGACCTGTTTCTTGAAAATCCAGAGTTATACGAGCTTGCTCTGCCCTCGTAGAAAAAAAAATCAGGTAACATATTCATCCGATCCTGCATAGAACTTCCCCAAGAACAGGCAGCTCCTCTGTTTATGGCACACAAAGCCCTCCAGGTACTTCTCCATCACCCCGGTGCAATGCTATGAGCAGGAACATCTCTGCTTACACTCACAGAACAGCTCTGGTTGTCTGAGCAGCAAACCACTGCCCATTTTAAATGTAAAATGGACCTGGGGGGACACACAGCAGCAAACCAGCAGAGCTCTCTGCTCTGACTGACGCCAGGGCACCACCTCGCAGGGTCTACTCAGCACACACAGAGCCCCCACCCATGTCAGAGCCACTCCTTTACGCGACAGTCTCCTCTTCGACCTCTGCTGCAAGGACACCCACCAGCCTCTGCAGATTATCAGTTACAGCTCTCACACCATTTGGGGAATGACGAATCAGTATTTAACAAAGATGGCCTTTATAGCACATGAATAAGGGGCAGAGTGAAACAGACTTCGTGCTGCAGAAGTTCCTGTGCTTGGTAAAAACCACTATCCTGCGCAATAGATGACTATTATCTAACATGCACATTAATCCCTGACTGTCCCCAAAAAGCACTGAAATACGATCAGTAGAATTTATAAAGTCTCAATGTTTTCAGCCTCCTTCCCAGTCTACCTGATACAGTAATATTATTATTATCATCATCAAAAATTTCTAGGAAGAGTCACTTATTATTTAAGCAACTGATGAGAAATACCCCTTTCCCAGCACAGCAGCACTTCCCACACCTTGTATCCTATCACTGTATTTACACAGCACAAGGAGAAGGCAGCTGCTCAGCACAGTCATTATAACTCACCCACACTTACTACCTTACCCAGACTTACCCTACTTACAGTCAGGTTGCTCACACACGTCTCGTAGTACAGGCATCAAAAGCAGAGAGCACCTCTTTTTTTCCTTTCAGATAAAGCTAAACACGAATCTGGAGTGAGTGGGACAGCTCTTGGCACTAGCCCGGACAGAGAGGGTCTGCCCACTGCCATCAGAAGGGGGGGCAGATCCATGCGGCAGAGGAGAGGAGACAAGCGCTCTCCTTCCCTCATTCTCCTATTTCACCATGACATTTAATTATCCAAATGAGGTCTCCTCAGCTATAGGAACAGGAAACATAAATCCAGGACAACCATAATGGCTTTTAAACACACGATGCAGCACTATTATTTTTACTCCCAGTGCTACCATACCTCTTGCTCTACACTAAATAATCCTCAGCATCAGTACCACCCGCGCCCACCCTGCTCTCGCCCCTCGGTGCACGAACAGCCTCAGCCGGGCAGCACCGCGTCCCCCGCGCACAGGGCAGCGCCGGGAGCCCCCGCCCCGCTCCGCCGCGCCAGCCTGGGATTGTTTAGGGCACCTTTGGGACAACGACGGCATGGCCGGCGCTGTCAGACAGGGCGGGACCCCCGGGCTGGGGGACGCGCCTGGGGGGGGTTCACCGGGCTCCTCCTGCCCCGACCCTTCCGGAGCGCTGTCCCCAGCGCGGTCACCCACCGCAGGCTCCCAGGGACGGGACGGGACGGGCCCGACCCCTCACCCCGAGGAGCCTTCCTGCTCCTCATCCTCCCCCTCCTCATCAGTCCTGAGCGGCCCCGCGCCCGGCCCCGCTCCCCCCCACCCGCCGCAGCTCCCACCCGCGCCGAGCCGAGCCCAGCCGAGCCGAGCCGTGAGGGCGCGGCCCCCCAGCCCCTCACGGAGCCCCGGTACCTGCGCCCTGCGCGTCTCGCGCCGCCACCCGCACCTGCTGCGTACCCCGCGGGGCGGTGACGTCACGGGAGCCCCAGGCCACGCCCCCAGCGGGGCGGGCACGTCACGGCCCCGGGCCCGCCCAAGGGGCGTGGCCACGACGGGGGCGTGGCCGGAGGGAGGGAGCCGGGTGGAGCCGGGCCCTGTCCGAGCCGTCGCGGCTGGCGGGGCTGCTGGTCTTGTCTCTGTCCTGCCCTGTTCCTGTCCCTGTCCGAGCTGCTGCTCTTGTCTCTGCCCCTGCCCCGTCCCTGTCCCAGCTACTGCCACTGTCCCTATCCCTGTCCCCGCCTCCATTCCTGTCCCTGACGCAGCTGCTGCCACTGCCCCTGTTCCTCTCCCCGTCGCTGTCCCTGCCTCTGTCACTGCTGGTGCCCCGGACCCGGAGCGGAGTCTGAGGAGCCTGAGGTTGGAAAGGACCCGCGGGGCTCCGGGCCCTGCCCGTGGGGAGGGGGCTTCCCGGCAGCGCAGCTGAGCGGGGCTGAGCAGGGCTTAAGCCAAGGAAGGACCGCGGGGCCAGGGTGGGCATGGGGGGCTCGGGACGCAGCCACAGCCCGCTCGGGGCCGGGGTCAGCAGCATGGGACCCGGAGAGCCTTGGCCCCACCGGGGACCCCCGGGCATGGCAGGGGCTGGGCTGGGCCCCACAGCCCCCCCACGGCGCCGCTGTCGCTTCCGTTCCCTGCGGGGGCTGGACGGGACACCTGGCTGGTGACCGGGACCTTTGCACGGGCGCTGTCGCCTTCTGCTGATAACGGGACGCGTGGGTAGGAGAAGGTCCAAGCACAGAGCCTGGGAAAGCAGTTACGGGTTTGCCCAGATAAAATAGGTCAAGGACACAGGTTGGAGTGTTCAGTCACCGTCCCTGCCCCTGGCACATGACCGTGACTCACAGTGGTGGCCAGCGGCGAGGGGACAGCAGTGGCCGCCTGTGGAGTGACGCTGTGCCTGGGGAGCGTGAGGTGGGGTTGGGGACAGTGGTGGTCCCCAGGGAGTAGAGCAGCATGACCCTGCTCCTGTGCTGCTGTGCGTGCTGAAACCAGCTTCCTCTTGCCCACCATCGAATAGCAGATCAAATCAGGCCAGCATTAAGCTGGGTCCCTAATGAGGCTCAACCAGGAAGAAATTATTTAAATTAGTTACATGACATGCTATATTCTTGGGCGAGAGAAAAACAGGATACACAGCTACCCCTGCTCTGTCTGAAGAACTCAGCCAGCACCCGAAGTGTGTCCCGAATGAAACCTGCTGGCTGACGGGAGGTGTGAGAGACATTCGAGAGCCCTTTCCAGGGCACCGAGCAGAGTCTGCCCTTCCCTGGATGTGGGCAGTGAAGCACACACACACCCATCGTTCCCCAGCCTTGTCTGCCCCAGCCATGCTGCTCTCCTCACACAGAATCATTTAAGTTGGAAAGGCCCTCTAAGATCATTGAATTCAATCATTCCTCCAGCACTGTCAAGACCACCATTAAATCATGTCCCCAAGTGCCACATCTACATGTCTGTTAAACCCCTCCAAGAATGGTGACCCCACCATTGCTGTGGGCAGCCTGTTGCAGTGCCTGAACACCCTTTTGGTGAAGAGATTTCCCCCAATGTCCAACCTAAACCTCCCCCAGTGCAACTTGAAACCATTCCCTCTCATCCTGTCACTTGTTACCTGGGAGAAGAGGCCAACTCCCACCTTGCTACAATCTCCTTTCAGGGAGCTGTAGAGGAAGAAGGTCCCCCCTGAGCTTCCTTTTCTCCAGGCTGAGCCCCCCGAGCTCCCTCAGCTGCTGCTCATCAGATTTGTGCTTCAGACCTTTCCCCAGCTCCATTCTCTTCTCTGGACACGCTGCAGCACCCCAACATCTGGCAGAGCCTCCCAGGAGGCAGTTTGCTCTGCAGAATGGGAAAAAACCAACCAACCGACCAACAAACCAACCAACTCCTCTGGATCATTTTATGCCACACTTGTGGGTCCAAGTGGCTCATGCAAAGGGTGTGAGGAAGTGGAGGGCTGGCATGGAGAGGCTGGGGGAAGGCACTGCCCATGTGGGCGCGAGCTGGGGCTGCTGCTCCACTGCCCTGGAGCTGCAGACAATTCCCTCCCACGCAGTCTCCTCACCCATATGCTTTGGAAACGATACTGCCCAGCCAGGACCTTGCAGCAGGCACAATATACACTGTTCTGCTGAGCAACACTGGACTGGTCCTGGTCCTTGACTCCAGTGCCAGCAGGCACACACTGTTGTCCTGTTAAACATTAATTGGGAAAGCAGCTTGAAAAGCATTGCTTGGCTTCATTAAAATCTTCAAACATCACTTGATACTTACATATCCTTATTAGCAGTTTGCATATACTTCAAATACTAATGCAGGCCAGGCTTTATTGCTCTTAGTGCCCCTCCAGCAGAAATTACACATTAATTTCTAAGTGCAGCTGTCTTTACCCTGGGCTGGTAGGGAATGCTGTACAATAAACTGGGACTTAGCTCCTACAAAGAGAGGACAAGCCAGCTCTCCCCTGGAAAAAGGAGAGGCAGGACACTGAGTGAGGACACGTGGAAGGTACATTCACCCAATTTCCATCAGGTGTGTTAGCACATCCCCGGAAGGCACCTGAGAGGTGTGGGAGAACCCTGGAGGCGTTACACATGTTGACCTGATGGGCTCACATGAGCTCCCACGCAGGCTTTGCTGCGATGTGTGGTGTGGCTGCAGCGGAGGGCAGGGAACTCCTGAGATACAGGAATGGAGCTGTTTGAACATGGTGTCTGAGATGGTGGAGGACAGACCAGGTCTTGCACCCTTTGCACTTCTGCTGGTGTCTTTTCCCCCTTGCTTTCTCCTGTTCCCTGGCATGACCCACCATTATTAGCAGATGTGGGAAGGGAGGTGTGAATCCTCTTTATTGGGAAGCCTGTGCTGCCTGGAAACTCTGGTTTAGCAATATTTATCTCCCCCCAGCCCTCCCTGTGCCTGGCAAACTCAGCGGCTCCATAATCAAAGCTTTTGTCTTTGTTGTTTACTTTTTTCTTTCTGATTGCCTGAACAGCAGCAGCCAGAGGCAAGGAGTTGACCTTGCCAAGGACGAGGGCAGGAGCTGGACCTAGACAGCAGGACAGGCTGTGGAGAGCAGGTGAACAGGAACAGGAGAGTGCAAGGCCATTGCAGTGGCTGTTTGCCCCTATTCCTGTTGGTTTCACACCTCTTTCCACATAGTGGTTTGGTAAAGCCCATTGCAAAAGCCTTGTGAAACACCCCACTGTCTTTGCAAGAGGGTTCTGTGAGACTACAGGTTGCAGGCAGGGCCGGCTTTGTTGGTGATTGATTTTGGTGGAGGTGTCTACAGGGCAGAAGGGACCGGGGAGGAGATGTCCTTGTCCTTGTCTCTGTGACAGTGCCGGCTGAAGAGATCCTGCTCCATCCCCAGACTGCCACCAGCCTGTGCCTTCCTTCCTACTTCATGCCAGTGCCTCCACAAAAATACCATTTAGGACCTTGTGAGCAGATCCAGGATCAATGTAACACCTCAAAAGGAAAATGCTGCCCAGGAGGATAAAGTGCCTGGATCTGCACTCTCTGTGCTGAAATCCCAAGCCCTGCCTGGGACAAAGGTCTTTCTTACCCATCACCTTCAATATTGGGAAGTTTTCCTGACTTGCTTGGTCAAAATTCGTGGCTTGAAAGTTCAGATCTGCAGTTGCTGTCAGTGACACACGTGGTTTTGGAAGCAGGTGTTGGTCTGCCCTGCAAGGAGCTGTGCCTGGGTGCCTGATCCAACTCGAATGAGTGCTGCTGGATCTGGGAGCCGATGGGGCTGGTGCTCCTGCTGGCAAACCATGGTCTGTGAGCTGCGAAGCAGGAGCAAGCCCAGGCTGCAGAACCCATGTGTGAACGGGTCACTGCTGTCCTGGCTGGTCCAGCCCCAGTCACAGCCTCCAGGCATGGAGTTGTTGAACAGATTCAATGTCCCTTCACATCTGTCCAGCCTCATCTGGGTGAACCTATGTGGATACAAATATGCAGCTAGCAAGAATTTCTCTTGCTTCTTTCCAGTCCCGTGAGATATTTTTCTCTCTCACGGAAGATATTAGCAGAGTTCTATAAACTATGAACACCTGCGACCTTGAAAAGCTTTGTTTATGGTACAGTAAAAAAATATTTTGACAATGGATGTTTTAGGATTTTAGCCAATCACACCAAGGGATGGCTGATCCTTTGACCAATTAGACTATGAAGAAAAAAGTCGATAAAAGAGTTGTAAAATAATTAAATAAATGAATCTTTCTACACAATTCCTGCCTGTTAGATCTCTCTTCTCCTCCCTACCACTGTGGGACACTGTGATAAACCTAAGCCCTGCACTCTGAAAACTGTTTCTGTCAGGGAGGTTGTTCTTCTGTCCTCACTCAGGATGGGTTCTGGTGTGCCTCCCACTGACTCACAAAATCCTCCAAGTGCTCCTGGTCTCAGCTCTCCTGTCTGTGGGTGAAATGGAGTGTTGCTGGCAGCATCTTCCTCTCTGCCCTCCCCTCTTCACATGGCTCGCTGTGCCCCAGCCCTGTGCAGGATGGTCCTGAAGCTGCTCTGCTCTTCTGCTCAAAGGTCCCAGGGCTTTGGTGCTAGGTCATTCTGAAGGCTTGGGTTTCTGCTCTCCATAACACTCGGTGTCCTTTGATCTCTGCCTGCTTCATCCTTATCGCTCACTCCCACTTAGTAAAGTAAGATTTATGCTGGTAGATAAGATAGGAAGGCAGTTACATTTGGGTACGGGAAAACAAAACATCATCAAGAGCCAGGCTGACCATGAATGGAAAGAGAACAGATCACCTGGCAAGGTCCAAGGCTCAAGGACCCCCTTAGGAAGGTGCCTGCTACAGGGGAAGCTGGAGCCATAGCTCTCCTCCTGCTATACCAGGCTAAGAGAGGCTTGGGATGTGTCTCAAATCCACGGATGCTCCCTGCACTCCAGTGTGGCTGGCAGAACTGGGATGTGCTCTATTGAATTTATAGCTGTTGGTGCTGTTTAGCTGGTACTGAGCAGGCTCCTGTGCTTGCCATGGGGATCACTTTCCTGACTGTATATTACAGCCTAGTGCTCATTAGTGGCTGCTTTTTGCTTTCTCTGCTGCTGTAGTGCTTATCACCTCCCTGGATCGTGCCTGGAAACACTTTGATAACAGCCATGGCGATGGGCCTGGGCTGGCACGTGGCCAGGGCAGTGCTGCTGTGTCTGTGCTGGACAGGCTGGAACTCCAGTCTGAACCTGAGTTGAAGAGACTGAGATGTGTGAATGAGTCCACAGTGGAGCACAGATCCACCTGCAGGCCGTGGAGGAGCCCACGCCAGAGCAGGGGGATGCCTGAAGGGGCCTGTGCTGGAGCAGGTTTGCTGCAGGTCCCGTGACCCCGTGGGAGATCCAAGCTGGAGCAGCTGGTGAAGAACTGCAGCCCGTGGGAAGGACCCACGAGGGGAATTGGAGGAATTCAGGAAGGGCTGTCTGCCGTGGGTCAGACCCCAGGCTGGAGCAGGGGCAGCAAAGATTCCCTGCAGCCCGTGGGGCAGCCCATGGTGGGGCAGCTGTGTCCTGCAGCCCGGGGAGGACGAGGATGTGACCCCACACTAATGGGGAGTCTGGCAGGAGCCCCTTGGTGCAGCCAGGCTGGGGACAAAGGCAGGAGTTCAGTGCAACGTTAAATCAGGTAGTGTGGCCCAAAAGGACCAGGGATGGAGACTGTGATGGATCTGTAAATTGTTGTAAGCCACAATTTGAGTTGTTTCAGGAATTTGCGTTTCAGGAATTACTATGACAGGCACCACTCGACCCAGTGCAGGAGGAGCCTCCCAAGAAGCAGTTGCAAGGCAGCAGTGACCTGACCTGAGCTGCCTTTGGTGCCCAATAACTCCCACCACACAGCCCCTCTGCTGTCCTGAGTGACCACCAGAACAGATGGAGCTCAATGTCATGGACTAGATGAATTCAACAGACATTTTGTTGATGCTTTATAAACATTTTCTGGAGTGGTCCACAGACTAAGGGAACGATATCTGTGTGTTATATCAAAGAATGGGAAGGGGGGTGGTGGGTATTGAAGTTGTATTGAATAGTGTGGGACCTGGACTGGTGTAAATGGTATGGAATATGAGGTAGAATGTGCTGGGTTTGGCTGCGGTAGAGTTACTTTTCTTCCCAGTGGCTGCTCTGCGCTGTATTTTGGATTTGTGCTGAACATGGGGTTGATAATATAGAGATATTTTTGTTACTGCTGAGCAGAGCTGGCACAGAGCCAAGGCTTTTTCTGCTTCTCACACTGCTATGCTGCCAAGGAAGTTGGGTGTGTGGTGGTGGTGGGGGGGAGACACAGTCAGGATAGGTGATCTCAACTGACCAAAGGGATATTCTATAGCATCAGTGCTTGGGGTAGCTTGGGGTGGCCTGGGGGACCACTGCAGAGGGGGATGTGCATGGAGGATGTGTCCATGTGGATGCAGAGCTCCACAGGCAGCTCTGGGGAGGGGAGGTGGTGCAGGATGAGGCTGAGCACAGGAGGCTTCAGCAGGGGTTTCACCAGGGTCCTGCATGATGGCTGGAAAGGGGCACAGATGAGGTTGCACAGAGGGAATTATGTCTTAGCGTTTGCAGCTTCCTGCTGCCAGTAGGCTAAACCACCACCCTGACAGGAACTTACAGGAGAGATGGGGCAAGACTATTTACAAGAGCATGTAGTGACAAGACAAGGAGGAATGGGTTCAGATTCAAAGAGATTAGGTTTAGATTAGATATTAGGACAATATTCTTCTCTGTGAGAGTGGGGAGGCCCTGGCACAGGGTGCCCAGAGAAGCTGTGGCTGCTCCATCCCTGGAAGTGTCCAAGGGCAGGTTGGACGGGGCCTGGAGCAGCCTGGGCTAGTGGAAGATGTCCCTGTCCATGGCAGGGGGTTGGAACTGGCTGATCTCCAAGGACCCCTTCCAGCCCAAACCACTCTGTGATTTTGTGACCCTTCAGAGCAGACAGCTGCAGGTGTCCTGTGGTACCCAGGAGCCCTTGGCTCCTGCAAAGCAGATGGAAGAGCACTAGAGAGAAGGCTGAAATCACTCTAGGATGTAGCTTAAGTAGCAGCTCAGCTTTGCATCTGCGGCTCCAGTCCTGTGGCTCCAGAGCCAGGTGGGCTCTGGAGTTTAGACTTCCCAAGAAGGAATTTGGATGTGCAGTCCTGACAGCATCCCACAGCTGCAGGACCCCTGTGCGCTGCGGGGACAGGTGAGGGGACAGTTGTGTTTGGCAGCAATGCACTGGCACCCTCTAATGACACAGCCATGAATATTTGGGGGGGGGCCTGGGTCGCTCCTGCAGCCTGTCCTGCCGTGCTGCTGCTGCCTGCTGCTCTGCTCACAGCTATTCTGGAGCCTTCAGCGGGGCAGGGCCCCAAGCTGGGCTCCCCCTTCTCCACCTGCTCTGCTCCAAATCCACACCTCAGCTGCCCCTTGCTGCCGCAGTTTCCCGGAGTGCAAACATCAGGGAGACAGCAGGGAGGGTTTGTGGCCGTGCATTGCTCTGCCAGGTGAGCTGCCAGCGAGCACTCTGTTCCCATCCCTCAGCCCCAGGAGCAGAGCCAGCTGTGGTTGCCCCTACACCACTGCAACAGGAGGGCTGGTGAGCCTATGGCTGGGTCCTGTAACCCCAGTTTTGGCCACACTGCCCAGGCTGCCTCAGGAAGCCCCTTTCCTCCCATTTGTCCTGCATCAGAACACTGGCACAGTTTGCCAGCTTGGTTACATGGGCTCCAATCTCTCCCTTCCAGCCCACTCTGTGGCAAAGCCAGAGAATGTGTCACTGAATTGGGATCACAGAATTGTGGAATGGTTTGGATTGAAAGTAGCATTAAAGCTCATCTCGTTCCACCCTCCTGCCACGGCAGGAACACCTTCCACTAGACCAGGTTGCTCCAAGCCCTGTCCTATGTGACCTTGAACACTTCCAGGGATGGGGCAACCACAGCTTCTCTGGGCCTGACCACCCTCACAGGGGAGAATTTTTTCCCAATATCTAACCTAAATCACTCCTCTCTTAGTTTTAAAACCATTCCCCCATGTCCTATCACTCTGTTCCTGTGAAAAAGGTCACTCTCCTTCTTCTTTATAAACCCCTTTAAGTACTGGAAGGTGACAATGAGGCCTCAGCTCGCTCAACTTCATCCCAAATGATGCTGAACCTGATGAGAACTTGAGCTGCACAGTTGTCTTCTTGGTAAGATCGTGCCATGGCCAACAGTCTGGGTGCCCAGAGTGGGCTTCAGACATGCACAGCAGGGCACTGTGTCCTGTATGGAAGCTCAAGGGAGGGGAGGCTCCTCTCCAGCTGCCCCAGCCCCACCGAGACCCTGCTGTCTGACTCTGGGAGCCCAATGGGGTTCAATTTGCTCAGCAAGGATGGTTTGGCCATGCTCAACCATCTGGCAGGACCTGATGGCAGAGCCTGCCACGATGGCAGGCAGCAGCTCTCTTGGTACGGAGTGGGCAAACACAGTCAGCTCTTCCCTGGATGTTGTGTTAGTTGACAAAAGGCTTTGGTGCCCTGGAACTGAATTTGGCCATGGGGAGTAGCAGGGCAGTGCCAGTGCTGTCCTGCCAAACTCATGGCCAAAGTCAGCATTTCCTACCTCAACTGGGAGAAAGGGAAAAAAGCTGGGGAACAGCCCTAGCAAAACCAGGATTGTGGATCCTTGTGCAAACAGGCCAACATGACCTTGAGCAGTGAATCAACAGCCTGAGCAGGCCAGGACCAAGAGCTCCCAGGGAAGCCTTTGTCTCCTCTGACAGACGTGAGGACTGAGCTCTGGTCCATGTCCCAGGGCATCCCTCCTCTCCTGCGGGAGCTGCCCAGCACTATCAGCCCCCCAGGAGATGTGCACAGAAACCTCTCCCCTCGAGAGTGGGTGGCTGTGGGGAGGCTGGGCAGGGCTTTGGGCACTCTGTACAAACAGGAGCAGAGGGGTAGGATGGGATGGGAATGGGGATGAGATAGGAACAGAATGGGTGTGGGATGGGGTTAGGGATAGGGATAAGGAGGAGGATGTGGAAGAGTGGAGTGGGATGGGAATGGGGATGAAAGGGATGGGATGGGGATTGAG